>NC_086447.1:315095643-315422335 GCF_028390025.1 Pseudophryne corroboree | reverse complement strand
GTTCATGTTATGCCACACTATAGTGCCTCCACGTCATACTGTACCACATGTCCAAAATTTAATTATGCCACATTATAATGCCCTCCATTTCATTTTATACCATGTTACAATGAGCAGGTTCAAGGGTATAATATGCCAGAATGCAAAACTTTATAAGGGCACCTAAGTACCACTCAATGGTGAAAAATATATATATAATACATATAACTGTGACAGTTTAGGTGGCCCCTCTCAGCTCTGGACCCCATAGTATTTTCACCTCATTACTACCTCTTGCTTCAGATGATGGCAGAGCAAATTCAAGAGTGTTTGCTGGCACTCCACTCTTCAACATGCAGTTGCTGAAAGTTGAAAATGTCAACAAATTTTTCAGGCCATTGACAGCATCTCCCCTGTTATTTTTAAAAAAATTCTGCACCACCAAATTAATTGTGTGAGCAAAACATGTGACGTGTTGGAATTGGCCCAGATGTAATGCTCTCACAATATTGGTGGCATTGTCAGATATCACAAACCTGAGGATAGGGCAAATGGTGTAAGCCATTGTGCAATGATTTCCATGAGTTTTTCTAAGAGGTTCTCTGCAGTGTGCCTCTTACTGAAATTGGTGATACACAGCATAGCCTGCCTTGGAATGAGTTGGCATTTGTAAGATGCTGCTGCTGCTGCTGTGGAAGTTAATACATCTACCCAGTTGGCTGTCACAGTCATATAGTCTTTTCATTTGTCACAGACATATAGTCTTTCATTTGGTTATGGTCCCTACCTCTACTTACAACAGATTTACAAAGGCTGCAGATGGCTACACAGTAATTGTTCAGGTGTGGGGAGAAATAACTTCACACAGAAGAGGTGGATTTTTTTGTCTTTTGCCCGGGCAAGACAATAGGCTTTTTTGTACCATGGGCAACAACTGTCTCCACTGGAGCCTTATTTAAACAAACCACATCCCCATCATCAAAATCCTCATCGTCAACATTTTTATTAGCGCAAGCTACATCAATATCCTCTTCATCCTGGTGTACTTCTACGGTGACGGCCTCAATCTCAAAGTCAGCACGTTGACTGGCGCTGCTCTTCCCAACACTTGCAGAGGGAATGCAAAAGGTGGAAGGAGCCTCCTCTTCCCATACAGTATTGGAAAGTTCAGGCTTATACATCACAACCGCGGACACACTTGGACTCTCCTTGGGGATTGGTGATATTTCTGAATGCACAGTTGGCTCCTGTGCTTTAACAAGTTTTAATTTTTTAACTCTTCTACAGGGAGGAGGGCTTACATCATTATTATAAGACACAGAACAACCAGTCATGAACAAACGCAAAGGACTCAGCCTTTAGTTGCCACTTTATGTAGTGAATGGCATATTGTCAATGTTAAGTTTCTCGTCAGCTAACTTTTTTTTATTTATCACCATTAAATATTGCTTCTTTGATTTTACATGCCCTCTACGTCATTGGGCATTGGCCTTAGCAGATGACGTTGATGGGCTTGTATTGTCAATGTCATGACTAGTGGCAGCAGCTTCAGCACTAGTAGTAGGAAGTGGTTCTTGGTCTTTCAATTGTTTGTCCTCCATTTCTATCAACATGAAGTGGGGTACAGCAACAGTGTCGCACAAATGAGTCAGAAATATATATAATAATTACAGACTGCGATTGACTTCACCAACAGCATCGCACAATACGTGTATGAGTAGGAAATAACATACTGCGGTCTGGCTGGCAGTGTCACAGTACTTATGAAAATAAAATACAGCACAAACAAAAAAATATATATATTTTTATAGTTATAATTTTAGGCTTTTTGCTTTTAGCTTTTATTATTTTAATTTTATACTGGGGCTGAGCCCCTGGATGGACGGACAGATCACCCCTTTCAGATACAACAGACAGAGAGAGCACCCCTTTTTCAGATACAGCAGACAGAGAGAGCACCCCTTTCAGATACAGCAGAAATAGAGAGCACCCCTTTCAGATACAGCAGATAGAGAAAGCATTCCTTTCAGATACAGCAGAGAGAGAGCACCCCTTCTTTTTCAGATACAGCAGAGAGAGCACCCCTTTTACAGATTTAGCAGACAGAGACAGCACCCCTTTCAAATACAGCAGACAGGTCATCCCTTTCAGATACAGCAGACAGAAAGAGCACCCCTTTCAGATACAGCAGACCGAGACAGCACCCCTTTCTGATACAGCAGACAGCACCCCTTTCATTTACAGCAGTCAGAGCACCCCTTTCAGATACAGAAGCACCCCTTTCATTCACAGCAGACAGAGCACCCACGCCACGCCAGACACAGTACTGGAGACGAACACATCCATCCAGTACACTCACCACAGCTGGAGTAAAGATGGCGTGATGCACGTGACTTATATAGAATTCAAAACCCGTGAGAATCCGGCAGCGGGAAGATGACGTTTTGGTCTCGCTTTCGGATCAGAGTAAGGTGGGAAGTCCTGAGCCGGAGACTTGGATCCCGCCTCAGATCGCAATGTTCAGTACTGAACCCACTTGTCCCTAATATATATATATTTACACATATATATATATATATATATATATATATATATAAAAACAAATATAAAACCACAGCATTCGCCATCCCAGAAGCAGGGTGCAATGTCTGCACTCACCACTCATAGGGTGTGGTGCATGTAGCCCATGGCCACCCAGTTATTTATATAGCGCACACATATTCCGCAGCGCTTTACAGAGAATATTTGGCCATTCACATCAGTCCCTGCCCCAGTGGAGCTTACAATCTATATTCCCTATCACATGTACACACAGACACATTCAATAGGATTAATAAAAAAAACATTGACCTTTAGAGGAAAAATAAAACACACTAAACCCTATCACCCGGCACCCTATCACACTCACACACTACCCCCCCATGTCCGGCCTGCCCTCTATCACACAGACACACTCCCTCCCCCCCGCAGCCTGCGCTCTATCACACTCACACACTCCCTCCCTCCGTGTCTTGCACTCTATCACACTGACACACTCTCTTCTCCCCCTGCGACCTGCGCTATATCACACTGATGCACTCCCACCCACTGCGGCCTGCGCTCTATCACACTGTCGCACTCCCTCCTCCCGTGGGCTGTGCTCTATCACACTGACAATCTTCCTCACCCTTACGCTATATTAAAAACCTACTCCCTGCAGAAGCTCACAATCAAGACACACACAAACATATAGAAGTTAACATGGAACTCACACACACAAGCAATAAGTTCACATACACTGTTCCCTCCACTCACTCTTACCTTACACACTACAGCACAGTGCAGCTCCACAGGATGAGCCAGTCCTGGCTGTGCAGCAGCAGCTTCTCCTCTCCCTCTCACAGCATGTGAGCTAGGGATGAGACATCGAAAGAAAACATCAGTTAAATAAATGATGTTTTTCAACATTGGTTATAAAACATTGTTTAGACCTAAACATCATACTGTACTTGCCTACTTTTGAAAAAGAATTTCAGGGAGATGTGAAAGTAACACCTATTAGTGCGGATGTGTACTGCTACATCTGAGAGGCGTGTCATCAAAATTACTCACATCCAAATGTAAATGAGCCCCAAAGTTAGTAAGATCTACTTGTAGAAGAAAAGACACTTATATTTTGCAGAATTTGTTTGTGTATTGTGTTTTACAAGAGGTTCCATATACTGTAAGTGGTCACGAGAAACTTTATTTAAAATGCATGTAGCCATAGGGATCATTGTACCTTATAACCAATGCAGGGAAATGGCACTGATGTTCCCATTTGATTGTATGTATCTGTGATTTATTTCTTTCCCCCAAGAATGTAACAGCTACATAATGGGGGTAAGGTGCAATCAGGGAGATTGCTGAACTATTCAGGGAGTGAGGGAGATTGCCGCTATTTTAGGGAGTCTCCTGCAGAATGAGGGAGGGTAGGCAAGTATGCTAAACATTGGTACTGTGAGACTGATCTTAACCAACGTTAATCGATGTTTCTATATTTTGTTTAAATAAACTGACTACCTAAGCATATAACATACTAATAAACTTCTGAAATGACAAATCATCCTTCTATTATGTTTATCTTGTCGGAGGCTTACAGTTTACACACACACACACACACACACACACACACACACACACACACACACACATGGCTGAATTTACTATGGGACAGGGGAAGCTACAGCTCCAGGCTCTCCATTTAATATAGGTCAACAGAATGTCTGGTTTATGTATGGTGGAATGGGCCAGTATTCCAATCCACATTACCTACCACTCTGGTACCTGCCATGTGACGAATGAGTGTCATTAACCAGTGTGCCGTCAGGGTGATCCACTCTTTCTTCTCTCACAATACCAAGTAACGTGGCCTGGGAGATGGCCTCGGGATCACGGCATACTTGCCTACTTTTGAAAACTAGTTTCATGGAGAATGTAGGTGAGGCGCGCCGTTGAGGGGGCATGTCACGTTCCACCTATGGCCCTCATTCCGAGTTGTTCGCTCGCTAGCTGCTTTTAGCAGCATTGCACACGCTAGGCCGCCGCCCTCTGGGAGTGTATCTTAGCTTAGCAGAATAGCGAACGAAAGATTAGCAGACCTGCAGTTTCCGAGTAGCTCCAGACTTACTCCTAGATTGCGATCAGCTCAGTCCGTTTAGTTCCTGGTTTGACATCACAAACACGCCCTGCGTTCGGCCAGCCACTCCCCCGTTTCTCCAGACACTCCCGCGTTTTTCCCTGACACGCCTGCATTTTTTAGCACACTCCCAGAAAACGCTCAGTTACCACCCAGAAACGCCCCTTTCCTGTCAAGCATTCACCGATCAGCAGTGCGACTGAAAAGCGCCACATGAACACCAGCAAATCTACTAAGTTTTGTGTTATATAACTTAGCGCATGCGCTCTGCGTACCATGCGCATTTAGCAACAAATCGCAGCATATCGAAAATCGGAATGACCACCCATGGGCATATCTATTGCCACTCAATATACTGCCCGCTGAAATAAATATACCGTCTCTTGAAAAGAAATATACTGCTGCATGTAAAAACATATCAAATTCTAATATATGATTTATGCACAGGTGACAGTCCTGTCTATAGAAAAGCTACTAATGCGTGAATGTGAATTTACTTTCAAAATGCTAAATAATAACAGCCAGCAGCAGCTTGCATAGTGGGGATGCTATCGTCCCTCAGGGTCCCAGTAATAACAGAGCAATCTGCCCCTATCTAACTGATGTGGGTGGTAGAGAATGAATATAGGGGGGGGTGGGGGTTCTTCAGGGTTGTTGGATTAGCTATCACTTCATTGGAATCAGCTCAGCTGTGATAGCTCTGTATGGTGATGCAGCAGGAGGCTTCTATTACACGCAGACGTCTCCTGCTGCAGTAGTGATCCGACCTGCATCCTAGGACGAAGTAACGAATCACTGACACACCATTAGCCACCTGTAACGGAGGCCAGGATATCTCAGGGCTACCACAGAGATCCCTGGCCTCTTCCCTCCCCTCAAACTGCGGCTACATGCCTCCATTTTCACAAATGCAAGCAGATGCCCCCAAAACGGCATTAGTTTGTCAGAGACAGTCTGATGCCAGCTGGTCAGTCTGATGCCAGCTGCGTCCTATGCAGCAGGACCTGTTTACACATGTGTAGAACAGGTCCTGCACATGTGCAAAATACCTAAAAGTGGTACTCTGCACTGATGGTCACAGGTGCAACCACACCTGAATAACCCCCATACTGTAGACCTTGCCTGATAGTGAATGCACTAATGCAGCAATTACGTGACAGCTGTAGAGAACTGTTTTGTGTGCTTGTTCCTTTAAACACATTTTTCTGTATAACAGTAAACTGCCTGCACATGGCAGCACTGCCAGTGGCACAGGGCACAAACGTGCCGATGAGTACAATGTTGCCCCTCTGCCCACCTAACATCACTCCAGTGTGCAGGGTACTGGGAGCAAGAGCAAAGCTTGGTGGGTCAGCAGGAGGCTTAATTAAAAACAGAAGCCTCCCGCTGAATGCGCAAGGGTAGAGGCAACTCTAGATCACAGGCAGCAGAACATACATTATATGATGATGTTGCCATCTGGGGAGACTATCAGTGGCAGAACCTGGAGCAGTAGAGGAACACAAGAGGGACCTGGGCTGGGCATACAAAGGTAAATTATCCACAGGGAGGGCAGTACAAAACAATAGGAGGAAAGGACGATTGAAAATAGGGCGGAGCAGAGGACAACAAACAAAACATGAGGAGCAAGAGGAAAATACAAAACCTCAGAGGCTGGACAATACCTAGAGGTTATGTATTAGTGAGACCTGGCAGGATGTCAGGGATGGTAGTGTACAGGATCTGGCAGTGACAATGAGTCAGGGTATGTGGAACACACACATGATAGCACAATTCAAGATATACAGATGGGCGGGTACACACAATGCAGGACATACTGATGTGGAGGGGGCGAACAGTACACAGCAGGACATACAGATGGGGATTCGGGAGGGGCGGACAGCACAATGCAGAACATGTCGGTTAGGGGCTGCACAATACAGGACATAGAGATGGGGAAGGAGGAAGGCTGCACAATGCAAAAAATGCAAAAAAGAGTTGGGGAGGGAGTGACCAGCACAATGCAGGATATATCAGAGTAGAGGACAGGATGGAGCAAAGTCGGGGCAGAGCCTGAAGTGACTCAGCATATGCTCCTTCCCTAGCTGCTGCTGTAAGGAGGGACACGGAGGGCACAGCATGCACCCCTTCTGTGTCCCTCCTGCGTCTCCGGCGTGTCTATTGAATGAAGTGCCCGTTCATGAGCTCTGATTGGCTCACGAACCGGCACTTCATTTAACAGACACACCGGAGACGCAGGAGGGACACAGGAGAGGCACGCGCTGTGCCCTCCGTCTCCCTCCTTCACAAAACAGTGGGGAGCGGGGGGGGGCTGTACCTGGGGGAGCATATTTGGCACTGGGGGAGGGGGAGCATATTTGGCACTTGGGGGGCATATGTGGCACTGAGGGGGCATATGTGACACTGGGGGGTATATGTGTACCTGGCACTGGGGGGGGGGAATATCTGGCACTGGGGGCATATGTGGCACTGGGAGCACAGCCCTAGCAACAGGCATTACCCCCTAGCAACGAGCATGACACCCAGTGCATGAAACCCCTGGCAACGAGCATGACACCCTGAGCATGAAAACCCCTGGCACCATGCATGGAACCAAGAGCATGAAACCCCTGGCAATGAGCAGGTAATTTAAAAGTAATTATAGGTCTTACTGTAGGACTTAATGTGTAATGGGCATTGCAGTGTGTGGCATAATGTATCACGGACATTGCGGTGTGTGTCATAATGTGTCACAGGCATTACGGTGTGTGGCATACTATATCACGGGCATTGTGTTATGTGGTATAAAGTCTCAGGGGCATTGCAGTGTGGCATAATGTATAATGGGCATTGTGGTGTGTGGCATAGGGTATAACAAGCATTGCGGTATGTGTCACAGGCATTACGGTGTGTGGTATACTATATAACGGGCATTGTGGTATGTGGTATAATGTCTCAGGGTCACTGCAGTGTGTGGCATAATGTGTCACGGACATTGCGGTCTGTGTCATAATGTGTCAGGCATTACGGTGTGTGGTATACTATATCACGGGCATTGTGGTATGTGGTATAATGTCTCAGGGTCATTGCAGTGTGTGTCATAATGTGTCACAGGCATTGTATGTGCTATAATGTATCAGGGGCATTGCAGTGTGTAGCATAATGTATAACGGGCATTGCGATTCCTGTCATAATGTGTCACAGGCATTACGGTGTGTGGCATAATGTGTCGAGGACATTATGGTGTGTGCATCATTGTGTGTGGCATAATGTCTAAGGGCCATTGCAGTATGTGGCATAATGTATACTGGGCATTACTATAAGGAGGAAAAATGACAAATAATGTAAGGGGCATGAATCAGGATTATTTTCTTTCCTGTGGTGGCCAACGTCTGGGCGTGCAGGTTGCAAAACTGGGGTATAAAGTAGTATTTTCCTGCAATGCCACACCCCTTTATGCAAAGCTGCGCCCATTTCAACAAAGCCACGCCCCTTTTTTTATCCCTTTACTAGTGACAATTATGGGGGATTGGGGGGGGTCGGGCGCCAGAGAATTTTTTGGCTTGGGGGAGAGAAATTTCTAGTTACGCCACTGTGCTGAGTTCAATAATTTAGCTAATGTTTATATACTGTATAATATAGACACCCTCAACAACATATAATTACACCCCTGCGCATTGTTCACACACTCTGCTCTAGCACACAGTAGGCCATTATCTATCTATCTATCTATCTATCTATCTATCTATCTATCCGCAACGACATTGTCACTCACTGCCGAACTCACAATACTTGACAATCAGCTTGCTCCCTGTCCTATATGCTATTACTGATAGGCTTACCAGAGTGTCCATTACTCTATCAGCCACCAACCCCATCAGCAGCAGCAATGTAGTGTGTGTTACTGTTTTGTATCAGATAAATTGTTATTGAATATAAAACAAGGAGAGAGTGAGCTGACTGCCCAAAGCAGTGAAAGCACCACACAGTGATACACTCAAAAAAAAACATTGGAAAAGTGAGAAGAACATCCGGGGAGAAATCTAGCGATGGTGAGGAAACATTGGATCTTCAACATTTAATACAGGTTAAACACGATGGGCATTTTGCCTATATTCAACCTCAATTACTATGTTACTATGTATTGCAGGGTTAAACATCGAACACTGGAACCAAATATCCGATGTTACCGATGAAACATCAAATGATTCCCATCCCTAATATGAGCAGCAGCCTGATGGTTGTGTCTATGTTCCCCTCATGGAAAAGACCAGGAAGTGACAGCACAAGAGAGCAGAAGAGAACTTCCGCCCTTACAGCATGTTAATGTTTTATCCATTCTCAGTTTGTTTTAGGTTATTTTGTTTTATCTACAGTATGCACCATTGTACCCTCGCAGGCTCGCTACACTCCCCACGCTTCGGGCTTGGTGTCTCGCTCCGCTTCGCTCACCACAGGTTACTATTCCAAATAGTTGGTGACATTGTCCCAGGATATTATGGGAAAGGTCCTCTCCACGAAGACACTATCACAGCCTGAGTCCTGTGTATCTCTGACGCCCTGAGTCCTGTATAGCCTCGTCCCCCTGAGTCCCTGCATCTCCTGCAGTCTTGTGTAGCCTGTGTAGTCTCACCCCCCTGAGTCCCTGCATCCCCCGCAGTCCTGAATGAGCGGCTCCCAGAGCTGCCGGTTGGCATTTTGAGCCAGCCAGAAATGGACCAATAGAGATCCATCTGTAGTACTACCATCTATAAATCTACACTGCGGGCAGGAGGGGTTGGTGCTTTAGATTGTTCCTGGCAAGCTGTTGTACCAGGAAAAAACATCCCTGGCTACAGCAGCAGCAAAGCAGAACCTGTAGGCCTATTTTGACGGGAGGGCCTGGTGCTGCAGCTCCACCTGCCCTATTGTTAATCCGGCCCTGCATGCAGGTGTTAGCACTGATTAGCTTTCTATGAAGTTACAGGCCTTCAAGACCTGGACTGGGACTAATTGGGCAGCACAGATGGTGTGATGGTTAGCATTACTGCCTCACAGCACTGAGGTCATGGCTTTGATTCCCACCATGGCCCTAACTGTGTGGAGTTTGTATATTCTCCCTGTGCTGCATGGGTTTCCTCCCATGATCCCAAAATATACTGTTAGGTTCATTGAATCCCGACAAAAATGAACCCTACTGTGTAAGTGTGTGCATGTACATGTGGTAGGGAATGTAGATTGTAAGCTCCACTGTGGCAGGGACTGATGTGAATAGGTGAACATTCTCTGTAAAAGCACTGTGGAATTTGTGTGCACTATATAAATAACTGGTAATAATAATAATGGATGGAGCCCTCTCTCTTCATCCTTACCCCCAGAACCCTTTAACTCATACTTGCCTACCTGACCCTCTCCATGAGGGAGAAAATGCTCTGTTCCTGGACTTTCCTGGTAATGTATGATTGCCCATCACCTGTGGTGAAACACCTTTCTTATAAATTAACTAGCTCACCACAGGTGATGGCAATCATACATTACCAGGAGAGTCCAGGAACAGAGCATTTTCTCCCTCATGGAGAGGGTCAGGTAGGCAAGTATGCTTTAACTGCCTTTTCCTACAATCCCAAACTGTCATTAAGTCTGTTTTGATAAAAGAGTTTCCTGGAGGTTTTAAACTCATAGGACAGAAACCTTGGACATATACACCTACACAATTCCACTGCTTTTCTCACATTTTATAAATACAGTATCTGCACTTCTCACTGTATTTCAGGCAAATGTATTGTGATAGCTTACTTTAAATTTGCAGTTTGTGGTTTTGTGTATAGCTGATATATTATATTTGATATTAAAAATTGTAGTGTTTATTTTGAATGCAGTACTCACACAGTGCAGATGTACTGCTAGCCTTTACTTTGGCAAATGGCCCAGCTATAATACCTTCAACACAGAATATATGCTTGTCTTTGGCAGTCTTCTTTATGACAGATGGCTCTTCTATCATCAATTAATGTAGTTTAAAATAATGTAGTCATCCTTCAGTTAATACTTATGTGCTCTCACCGTGAAACATACTTTAAAAGAGTACTGTATGTACCTTTACCCACCAAAGGTCATCCGTCTAGCTGTATCTCAGGCATGCACTTCAGGATCCTGTGGGTCAAGGTTAGCAAACAAGTGTCGCTGCATATGCAGCTTTTATAAACGTAGTACAGGTGTCATGCAAATTATACAGGTGTAGCAGTCCACAGTTAGAATTGATTAAATAATGGGTGCCAGGTCTAATTATGACTGAATAAATAATTGCTTCAGTTTTTGATTCACACTCTGTTATCTTTCTCTAACATATGTCACTTGGATGCAGTAGAATCACTGATTTGGGAATAGAACCCCCTTCACATGAGGCAATCACATGGTCACATCAGGAACTTTTCACTCAATGGGACTGTCACTACCTCTCCCCTTTTCTTCTAAAACACATCACATTAACATTCTCATCTATTGTCAGAGCCAGACTCTTTACTTGTTCTCAACCACACCAAAGGTTTAAGTAAATGCAGCATCAATATTAATCATGGGTATTTCTGATCAAGCACAGTTGTTTTAATTCTGACCACAAACTCTTATCACTCCTAGATCTATATCTCTCATTCCCAGATTGCAGAGAACCTCCAAACTCCACAGAATCTCAACTCAGTAGACCCTGCCATCACCAAACACGACCCACATATAAATACTCAGGACCTTTGAAACTCTTGCTTAAAGAGTGTGAGAGGTTGAGTGTGACACTTGAAGAGGACAAGTTAACAGTAGCTACGTATACAGTACCTTCTGTAGAACAAACTTCTCTTAGTGGGCTGCCTATCATATTGTTACTAATTTCATTTGCATATGTGTGATATTATTTTTCCTGTAACATTCATCTATATAAATTAGAGATGAGCGGGTTCGGTTTCTCTGAAACCGAACCCGCACGAACTTCATGTTTTTTTCACGGGTCCGAGCAGACTCGGATCCTCCCGCCTTGCTCGGTTAACCCGAGCGCGCCCGAACGTCATCATGACGCTGTCGGATTCTCGCGAGACTCGGATTCTATATAAGGAGCCGCGCGTCGCCGCCATTTTCACACGTGCATTGAGATTGATAGGGAGAGGACGTGGCTGGCGTCCTCTCCATTAGAAATTAGATTAGAAGAGAGAGAGAGATTGTGCAGAGTCAGACAGAGTTTACCACAGTGACCAGTGCAGTTGTTGTTAGTTAACTTTTATTTATTTTAATATAATATATCCGCTCTCTGCTATATCCGTTCTCTGCCTGAAAAAAAACGATACACAGCAGCAGCCAGTCACACAGTGTGACTCAGTCTGTGTGCACTCAGCTCAGCCCAGTGTGCTGCACATCAATGTATAAAAGGCAAAGCTTATAATAATTGTGGGGGAGACTGGGGAGCACTGCAGGTTGTTATAGCAGGAGCCCCCAGGAGTACATAATATTATATTAATTTAAAATTAAACAGTGCACACTTTTGCTGCAGGAGTGCCACTGCCAGTGTGACTAGTGGTGACCAGTGCCTGACCACCAGTATAGTAGTATATTGTTGTATGTATTGTATACTATCTCTTTATCAACCAGTCTATATTAGCAGCAGACACAGTACAGTGCGGTAGTTCACGGCTGTGGCTACCTCTGTGTTGGCAGTCGGAACTCGGCAGGCAGTCCGTCCATCCATAATTGTATTACAATATATACCACCTAACCGTGGTATTTTTTTTTCTTTCTTTATACCGTCGTCATAGTGTCATACTAGTTGTTACGAGTATACTACTATCTCTTTATCAACCAGTGTACAGTGCGGTAGTTCACGGCTGTGGCTACCTCTGTGTCGGCAGTCGGCAGGCAGTCCGTCCATCCATAATTGTATTATTATTATAATATATACCACCTAACCGTGGTTTTTTTTTCATTCTTTATACCGTCATAGTGTCATACTAGTTGTTACGAGTATACTACTATCTCTTTATCAACCAGTGTACAGTGCGGTAGTTCACGGCTGTGGCTACCTCTGTGTCGGCAGTCGGCAGGCAGTCCGTCCATCCATAATTGTATTATTATTATAATATATACCACCTAACCGTGGTTTTTTTTTCATTCTTTATACCGTCGTCATAGTGTCATACTAGTTGTTACGAGTATACTACTATCTCTTTATCAACCAGTGTACAGTGCGGTAGTTCACGGCTGTGGCTACCTCTGTGTCGGCAGTCGGCAGGCAGTCCGTCCATCCATAATTGTATTATTATTATAATATATACCACCTAACCGTGGTTTTTTTTTCATTCTTTATACCGTCGTCATAGTGTCATACTAGTTGTTACGAGTATACTACTATCTCTTTATCAACCAGTGTACAGTGCGGTAGTTCACGGCTGTGGCTACCTCTGTGTCGGCAGTCGGCAGGCAGTCCGTCCATCCATAATTGTATTATTATTATAATATATACCACCTAACTGTGGTATTTTTTTTTCTTTCTTTATACCGTCGTCATAGTGTCATACTAGTTGTTACGAGTATACTACTATCTCTTTATCAACCAGTGTACAGTGCGGTAGTTCACGGCTGTGGCTACCTCTGTGTCGGCAGTCGGCAGGCAGTCCGTCCATCCATAATTGTATTATTATTATAATATATACCACCTAACCGTGGTTTTTTTTTCATTCTTTATACCGTCGTCATAGTGTCATACTAGTTGTTACGAGTATACTACTATCTCTTTATCAACCAGTGTACAGTGCGGTAGTTCACGGCTGTGGCTACCTCTGTGTCGGCAGTCGGCAGGCAGTCCGTCCATCCATAATTGTATTATTATTATAATATATACCACCTAACCGTGGTTTTTTTTTCATTCTTTATACCGTCGTCATAGTGTCATACTAGTTGTTACGAGTATACTACTATCTCTTTATCAACCAGTGTACAGTGCGGTAGTTCACGGCTGTGGCTACCTCTGTGTCGGCAGTCGGCAGGCAGTCCGTCCATCCATAATTGTATTATTATTATAATATATACCACCTAACTGTGGTATTTTTTTTTCTTTCTTTATACCGTCGTCATAGTGTCATACTAGTTGTTACGAGTATACTACTATCTCTTTATCAACCAGTGTACAGTGCGGTAGTTCACGGCTGTGGCTACCTCTGTGTCGGCAGTCGGCAGGCAGTCCGTCCATCCATAATTGTATTATTATTATAATATATACCACCTAACCGTGGTTTTTTTTTCATTCTTTATACCGTCGTCATAGTGTCATACTAGTTGTTACGAGTATACTACTATCTCTTTATCAACCAGTGTACAGTGCGGTAGTTCACGGCTGTGGCTACCTCTGTGTCGGCAGTCGGCAGGCAGTCCGTCCATCCATAATTGTATTATTATTATAATATATACCACCTAACCGTGGTTTTTTTATACCACCTAACCGTGGCAGTCCGTCCATAATTGTATACTAGTATCCAATCCATCCATCTCCATTGTTTACCTGAGGTGCCTTTTAGTTCTGCCTATAAAATATGGAGAACAAAAAAGTTGAGGTTCCAAAATTAGGGAAAGATCAAGATCCACTTCCACCTCGTGCTGAAGCTGCTGCCACTAGTCATGGCCGAGACGATGAAATGCCAGCAACGTCGTCTGCCAAGGCCGATGCCCAATGTCATAGTACAGAGCATGTCAAATCCAAAACACCAAATATCAGAAAAAAAAGGACTCCAAAACCTAAAATAAAATTGTCGGAGGAGAAGCGTAAACTTGCCAATATGCCATTTACCACACGGAGTGGCAAGGAACGGCTGAGGCCCTGGCCTATGTTCATGGCTAGTGGTTCAGCTTCACATGAGGATGGAAGCACTCAGCCTCTCGCTAGAAAACTGAAAAGACTCAAGCTGGCAAAAGCACCGCAAAGAACTGTGCGTTCTTTGAAATCCCAAATCCACAAGGAGAGTCCAATTGTGTCGTTTGCGATGCCTGACCTTCCCAACACTGGACGTGAAGAGCATGCGCCTTCCACTATTTGCATGCCCCCTGCAAGTGCTGGAAGGAGCACCCGCAGTCCAGTTCCTGATAGTCAGATTGAAGATGTCAGTGTTGAAGTACACCAGGATGAGGAGGATATGGGTGTTGCTGGCGCTGGGGAGGAAATTGACCAGGAGGATTCTGATGGTGAGGTGGTTTGTTTAAGTCAGGCACCCGGGGAGACACCTGTTGTCCGTGGGAGGAATATGGCCGTTGACATGCCAGGTGAAAATACCAAAAAAATCAGCTCTTCGGTGTGGAGGTATTTCACCAGAAATGCGGACAACAGGTGTCAAGCCGTGTGTTCCCTTTGTCAAGCTGTAATAAGTAGGGGTAAGGACGTTAACCACCTCGGAACATCCTCCCTTATACGTCACCTGCAGCGCATTCATAATAAGTCAGTGACAAGTTCAAAAACTTTGGGTGACAGCGGAAGCAGTCCACTGACCAGTAAATCCCTTCCTCTTGTAACCAAGCTCACGCAAACCACCCCACCAACTCCCTCAGTGTCAATTTCCTCCTTCCCCAGGAATGCCAATAGTCCTGCAGGCCATGTCACTGGCAAGTCTGACGAGTCCTCTCCTGCCTGGGATTCCTCCGATGCATCCTTGCGTGTAACGCCTACTGCTGCTGGCGCTGCTGTTGTTGCCGCTGGGAGTCGATGGTCATCCCAGAGGGGAAGTCGTAAGCCCACTTGTACTACTTCCAGTAAGCAATTGACTGTTCAACAGTCCTTTGCGAGGAAGATGAAATATCACAGCAGTCATCCTACTGCAAAGCGGATAACTGAGTCCTTGACAACTATGTTGGTGTTAGACGTGCGTCCGGTATCCGCCGTTAGTTCACAGGGAACTAGACAATTTATTGAGGCAGTGTGCCCCCGTTACCAAATACCATCTAGGTTCCACTTCTCTAGGCAGGCGATACCGAGAATGTACACGGACGTCAGAAAAAGACTCACCAGTGTCCTAAAAAATGCAGTTGTACCCAATGTCCACTTAACCACGGACATGTGGACAAGTGGAGCAGGGCAGGGTCAGGACTATATGACTGTGACAGCCCACTGGGTAGATGTATGGACTCCCGCCGCAAGAACAGCAGCGGCGGCACCAGTAGCAGCATCTCGCAAACGCCAACTCTTTCCTAGGCAGGCTACGCTTTGTATCACCGCTTTCCAGAATACGCACACAGCTGAAAACCTCTTACGGCAACTGAGGAAGATCATCGCGGAATGGCTTACCCCAATTGGACTCTCCTGTGGATTTGTGGCATCGGACAACGCCAGCAATATTGTGTGTGCATTAAATATGGGCAAATTCCAGCACGTCCCATGTTTTGCACATACCTTGAATTTGGTGGTGCAGAATTTTTTAAAAAACGACAGGGGCGTGCAAGAGATGCTGTCGGTGGCCAGAAAAATTGCGGGACACTTTCGGCGTACAGGCACCACGTACAGAAGACTGGAGCACCACCAAAAACTACTGAACCTGGTTTTTTGGAAGGGACATCCTGCGTGACACTGCAGTGCCACTCCTAGATGGGCCCGGTGTTTGTGTCGGCCACTAGGGTCGCTTATCTTACTCACACAGCGACCTCGGTGCAAATTTTAGGACTAAAAATAATATTGTGAGGTGTGATGTGTTCAGAATAGGCTGAAAATGAGTGTAAATTATGTTTTTTGAGGTTAATAATACTTTGGGATCAAAATTACCCCCAAATTCTATGATTTAAGCTGTTTTTTAGGGTTTTTTGAAAAAAACACCCGAATCCAAAACACACCCGAATCCGACAAAAAAAATTCGGTGAGGTTTTGCCAAAACGCGGTCGAACCCAAAACACGGCCGCGGAACCGAACCTAAAACCAAAACACAAAACCCGAAAAATTTCCGGCGCTCATCTCTAATATAAATGTTTCTAAACATTTTCTAAGCTCAGGTGCAGAGTGGTTTGGATATTGGTATACTGTATGACTAAATACATTGTCAGGAAATGTGTGGTTATTTGATCATTTTTTAACATGTCTTAATTGAAAATGTAGTCTTAGATGTCAGAAAAATGCCTATGTACTGCAATGGAAGAAATAACCTGTTGCTACTACTACTTCCCTAAAAAACAGTACATTCATTCTATAGTTCATGTTCTCTAGCATTGCTTACCTCCAAGAGTGACCGCAGAGGATTGTGATAACACTTTTGTTTAAAAATATATATATGACTCATATAAAGTTCAATACATTCATAGAAAAAATATGACTAATTTATTAATACATTCATATAAAACAAATGAATAATAATAAAAACAACATATACACCAATAGCAGCAGGAGATCAACAATTGGTCTCAGTAAGTGATTCTGCCTGATTATAATGGACAAAACTGTAAACAAACAATGAAACTCTCCACTCTCCACTTTCCTGGAATAAGTATAAATTGATTATTAAATGTAAAAGCATACAATTCTAATAATTATCTAAAAATATTTTAGGAGTGTGTAGAAAAATGGAATGGTGTGGACAATTTAAAGCTCCAAAATTTTATTACCAGAACTTCCCCTGTTTGGTCCCACTCAAAACTCAGTAAGCGTGCAATTCTACTTCAATATCATTAATCTTTACTGTCGTATAGCTGCATATGTCCGGATCGACCGCTTTGTTACCTTGATCTAGTTTAGCTATCTGTGGAGATTGTTCTAAGTAACTGACATCCATTCTTCATACAGATTACGGTTTTGGGAGATTATATCAAGAGACTGTATTTGGTTATTAGCAGCAATTGGAAATATAATAGTAAACATTTATGAAATTGCATAAAATTGAATTCAGTTGTTTCTGTTGTTTTTTTTTATTTATTAAGCAATTAATCTCATGAGATTTCACCACAAAATCTGAAAAGCACTCAGATAGCAGTAATCTTATCTCATACTTTTCACCTTGATAACTATCTGCATGCCTGCTCTAGGCTTACTGATGAAGGGGAAATAAATACTTACAAATGTATGATTATTAACATAAGATAAATTGTATTCTAAAATATATATACTATGCACTGTTTATGATAAAGTTGGATTTAACAACTTATTTGAAGCTGCTTATTCTGCTTTTATACTCACAGTCTGTGATGTTTTGCTGATTATGGGGGTAATTCCAAGTTGATCGCAGCAGGATTTTTGATAGCAATTGGGCAAAACCATGTGCACTGCAGGGGAGGCAGATATAACATGTGCAGAAAGAGTTAGATTTGGGTGGGTTATTTTAATTCTGTGCAGGGTAAATACTGGCTGCTTTATTTTTACACTGCAAATTAGATTGCACATTGAACTCACCACACCTAAATCTATCTCTCTCTGCACATGTTATATCTGCCTCCCCTGCAGTGCATATGGTTTTGCCCAACTGCTAAAAAAATTCCTGCTGTGATCAACTTGGAATTACCCCCTAAGGCCCTCATTCCGAGTTGTTCGCTCGTTGCCGATTTTCTCTATATTGCGATTAGTCGCTTACTGCGCATGCGCAATGTTCGCAGAGAGCATGTGCTTAGTTATTTTACTCAAGAGTTAGGTATTTTACTCACGGCATTACGAGGATTTTTCTTCGTTCTGGTGATCGGAGTGTGATTGACAGGAAGTGGGTGTTTCTGGGCGGAAACTGGCCGTTTTATGGGTGTGTGTGAAAAAACGCTGCCGTTTCTGGGAAAAACGCGGGAGTGGCTGGAGAAACGGGGGAGTGCCTGGGCGAACGCTGGGTGTGTTTGTGACGTCAAACCAGGAACGAAACCGACTGAACTGATCGCAATGGCAGAGTAAGTATCGAGCTACTCAGAAACTGCTAAGAAATTTCTATTCGTAATTTTGCGAATCTTTCGTTCGCAATTCTGCTAAGCTAAGATACACTCCCAGAGGGCGGCGGCTTAGCGTGTGCAATGCTGCTAAAAGCAGCTAGCGAGCGAACAACTCGGAATGAGGGCCAATGTTTCTCTGCTATTGAACTTGTTGGGTCTGCGTGTCAGATAATTGCTATCCTTATTCTCCAGCCTTATAATGATCTAACAAGACACCATATACTTTTGCAGCTAAATTTTACAAAATGCATTGCCTATGATATATTTTATATGAACTATGAATCATAGTTTAGATACCAATGTTAAATTGACAAATGAACTGTAAATGTATCAAATGATCTGAGTTGCTTAAATATTTTGACAGGATATTTACATAGAAAAAGAGGAACGTACTCACAGGTCTTAGGAGTAGTCTATTTGAGGATCTAGGGGGAATTCAGAGTTGATTGCAGCAGCAAATTTGTTAGCAGTTGAGCAAAACCATGTGCACTGCAGGTGTGACAGATATAACATTTGCAGCGAGAGTTAAATTTGGGTGGGTTATTTTGTTTCTGTGCAGGGTAAATACTGGCTGCTTTATGTATACACTGCAATTTAGATTTCAGTTTGAACACACTCCACCCAAATGTAACTCTCTCTGCACATGTTATATCTGCCATACCTACAGTGCACATGGGCCCTCATTCCGAGTTCTTCACTCGTTGCCGAGTTTCGCTATATTGCGATTAGTTGCTTACTGCGCATGCGCAAGGTTCGCAGAGCGCATGCGCTTAGTTATTTTACACAAAAGTTAGGTATTTTACTCACGGCATAACGAGGATTTTTCATCGTTCTGGTGATCGGAGTGTGATTGACAGGAAGTGGGTGTTTCTGGGCGGAAACTGGCCGTTTTATGGGTGTGTGCGGAAAAACGCTGCCGTTTCTGGGAAAAACGCGGGAGTGGCTGGAGAAACGGGGGAATGTCTGGGCGAACGCTGGGTGTGTTTGTGACGTCAAACCAGGAACGAAACTGACTGAACTGATCGCAGTGGCTGAGGTAGTCCCGAGCTACTCAGAAACTGCAAAGAAATTTCTATTCGCAATTATGCAAATCTTTCGTTTGCAATTCTGCAAAGCTAAGATTCACTCCCAGTAGGCGGCAGCTTAACGTGTGCAATGCTGCTAAAAGCAGCTAGCGAGCGAACAACTCGGAATGAGGGCCATGGTTTTGCCCAACTGCTAACAAATTTGCTGCTGCAATCAACTCCGAATTACCCCCATTGCCATTCACAGTCACTTACACAGGAAGTTAGATTTAACAACTAAACTCTCGGAAATTTAAGAGAGAGGTATTAACATACAAAGGAAGTTGTCAGGAAATCTAGTTGATCTTCGAGCTAAGCCTGTCATTTGCAGAAGTTTCCACATGCACCCATCCTCAATTATTGACAAATAGCCCCACTTGGCATGCCATGAACTTTGCAACTTACTGTATCTGCACCATGCAATTTTTTGCTAAAATATGCATGTTAATCTGCTACTTTGTACCAATTATTTTGCAATAAAAATATTTACCCTAAATACTTAGTACAGTACACCAAACACACTGCTATCAACATACAACAGTGTAAACTAATTCACCGCCTCCAACACATGCTGAGTGCACAACCTGGAGACCCCTTACAGAACTCCCTGTCTGGAAATCTCAATGATCACAACCATTACTTTCTAGTCTTCAAAATATCACTGTCTACTGTGTCTCATATTCAGTTTAGCAATATTCCCCACTAAGGGTGTGATTCCGAGTTGTTCGCTCGCTAGCTGCTTGTAGCAGCATTGCACACGCTAAGCCGCCGCCCTATGGGAGTGTATCTTAGCTTAGAAGAATTGCGAACGAAAGATTAGCAGATTTGCGAATAGAAATTTCTTAGCAGTTTCTGAGTAGCTCGAGACTTATTCACAGATTGCGATCAGCTCAGGCCTTTCGTTCCTGGTTTGACGTCACACACACGCCCAGCGTTCGGCCAGCCACTCCCCCGTTTCTCCAGACACTCCCGTGTTTTTCCCTGACACGCCTGCGTTTTTCCGCACACTCCCAGAAAACGGCCAGTTTCCGCCCAGAAACACCCACTTCCTGTCAATCACACTCCGATCACTTCAACGATGAAAATTCTTCGTTCGGGCGTGAGTAAATCTACTAAGTTTTGTGCTAAAATACTTAGCGCATGCGCACTGCATACCATGCGCATGTGCATTTTTGCCTTAATCGCTCCGTTGCGAAAATCGGCAACGAGCGAACAACTCGGAATGACCCCCTAAGTCCTGTCTGCTTTTAACATTTGCTATATTTTTTAATAGTACTTTCAACCAGTCCATTCTTACAATCTTCCTCTGATCACCACGAATGTACCATACTGGAGCTATGGCTCCTAGACCCTGTCCCATACCAATCCACTCTGCCAGCTCTCTCCCCATCCCCAGTTCACGGCCACCCTGCACCAACAATCCAGGCAACCTGATCCACATCTTCCCTGTCCTTACCTCTCCTTTTCCTGTGCACTCTGTAATGCCAGATCAATCTGCAACAAGCTGTCCGCTCTCCAAAACCTTTGCATCTCCCACTCTCTTAACCTTCTCACCATTACCAAAACCTGGTTCTCCTCCTCTGACTCCACCTCCTCTGCTGCCCTTCCTATGGGGACTTCTCCTTCACCCAGTCTGTCAGACCTGACAACCGCCATTGTGGTGGAGTAGAAATCCTTCTCTCCCCCAATTGCACCTTTCGCATCATTCCACCTGATATCGCCCTCATTTTCTCCACCTTTGAGGTCCACTCGATCCACCTCTTCGTCCCTATCCAGCTTCATGTGGTGGTCATCTACCGACCTGCCTGCCGCTCCTCCCCATTCCTCGACAACTTTGCTGCCTGGCTTCCCAATTTCTTCTCCTCTGACCTCCCTTCTATCATCATCGGTAACTTTAACATCCCTATTAACATCACTAAACCAGCATCCACTAATCTTCTTGCCTTTCTTCCTCCTTTGGCCTATCTCAATGGACACTTCCTTGACCTTGTCTTCACCCACTTGTGTGATCTAGCCGACTTCTCCAACTCTCCCTTCTCTGACCATCATCTACTCTCTTTTTCCATCTCATCTACTCCTCTCCTCCCCAAGCCCAGACCCACCGTCACCAGATGCAATCTCGGTTCTCTTGACAGCACTGTTTTATCTTCCCTTGAACTCTCCTTTTTCCTCTATCCACCATGGCCTGCCCCAACCAGGCGCCTCCATCTACAGAATCCTCTTCAAACTCCTCACTCTCACTTATAAGCCCCTCTCTAATTCCACAACTCCCTGCATCTCCAACCTCATCTCCCTACATACTCCCTCCCACCCACTCTGGTCACACAATGGGCCTAATTCAGACCTGATTGCTCGCTAGGGTATTTTTTCACTGCTGGGAGCAGATAGTCGCCGCCCATAGGTGAGTGTATTTTTGCTTTGCAAGTGTACAAACGCATGTGCAGCCGAGCAGTACAAAAAAGTTTTGTGCAGTTTCTGAGTAGCCCAGGACTTACTCAGCCACTGTGATCACTTCAGCCTGTCCGGGGATGGAATTGACGTCAGACACCCGCCCTGCAAATGCTTGGACACGCCTGCATTTTTTGTACCACTCCCAGAAAACGGTCAGTTGACACTCAGTATTGCCTTCTTCCTGTCAATCTCCTTGCAATCGGGTGTGCGAATGGATTCTTCGTACAATCCATCGCCCAGCAACGATCCACTTTGTAGCCTTATGATGCGCATGCGCATTTTGGTGCATGTGCAGTTCTGACCTGATCGCAGCGCAGCGAAAAATCCTAGCGTGCGATCATGTCTGAATGACCACAAATGACCGTCCCCTCTCCGCTGGTCACTGCTCCCCATGTGCAAATCCAAGATTTTACCCACTTGCCCCCCTTCACTGGAAAGAGCTCCCTCACTCTGTTAGACTCTCCATGACCTTGCAAAGCTCAAACGGTCACTGCAAACCCACCTGTTTATTAAAGCATAACCTTCCGCACAGGGCTGTTGAGAGCCACGCCAGGCCCAGTAAAGGCCTAGGGGTGTGGCTTATTAAGTGGGCTTGACTATGCCCTTTACTATAAAAATAACTGAATAATAAAATAATTGTGGGGCCAATCGTGCTCCACAAGGGGGATGCCATTTTAACATAGGGGGCGCCCTTTTAACATAGGGGTGCAGGCAGGAGGGAACCCACTTCCTACATTACTTGATCTGGAAGCGGGTCTCTCCTCCCCAACCAGCTCCATCTTCCCAGTGATATTTGAGAAGATGATGCTGGCCACTAAAGAGCAAAGACTTTCTATGCTTTTTTTATGTGGAGTGCCATCTTCCCGAAGATATCACCGGGTGGATAACACCGTCGTCTGCTGGCCAGAGTAATTATGTCCTTGGGGGGGTGGTCAGTGAACCCCCCCCCTTACCCCCCCCCTCCCCCGGGCCTCTCCAGCAGCCTGGGCCCGGGTAATTTGTACCTGCTACCCCTGCCTCTTGGCACCACTGCTTCCGCATAACCTAGTCTCAAGGCCACACATCCAACCCACTGCCTCATGCCTTGGCCATCTATGCCTCGCTTACTTCCTACCATCATGCTGCCTTCCGCTTGCTCACACCTCATGTCTCCCCTCACCCCCTAGATTGTGAGCTCCTTGGAGCAGGGCCCTTTTCCCTCCTGTTCTCACTACTCACTTCTCTCACACTTCAATTACAGCTCTCTCCTACATACTTTAGCAAATGTCTACAACTGCATCTCCTTTAGCTCGTTACTGTTTATCTCTTCCAGTGGCTGCCTGCCCCCAGTAGTATGACGACTACTCCTTTGCTTCCTTACATCTCAGCTGTATTGTGTACTGAGAATTGTGGTGCTAATTGTTACCTGTACTCTGTTTTTCTGTGTACCCTGTATTGTTCTAATGTCTGCCATACAGTATGTACGGCACTGCAAAACACTTGTGGCATCTTATAAATAAAATTTAATAATAATAACACAGTATAGGTGAACTAAGATGCAAAATCCTTGAAAGTATGCAATTTGGGTAAAAAGACAGAGGTCTAATACAAATGACCTGTGCCATGCCTCGCGCCGCACATCAATGTACTTAATCTCTTTATACTGTACCAATTCTTTTTACACAAAAAAATAATGCTAAGTACTCAATACACTACTGTATTAGTGAATTAAGGGCCTGAGGGGTAATTTAGACCCAAATGCAGCCACGCATCTGTACGCAGTGGCTGCAATAGGGTAGCCTGCACACACGCACTGGCCGCAGTGCGCATGTGTGACCATACACATTGCAGACGCAGTAGAAATGTAAACTTGCCAATATGCCATTTACGACATGGAGTGGCAAGGAACGGCTAAGACCCTGGCCTATGTTCATGACTAGTGGTTCAGCTACACATGATGATGGAAGCCCTCATCCTCCCACTAGCAAAATAAGAAGAGGTAAGTTGGCATAAGATGGTATCACAAATCCCCAAGGAGAGTCCAAGTGTGTCGGCGGTTGTGATGCCTGACCTTCCCAACACTGGACGGGAAGAGGTGACTCCTTCCACCATTTGCATGCCCTCTGCAAGTGCTGGAAGGAGCACCCACAGTCCAGTTTCTGATATTCAAATTGAAGATGTCCCTGTTGAGGTACACCAGGATGAGGATATGGGTGTTGCTGGCGCTGAGGAGGAAGTTGACGATGAGGATTCTGATGGTGATGTGGTTTGTTTAAATCAGGCACCGGGGGAGACAGTTGTTGTCTGTGGGATGAATAAGCCCACTGTCATGCATGGGCAATATACCAAAAAAGCCACCTTTTCGGTGTGGAATTATTTCTCCACAAATCCGTACAACAGGTGTCAAGCCGTGTGTTGACTTTCTCAATCCGTAATAAGTAGGTGTAAGGACGTTAACCACCTAGGAACATCCTCCCTTATACATCACCTGCTGCGCTTTCATCAGAAGTCATTGTCAAGTTCAGAAACTTTGGGTAAGAGCATAAGCAGTCCACTGACACATAAATCCCTTCTTCCTCTTGTATCCAAGCTCCTGCAAGCCACACCAACAACTCCCTCAATGTCAAGTTCCTCCTCAGTCGTGTGGCAGACCCTCTCGCTGAAATGATTGGTTTGTTAAAGTGTGCATGTCCTGTTTATACAAATAAGGGTGGGTGGGAGGGCCCAAGAGCAATTCCATCTTGCACCTCTTTTTCTTCTTTGCATCATGTGTTGTTTGGGGCCTATTTTTTAAATCTGCCATCCTGTTTGACACTGCAGTGCCACTCCTAGATGGGCCAGGTGTTTGTGCTGCACACTTGTGTCGCTTAGCTAATGAGTGGAAATGAATATTATTGAGGTTAATAATACCGTAGGATCAAAATTACCCCAAAATTTTGTGATTTTAGCTTTTTTTATGTTTTTTTCAAAAATCATCCAGATCCAAAACCAAAACACGAAAGGGTGCTTTTGGCAAAACCAAACCAGATCGAAAACACGAGCATGGAACCAGAACCAAAACCAAAACACAAAACACGAAAAGTGCTCGCCGCACATATCTAGTTAAAATAGATGGGCACAAATTGGTCCAAGTACCAGAAGGATGATAACGTTTAGAGTGGGTTCATACTCAGAGCAAACATGGATTTTTGCTTTGTGTGTCTAACTGATCAACTAGTCTGGAAACCACAGATGGCCTGCATCCATATTGTAACATAAAATAAAAAATTATAAATAACTGACCAGACGCCACCTAGAGTTGTGTTTTCTATGTAGCAACTGTTATAAAATAGTAAGTCCTTCTCCAATAGTATGAATAGTTCAAAAATGATAAAAGCACTTATGAGAATAATAAATCTTCATGAACTATATATAAATATCAAAAATATATTTAAATCAATAAACTTGTGACAAAAGCAAATAACTATTAAAACTTGGTATCTTAATATATAGCAGTTTCCATTGACCCTTATATTTACTGCAGCTGGACTGAATGGATATTTAGACTTGTTAGAAATAGTACATTTGTGGATGTTTCTTATTGAATTACATGTACCTGTATGCAGCCGCAATTTTTAATATTGAGAAAAGTCCAAATAAACAGGTATGTTACCAGTCTATGCCGGTGACAGCTCTTGTCCATATCTTTTAGCAGAAGAAATCCATGCAGTGTTTATTGTCCCCTCCATTGCACAGTTTCAAGGTTCTGGTGCTCTTAATAATAGTTCTAGGTATCCACAATATATCCACAATAGGTCTGCAGTCATCTGGGGTTGGGGTAGTGCAGCTTGGGAAGCCTACCTGATGTCTTTCGCTGGCCTGCAGCATTATCAAAGGAGGCATATTGTAGAACACACTTCTGTGGTGCAGCAACGACAGCTGCAGCTGTTGAAATCTATAGCCACTAATTGTTCATACAGTACATTTGCTATCACATAGGCGCACCCATTATTTTCCACAATTCTCTACATTAATACATGGGGAGAAGCAGTAACTGCAGCACTTAAAATGCGCAGTCACCTGTAAACCCCATAACACCCAATGATACTTCTACCCTTGTATCTCTGTGTTCCATTCAGAATGCTACAGTAAGTGATCAGGATCTGATTGGTAAATAGATCCCTTAGGGGTATATGCAATTAGCGGCGAATCGCGGCAATTTTTCGCCCGTTTTTTAATTTGACACAATTCGACCGTCAAATTCCGGCAAGTGGGTGCCGAAATTTACCATATTCAATAAAAAACGGATTCGACAGTCCCGCTGTCGAAAAACGGCCTATTTGACGGATTTTGATCCGATTTTTTAAAAACAAGAAAAAACGGGAAAAAACCCGAAAAAAATTGCGTGGGGTCCCCCCTCCAAAGCATAACCAGCCTCGGGCTCTTCGAGCCGGTCCTGGTTCTAAAAATCCGGGGGGGGGAATGACAGGGGATCCCCCGTATTTTTAAAACCAGCACCGGGCTCTGCGCCTGGTGCTGGTGCAAAAAATATGGGGGACAAAAAGAGTAGGGGTCCCCCGTATTTTTTACACCAGCATCGGGCTCCACTAGCTGGACAGATAATGCCATAGCCGGGGGTCACTTTTATACAGCGCCCTGCGGCCGTGGCATTAAATATCCAACTAGTCACCCCTGGCCGGGGTACCCTGGGGGAGTGGGGACCCCGCTGATGCAAAGTTCCCACCATTGAATATAATGGAGAGGCTTTGCGATGCGCTGTCTGACAGCAGACGCGCACACAGCCAATCAGGTGAGTGCCACGAAGTAGCGCTTCCTGATTGGCTGAAGGGACCTTTCTGTGACAGCAGTCACGTGGGGTCCCGGCATTCGTGGAAAGGGGTCCCATGTATAAACATGGGACCCCTTTCAGTCCGTTTGGTCCGGGTGTTCGTTTTGTTGTTTTGCCAAGTACGAGGATTATTTTAAAAGATCCGGACACTGGATTGAGGTGAGTATAATTTTTTTCACAGGTACCCCGGATTCTTCAGTGACGAGGGGGGCGTGGCAGTTGGCGGGTCAACATAGGTAAGTATGTGTGTGTCGGCAGGTGTGAAATAAAGTTTTACTTTCACGGTGTGTGTCTCCTGTTTTTATTTGGGTATTTTTTTTCCAGTAGAACTACAAGTACCAGCGGGCCCGTTTTTCTCCCGCATGCTGGTACTTGTGGTTCTCCAAGTACCAGCTTGCGGGGGAGGCTTGCTGGGACTTGTAATACTACTGGAAAAAACAATATTCTTTCAAATTTCTCAAGGCTATCAGCCCCCCATCCGCAGCCCTTGGATGGGGGGGACAGCCTTGGGCTTCACCCCTGGCCCTTGGGTGGCTGGGGGGGACCCCTTGATTGAAGGGGTCCCCACTCCCCCAGGGTACCCCGGCCAGGGGTGACTAGTTGGGTATTAAATGCTACGGCCGCAGGGCGCTGTATAAAAGTGACCCCCGGCTGTGGCATTATCTGTCCAGCTAGTGGAGCCCGATGCTGGTGTAAAAAATACGGGGGACCCCTACTCTTTTTGTCCCCCGTATTTTTTGCACCAGCACCAGGCGCAGAGCCCGGTGCTGGTTTTAAAAATACGGGGGATCCCCTGTCATTTTTCCCCCCGGATTTTTAGAACCAGGACCAGCTCGAAGAGCCCGAGGCTGGTTATGCTTTGGAGGGGGGACCCCACGCCATTTTTTTTCGGGATTTTACCATTCCATTTAAAAAAATAATAATAATAATAATAATAATATTTTAAAAAATATATAAATAATACTTGTGCCTCCAAAATAGACAAACCAAGTACCCAATCCCTTCTAATATAAATAGATATGCTATTACCAATAAAAAAAACACCAAAAAAAACATGTTTTAAAATTTTTTTATTAGATTCCCCCACCAAAGTGTGGCGGATTGAAAATTACGAATTTACTGTCTAAAAGCACTGTTGTCGAATTTCCAAACTTCAATTGAATATACTTTTGGCGAATTGCTGCATTTGTACCATTGCAGAAATGTTGAATTTGACAAATGTCGAATTTCAAAAAGTCGAATTTTGAAAGTCCGTTTTTTTGACGGAAAGTACTGAATTGCATTGTCGATTATTATTTTTTTGGCGAAAAAGTCCCGTTTTTCGACAATTTCGGGAATTCGACCGCAATTGCATATACCCCTTAGTGTCTTTTTGTAATTATGGGACTATTAGTAATCATGTCAGTGCCACAATTATTAACAGTCTGCCTCACGATGGACTTTTTAATTTTTTACAAAAATGGCCTGCTATGTACTAAATATAACTTGCTGGAACAGTAGTTGCGATAACCTGCAAGTTACATCCCCAGGGTATTGGAGAAAATCTGGTTATTAAAACTATACATGTTCTGCATATTGTATGATGTTATATACTGATACAAGAGGAGTACTGTGCTTTCCTTTACTAGTTATGTGTTACTATGCAGACAAAATGTTACATACTGTAATCATGCTCTTATCACCCCCAAATTGATGGCTTGTGGAGAGCTCAAAAAAATATTTAATGGCATGTTGGAAAAGGATGGACATAATTTATATCGCCTTTTAGCTTATTCAGTGTCTTCAAGAACAGAAGTATCACAAAACTAAATGATCTCATGTATGGCACCATAGTGGATTGATTGCTTGATAACGCTTCAATTTAAGAATAATGTACTGTATATATACTACAATAGTTTAGTAGCATATGTTCCGAATCCTTAGCAATATTTTCTTACATTGGTTTCTTTGGTGTACTTCGATATACCAGCGCTCGGGATCCCGGCGCCCAGCATACCAGCGCCGGGATCCCGACCACCGAAATGTCGGCAGTGGGGCAAGCGCAAAAGAGCCCCTTGCGGACTTGCGGCACTCGCTACGCTGCGGGCACGATGATGCGCTACGCATGCCGCGCTATTTATTCTCCCTCCAGGGGTGTCATGGACATCCCAAGAGGGAGAATAAAGCACCAGGATCCCGACTGCCAGGATATAGAGTGCGTCCCCTCCCTTTAACAACACTTGAGGGCTGTACAGATGGGAGTTGTGGAGGGAGATGTGTGCTGAGTGAACCGCTCAGCGCACATCTCTCCCCCCGCTCAGCACAGCATGATGTGCTGAGCGAGGGGGGGGGGGGGGACACAGGGGGGGGCTGCTCATTTCACTGCTGGTGCATGTAGGCCAATCTAGCACCGATGATAGCGACGCGCGAGACTGCGCATCGCTGTCGCTGGCACCCCTACACACGGAGCAATGTGATCTTAATTTCTAAGCAATCTAGTCAGATTGCTTAGAAATTAAGTAAATGTTGCTCGGTGTGTACCCCCCTTTACTTAAATGGCTGTAGAATCTGTGTTTGGCATGTAACTATCATTCCATAATATAGGATGTAATGAAAGATGTTTTGTCGCATCGCCCTTTATTCCAACTACCTGCCCTATTTACACAGACATCTGGTAAAGCCTCCTCCGGACGATCTCAAATGTTTTTTCAAAAGCGACAATCACTTACCGGGCATGGTTTTGCCTTGTAAATGATTGTTCCTTTAAAAAAAAAGTCAGAGATTGGCCAGCAACCCGCACCTCCAGCGATCTCAGACTATATTACATCCTGCCAATTGTTTCTATTGGTATTACCCACATACTGTATTGTCTATTGCTAAGCTACTATCCAACCTATCAACATGCTGCCAGTAAGATCTTTTGCAAATAGATAATTTCTGTTAAATGTTTATAGTATTTTATTCTATCAGGTAAAAAAGGATGTTACAAACACTAGTATAAAAATAAATGTATATAAAAGGATTGTGTACCAAATATGTGTAGTATACATCATACCACAAGGGATTTTGATTGCCTCTGACTCGATTTTATTTTTTGCCATCAATCAACATTGTGGAAAATACTGTAGTCAAATTAAAATGTGTAGTTGAAAATTTGACAATTTTCAGTAATCAAAATATATACTGTAGTTTGTCTATCAATCAGATGGTGCAATCAAGCTTTTGAAATGCATCAGTAAACATTTAGATGGTTTGGAATAAAAAATAAAAGTAATTGGCATTTGTAACGAACATACAAAAAAAATGATTCTTTAAACTTGAATTCCACTTTGCAATACAGCATGGCCCATTATAATGTTTTCTAGCCAATCACTTTCGATTAGCATGGATATTCAGGGATTATATAGACCATTCTGCCAGTAAGAGTTAGGGGGCTTTGTTAATATATACAGTAATCTGTACTTACTTATCACCAATATATTTATACAGTACATTGTGGATTATGCAATCGTTCAGTATACGATGGGCTACTAACTCGTATGATGGTTTCCTTCGCTGCTGGACTATTGATGGTGGGCCTCCACCCAGTTCTCCAGAAGATTAAAGAAGTTCACCAAAGGTTGACTTGGGAAAACCACTAACCCCTATACCCCAAAATATAAAGTTAAAGTAATACTTCCCCCCCTTTTCCAATAATTTGGCACTACTAAACTTTATGGACCAACAATAATTACAGTATCTTGTTTATTATTCAGGTGCTCTCTGGTAGTATGGCTCAAGAAACTTAAGTAAAGGTGCATACACACCTGCCGAGAAAGTAAACAACATCGCTCATTTTCACCCTTCCTGAGCAACGTAATTTACTTTCTCGGCAAGTGTGTATGCTTCCGACGATGAGCAATGGGTGGGCCAGTGGGTCGTTAACCACCCTCGCTGTCGGCCGTGCATGCAGCTCAATTAGGACTTTCGTCCAAAAGTTGCATGCGTGGCCTGGCTGCTGTGTGACATCACTAAGCAATATGATTGTCATATCGCTCAGTGTGTACGCCCTGCCACCGGCCACCCCGGCAGGGAAGAGAACACACTAGGCAACGTCGCTCATAGAGCACATCGCCTAGTGTGTACCCACCTTTAGATAGCAAATATTTCAGTTTACATACAGTAATAAATGTTTTCCATCAGTAGTTTAAAAATGTGTGTTATATGAAGGCAATATTTATTTTTATATCATAAACTTACTTTTTCAAAGACATTCAACAATTCTGCTATCTGAAGCTATTTAACAAAAAAAAAAGAAGACAATTCATTTAGATATAAAAATGCTCTGACCATACTATTACAAAACCATACAGTAGCTCCCAGACACTAGAGTCTCAGCAGTGGAAGAATGGAAATTCATTAGTATTGTACTCTCTGTGTTGAATTGTTTTATATAACAGTGCATCCGGAACGTATTCACAGTGCTTCACTTTATACACATTTTGTTATGTTACACCCTTATTCCAAACTGGAATAAATTCATTTTTTTCATCAAAATTCAACACACAATCGGGGTCATTCCGAGTTGTTCGCTCGTTGCCGATTTTCGCAACTGAGCGATTAAGGCTAAAATGCGCATGCACATGGTACGCAGTGCGCATGCGCTAAGTATTTCAACACAAAACTTAGTAGATTTACTCACGTCCGAACGAAGAATTTTCATCGTTGTAGTGATCGGAGTGTGATTGTCAGGAAGTGGGTGTTTCTGGGTGGAAACTGGCCGTTTTCTGGGAGTGTGCGGAAAAACGCAGGCGTGTCAGAGAAAAACGCGGGAGTGTCTGGAGAAACAGGGGAGTGGCTGGCCGAACGCAGGGCGTGTTTGTGACGTCAAACCAGGAACGAAACGGCCTTAGCTGATTGCAATCTGTGAGTAGGTCTGGAGCTACACAGAAACTGCTAAGAATTTTCTATTCGCAATTCTGCTAATCTTTCGTTCGCTATTCTGCTAAGCTAAGATACACTCCCAGAGGGCGGCGGCCTAGCGTGTGCAATGCTGCTAAAATCTGCTAGCGAGCGAACAATTCGGAAGGATCCCCAATATCCCATAATGACAAAGTGAAAAAAGTGTTTTTGAGATTTTTGCTAATTTATTAAAAATAAAAAATAAATCTAATTTGGGAGATTTGCAGGTATTAAATAAAATGTTAATACTGGGGTGTTGTAACGGCAGATTATGTAGTGGACAGCAACACACAATATCAGACTTTTGCAGGACTAGGGGGGTCATTCCGAGTTGTTCGCTCGCTAACTGCTTTTAGCAGCATTGCAAACGCTAGGCCACCGCCCTCTGGGAGTGTATTTTAGCAGAATAGCGAACGAAAGATTAGCAGAACTGCTAATAAATAATTCCTTGCAGTTTCTGAGTAGCTCCAGACCTACTCCTAGATAGCGATCACCTCAGTCCGTTTAGTTCCTGGTTTGACGTCACAAACACGCCCTGCGTTCGGCCAGCCACTCCCCCATTTCTCCAGCCACTCCTGCGTTTTTACCTGGCACGCCTGCGTTTTTTAGCACACTCCCTGAAAACGGTCAGTTTCCGCCCAGAAACACCCACTTCCTGTCAATCACACTGCGATCACTCGAGCGATGAAAAAACGTTGCTCGTGCTTGTGTAAATCTCCAAAGTTTTGAGTTAAATTAGTGAACGCATGTGCGCTGCGTACCATGCACATGCGCATTTTCCACCTAACCGCTCCGTTGCGAAAAACGGCAACGAATGAACAACTTGGAATGACCACCTATAGCAGAGGACACCACCAGACTTATCAAGACATTTGTACCTGATTTTTAATGTTCCAATTAAGGGCATCATTCAGAGGTCTACGCAATACCGATGTTTGCTATTATATGCTACTGTGGGTGTGTGAAAAGCGCAAACCAAGGTGTGCGATATTGTAGGTGTTTGCATACAACATCAGTATTACTAGAGGTGGCTTCTATGATCCATGGTCAGTTCAGGGTGGACACTGGGAGGTGACCTAAAGTCTTTGCAAAAAGAAGAGGTGTCATGGGTGTGTTATGGGTATAGCATATTATTTTGACATGCGGCACTGCAGCCACAGTGGTCATATATGAAGACAGTTACAAGGGAGATTCTGTGCTATGCAGGTGCTGCTTGAGTAGTCAATATCATGACCAATGGTTCATCAATGGTGAATTAAACTGAGCTCTCATATGCAAAGTGGGTATCACAGGGTTTGCAAAGTCTGCCACATGAGAGTGCACAAGAGGAATGCTTAAGCTGGCATTTGCTTATTTTTGCACTTGAGCAGATGTGAGGAATTGCAGCCATGCATGATCCGCATGCATCTCTGATTCAGGCCCTATAACACATCTATGTCAATGTATGTCAAAACTATTCAGGATATTCTTGATGTGATGTGGTCTCCCACATTCCCAATAGTTTTTGGAATGTCTTGACTCACTAAACATAATCTTTGTATTGATTAGAATATGAGAAAATTGTCTTTTCGCATTAATGTCTTGCCCAATATATGACATCTCATCAATGCTTTCCACTTGTCTCATATAGTAATTCCATACATTAATGGTGACATGATTATACAAATATGTATGAAAACATATACAGTAAGCTGAAACGCAAATACTGAACCAACTAGAGCACCAGTTGTCTTTGAAGGTGTAATACCTCCATTTATACATTAAAAAATGAATGGCAATTCTATGAAAGTGGAAACACCTTTTAGAAGGAGTCTCTAGTTCAACAACCATTAATACTGACCACTGCAATCTTGAATGCAGGGATGTAACTAGGAATGTGCGTGCAGTGCCATTGCACAGAGCTCGGGGCACTGTGGAAGCACCATTGTTGCCTCACATCACCTGCATGTGGCACCCTGCAGCCAGTAGCACTACTGCAGACTCTCTGGAGAATGCTGTACTTACCATAGGCGGTGACCCTGCCCCTAGGCAGGGTCATAGCACATGTTCAGGGGGCAGGGCCATCACAGGGGGCACTGCTGCCCTATTACAACGCTATACTTAAATACATCAAATCAGCTAGTCCAGAGTTACCTAGACTTCACCATTACAATCCAGGTTTTAAGGATAACCATGCTTTATCCACTTACAGGGTTAGCTATCTTAATAATAAAGCAGGCAATATAATAGTTATTGAGATCTGTTTCATTTTGAGTTGCCTATTTTGATCAAGAGAGGAGATGGCTGAGTTCACTCTCTGTGTGGGGCCCCCACTTCCGAGCAGCACATGAACCAAGCAACCTCTGGCACTTTCCCCAAGACTACTGTGCCTCTCTGCCAGTGCCATTTTCCCAGTGAGTTCTGCAGTACTCTTCAGAAAGCTTTGTACTGTATAGTGTATGGGCACAGGGTGTGCAGTGTGAGCCCATGTGCACTGCACACCCTGCACCCATTATAAGTATGCCCATAGCTATAGCCCCTGCTGGTGCCTTCTAGCCATTTTAGGGATATCTCCTTAAGGGGGGTACTCACGGAGCGATATTCTAAGCAATCTGACTAGATTGCTTAGAATATCAGCATGATCGCTCCGTGTGTAGCCCCCTCAGCGATAGCGATGCGCGGCCCCGCACATCGCTATTGCTGCTGCTAAATTGGCCAATCTAGCGGGTCGCTCACTTCACCCGCTGGGTGAAGTGAGCGCCCCCCCCCCCCCCCCCCCCCGTCTCCCCCCGCACGCTCAGCACAGATCGCGCTGTGCTGAGCGGCAGGAGAGATGTGTGCTGAGCGAACCGCTCAGCACACATCTCTCCTGCATCGGCCCGTGGGTACTGGGCTTTAGACATCATTATGGACTTAACCCAATCCAAGAGGTTCCCACCAGAGATCTGTGCAGACCCCTGTGTTTTGGTTTTAGTTTTCATCATCGTGTTTTGTTTCAGATTTGAATTTCAGTTCAGTTTAAAACCAATAAAAAATCAATAATCATTGATAACAATCGATAAAAATCAACAAAACAGCTACAATCATGTCTTTTTTGCAATCCAAATCCTGAAATTTGGATTTAAAATCCAATTTTCAATCCATGGGAAGATTCAAACTGGGTCTTGAATTCACCTTATTGCAACAGCCTCCTTCCTTAGGAGGAAAAAAACACTTCTAATATTGGATCAGATAATATGGGTGAAAATAATGATTTGGTATACTTGATGAAAGACCATCTATCAATTTTTTTTATAGAGGCAAACCAACAAACCAATTTCATATTTTAACATATAAGAATTTCTGCAGTAAATCTGAACACACACTATGGAGGTGATTCAGACCTGATCATTGGGCTGCTAAATTTGTTGTCCTGCGATCAGATAGTCGCCGCCCAATGGGAGTGTATATTCATCCGTGCAAGCGTGCGATCGCATATGTACGCCATGCTAAAAATATCCCTCAGCCAGCCGACAGCTACAAATCCGTCCACACTACACTCACCATTGAATGTTTTTACCAGTGTGTGCAGTCTGTGCGCAGCCCAGGACTTACTCCTATAGTGCGATGAGATCGGGTCTGACGTCTCATACGCTCCCTGAAAATGCTTGGGCACACCTGCGTTTTCCCTGACACTCCCAGTAAATGGTCAATTACCGACCACAAATGGCCTCGTCCTGTCAATCAGCATGCGAATGGCTATGCTATTGAAATTTTCGCACCAGCCTGTCGCTGTTCGGCGATGCCTGTTGTTGTTTGGCGATGCGCAATCTATTAATAATCGCCCACTCTGCAAAAATGCACAGCAGCGATCAGGTTTGAATCGGGGCCTATGTCATTAAGTACTTAAAAAAATATAGTAGATGCAAAAAGCTATAGTCCAGCTGTGTGTTTAGGTTACCAATAGGTTTCACCATCTGGAAAGCAATCAAACTTTTCTGGTTTCCTTTCCTTTAATGCAAAAAACCTGCTTTGAACGTTTCACTGTGATGTTACAGTTACAGTTACATTTTGCTAGAATGTTTAAAAATTATTTTTAAATGTCAGAAGATAAAAGATACAATATCAACTTGTTTAAAAAGATAGTTTGTATCAATGTACACATTATCATATAGCTGCTATCAGGCATCACTGATATATTTGTAACATTAAAAAGAAAGACAATACCTATTATAGGATAAACTGAAGATAGACAGGCTGTGCAGAATAAAAACCCTGTATATTCCTGTAATTTTGAACATTTATGTGTGTGTGTGTGTGTGTGTGTGTGTGTGTGTGTGTGTGTGTGTGTGTGTGTGTGTGTGTGTGTGTGTGTGTGTATATATATATATCCCTCTATTGTAGAGAGAGTGAGTATCAGATTTACTACAGTATCTCAGGTGTCCCTTTGGGAGCGAACAAGGGTAGTGAATCTGTATTTTGTTACTGGTAATTTGTGGTATCAGTAAGAGTACGACCTGCAGAAACCAGTCACTTCTGCTACCCCTCCGTTTATGGCAACTAGTGTCTGTAAAATGGGGGATGAGGAGGTGACTGGTGCAGCCAGATAGAACAGAGTAAAGTGGCACTTCTGCCATCCCTGCTCAGATATCAAGAGAAATTGCAGGGCAGAATATGCTCTTCTGTACAATGAGAGACTGCCTATGAGAGATATGTACAGATGTAGCCATGCTCATCTATCTTCCATGTGGTGTGTAGTGCGAAAAACTAGTCGCCTTATGTTTGTCTGCTCCTTGTAGCAGCATGGTGTATTCAGCCACAGTGTAATGAATTAGTGGGTAATTCAGACCTGATCGTAGCAGCAAATTTGTTCACATTTGGGCAAAACCATGTGCACTGCAGGGGGGCAGATATAACATGTGCAGAGAGAGTTAGATTTGGGTGGGGTGGGTTCAAACTGAAATCTAAATTGCAGTTTAGCAATAAAGCAGCCAGTATTTATCCTGCACAGAAACAAAATAACCCACCCAAATCTAAATCTCTCTGCAAATGTTATATCTGCCTCCCCTGCAGTGCACATGGTTTTGCCCAACTGCTAACAAATTTGCTGCTACGATCAGGTCTGAATTACCCCCTAAGTCTCCGTCAGGAGCAATACTGGTGTTCGTCCACCAGGTGTCGCTTTTGAAAACCACCATTGTGCATGTGTGAAGTCTCCTTTGTAAAGTCAAACAATGTTTGTAGCTTAAGAACTACTTTTTTAGATGATCTTTACATTAATTAGAAATGTGAACACAGAAAGACATTGGCTCAGCATCTCTAACACACACAAAGAAAAGCACAGTTCAGAGTTCTACACAGCTCTCTAAAAGAAAAAATATCATTACAATCACCTATATAGTGTGGGAGACACAGCACTGTAAAAAAAAAAAATTACAATGAGCAACATAACTGTGCCACTGCAGGTGTATTGCCAATGGTTACCATGCCCATGAGCTGGGGTTTGATTGCCAAAAAGGACACACTTGTATTGTATATCTGTGTACAAAATAACATACAGTTTTTTTCTAATTTTCCCAAAACAAGTTCTGTCATACTTTGTATACAGACCCGTAAATGCACACAGATAAACAAACAGTCAAACCTAGAAACAAAAATACTTTTTACATAAATATACAAGTGTGACTTTTCAATTATGAGAAATTATATTAATTATATGACCACTGCCATCCCATCCATCGGGGTGCTGAATGCATCCCATATATTGCTGTGTGTAAATATTAATAAAAGGGGGCAAGCTGAGGAGAGTGGTTATTCTTTATGATGATGATGATGATGATGACTATTATTAATAAATTAATAAAAGGGGCAAGGTGGAGAGAGTGGTTGTTTATTATTTATTATTATTATTATTATTATTATTATTATTATTAACACATCTAGTAATATGTGAATTAGTCACATATATTAAAAATTGTTTAACTAAATGTTACGACTAATAAAAGAATGTAGTGAAAGGTAGTGGAAATGACAGAATTAAAAATTAAAATGTGTCATACAGTTTTATGTTATGTATATGTGTGCAGAAGATAAACATTACATAGATTAGGAGACTGTGGGATGACTAAATTGTGTTCTAGGTGCAAAATGGATGATAAGTTAAACTGTCACTGGCATCAGTTGAATAATTGCAAGTGTATAATGTAGAGTCATTTTTTATATATATATATATATATATAATTGTATAGCGGCAAAGTAGCATTAGCCACTGTTCCACATCGCAGACTGCAAGATAAAGCTTGGGATTGGATTATAAAACAGTGAAATAGATAAGAACCTGGTTGCAGGATAGGAAATAGACAGTTGTAGTAAATAGAGTGCATTCTATGGTGGGAAATGTTACCAGTGGAGTACCCCATGGATTTGTACTTGGGCCGGGTGCTCTATCTTTCTTGGTGACACATCAAAGGGTATTGAAGGGAAAGTATGACTTTTAGCAGATGACGCAAAGATATACAACAGGGTAGACACACTAGGGGGGTAAAACAAATAATTGATGATCTAGGTAGATGTGAGAAATGATCAAGAATGTAGCAATTACAGTTTAATGCTAAAAAATGCAAAATCATGCACTTGGGTCTCAAATACCCAGAGGCTAAATATAGTAAGAAGGGTACTATTATCGAAACTACTGAGAAGGAAAGGTATTTAGATGTCACTATTTCAAGTGTCTTAAAGACAGGAAAGCAATGAGAAAGGCAAGTTAAATATTTGGTTGCATAGGAAGAGGAATCAGCAGCAGAAAAAAAAGTAGTAATAATGCCACTGTATAGGTCACTGGTACGGCCTCACCTGGAATACTGTGTCCAGTTATGGAAACCATATCTCCAGAAGGATATAAATACATTAGAGAGCGTACAAAGAAGGGTAACTAAATGGTGCATGGCCTACATCACAAAACTTACCAGGAAACACTAAAAGATCCTAACATGTATAGTTTGGAAGGGAATGGGGGGACATGATAGAAACTTTCAAATATATCAAGGATTTTAACAAAGTACAGGATGGAAACATTCTTCAAAGAAAGAGAAGTATTTGAACTCAAGGACATACACTGAAACCAGAGGGAGGCAGCTTCAGGAAAAATTTAAGGAAAAAAGTATTTCACAGAAAGGGTAGTGGAGAAGTGGATTAGCCTCCTATCAGAGGTGGTAGAGGCTAAGACAGTAGAGCAATTTAAACCTGCTTGGGAGAGGCATATGCATATCCTTACAAAGAACTAATGCTCAAAAAGAAGAATACTTAAAGGTTAAAAAAGGACAGACTAGATGGGCCAAGTGGTTCTTATATGCCATTAAATTCTATGTTTCAAATTGTATGTTAGTATTTAATTGTTTTCCAAATGTAAGAGAGGCACTATAAACAAGATGTTATTTGGATGTTCTTCAGATGTGACACTCTTTAGATTGGATTGGTATACAGGTAACCTGTAGTTAGGTATGAGGTATTTAAGTGGGTAAAAATATGCTGTAATTGACACGTTCATTTAGACCACAAGGAGATAATGTCCCTAGTTTAAAGATACACATAGGGCCTAATTCAAGGTTGATCACAAAAGAAAAATCTTCCTCTAATGGGCAAAACCATGTGCACTGCAGGTGGGGCAGATATAATATGTGCAGAGAGAGTTAGGTTTGGGTGGGTTGTCTTCAAACTGAAATCTACTGTAAATTGCAGTGTAAAAATAAAGCAGCCAGTATTTACCCTGCACAGAAACAATATAACCCCCCCAAATCTAACTCTCTATGCACATGGCATAGATGGAGCCACGCTCATCTGATACAGCTCCATCGCAAACGTACACTCCAGGGATCCGGCGCTTAGCCACACTATGGGAGTGCACAAACATGCTCCAATTGCAGTGAATGGGAAGCGTGAACATTGCAGATACTGCGATAGGGGCGGACCAGCACAGACGGAGCCATGATTAACGTAGCTCCATCTGTATATCTGCCCCGCCTGCAGTGCACATGATTTTGCCCATTAGAGGAAGATTTTACTTTTGCAATCAACTTTCAATTAGGCCCATAGTCTCTTTTTGAGTAGCTCTCTCATCATATCACCTCCTCAAATCCTCAAATGGATTTTTTCCAGGTCAAAGATCCATAAGTCCTTGAATGTGTCTTGGTGATGATAATGAAAATGTATAGCAGCTGTGGTTATTTGTTTACATTTTTTATTGTCAGATGCAGCATTGCAGATAGAACCAATGCCTACTAATGCCTGTTGCTTAAGCATCCTTGAAGTTATTCCTACATATTTTAAGTCATAGGAGCAGGTTATGCATTACACAACATTCGTTGCTTTGCAGCTCATGGAGTCTTTTATTTTATGTTTTGACCAAATTTATCCTTAACTGTGTCCTTCTACCAGATGTACCCGCACATTTTACACTCTGTTTTTAAGGGTATTTTAGGGTGAGTCCTTCTGTAATGACTCGGTAATAACTCATAATTTAAATTATGAGACCTTATCCAACTTATTGAACTCATTGATGCTGCATTTTTGTCGGAGGTCAAGGTCAGTGAGGAAAATTGGGCAGCGCTATTGGATGACATTTGGGATTTTCTTCCATTCTGTACATTAGTTGCCTACAAACCTGATTTGTCTTCTAGTTCTTTATTTCTTGCTCTTTTACTGATTAACACGGGGAGCTCCACCAACAACTACTGTTCCCCTGTGGGCTAAAAAAAAAAAGACCAACCAGCTATATTATATATATAAAATGTTGGTTACATCACATTATAGTTATAACTCTACCTTCTATGGTCTGGTGCGGGATTATCCTCTTCTTCTTCAACATACTGTACAAGCTGCTCAATGAGATACAAGGAACAAGCAGATTAGAAACTCCAAAAAATACAAGGAAACCCTCGAGGTGCGAGCAAATATTTTACATATATAATAATTGGAAAAAATATCCAACAGAAAGTCCCCAGCTGCAACCCTCAAGAACCCTTCTGTAGGAGTCCTTAATTCAAAAATCAACCACCACTATAAAACGGGATCACGCAAAGTAGTAAATAAATAATAATAATAATAATAATAATAATAACAACATTTAAACCTGCCAGTGGTTTTTCAATAAGAATATTAATACATTATAGCATTTTAACAAAAAATAGCAATTACATAAACAATTTATATAATAATGCAATAAACAATATAAAATACTGTACAGTATATACAGTATGTGTCTACCTCCCCAGACTTATCCGGTTCATAATTCTAGCACAGACTTGTGGCACATTAAGTGCAGCTTTTTGTAGAATGACAGTCACTATTGTAACAATTGTATAAGTGTCCAGAAACTTAGGGAGACATGTACTAAGCAGTGATAAAAGTGGAGAAGTGAGCCAGTGGAGACGTTGCCCATGGCAACCAATCAGCATTGACGTAACATTTAGAATTTGCATACAATAACAGTATACAGAGCAGCTGATTGGTTAACATGGGCAACTTCTCCACTGGCTCACTACTCCACTTTTATCACTGTTTAGTACATGTCCCCCTTAGTATCTTATATGGGTAACTTCCCGGCTGGGTGGCTGGGATAGAGGCTATGGAGAATCAATTGACGGATAGCTGTAATGTCACTTTTGTATAGCCAGCTGTATTACATACTCACAGCACCAGTTTGCCGTTCCGCTTTATCCACATATGTGTTGGTAGCCGCTCTGCCCGCGTATGAATAGGCGCCTTCGCTGGGTCAAAATCTCCCTCGGCGGTGAGCAATGTCTGAGGGCCATGAGTCACAGTTCTTGAAAGCCGAGCATCCTCGGCTATTTCGGCTGCTGCAGTCCTCACTCCTCAGGCTGCGGGAGTTTTTTTTTACCAGAGACAGCAAGAGAATCCTTAGCTTCTGGTGCTTGAGCATCCTCGGCTATTGCGGCTGCCGAGCGTCCTCAGCTATTGAGGCTGCCGCTGTCCTCACTCCTCAGGCTGTGAGAGTTTTTTTTTACCAGAGATGGCAAAATAATCTTTAGCTACTGGTGCTTGAGCTAAGTCCGCAACTTCACCAATCCTCCCCAGTTTCTGCATTGGAGACCCAAATGCGTTTCGTCACTTCCTGTGACTTTTTCACAGCAATTGCTATAAAGTATACAATTGCTATAAAGTATAAATATTCTTATTGAAAAACCTGTCAGTATAAATATTCTTATTGAAAAACCTGAAAAAAACGTGTTTTTCAGGTTTTTCAATATTCCTATTGAAAAACCTAAAAAAAATGTCAGGTTTAAATTTTATTTTTATTTATTTATTGAAATTTATTTACTACTGTGCGCTATATATTTTATAGTGGTGGTGGATTAGACACTCCAGCCTGCAACTTATAAATGTGGATGAGTGTGTATTCATCCATTAAGCATATTTTCAGTTTTTCTTTCATCTGAATTTTATGTGATGGATCTGCACAAAATAGTCTAAGTTGGTGAAGTGAAATGAGAAAAATGTATTTAAAAAATAATTTTTATAAATAAAAATTAGAAAATTGGCATGTGCAAATGTATTCACCCCCTTTGCTATAAAGCCCCTCAAAAGTTCTGATGCAACCAATTACCTTTAGAAGTCACTTTATTAGTGAAATGAAGTCCACCTGTGTGCAATCTCAGTGTCACATGATCTGTCAGTATAAACACACCTTTTCTGAAAGGCCCCAGAGGCTGCAATACCACTAAGCAAGAGGCATCACACCATGAAGACCAAGGAGATCTCCAAACAAGTCAGGGACAAAGTTGTTGAGAAGTACAAGTCAGGGTTGGGTTATAAAAAAATATCCAAATCTTTGATGATCCCCCGGAGCACCATCAAATCCATCATATTCAAATGGAAAGAACATGGTACCACAACAAACCTGCCAAGAGAGGGCCGGCCACCAAAACTCACAGACTGGGCAAGGAGGGTATTAATCAGAGAGGCAGCACAGAGACCAAAGGATGTTCTGTGAATGAAATGATGCAAACCTTCAAACAATCCATTTTAATTCCAGGTTGTGAGGCAACAAAACATGAAAAATGTAAAGGGAGGTGAATAGTTTAGCAAGGCACTGTACTAATTTATTAGATAATTTAATACAAAAGCAGGTTGTCACAATTCAAGTACAGTATATTTAATATATTGCTAAAAATCTATAGAAGAATATTGTTCTAAAAATCGGCTCAGGCAATGTACCTGAGATTTGAGATCGGCTGGTTAAGGAACCTAGTTTACTGAAAATATCTGCATATTTATCTGGCTTCAATGTCTGCTTGTTTGCAAACATGTTACAGCATGTTTTTGCTACTGTACTCTATATATTTTACTAAATAAGTGTACAGGTTTCCCTCATTTCCTCTGAACAAAGTTCTGCTGAATAGGCGTTCTAAGGGCCATATTTATCAAAATAGTTGTAAATACCTTTAACTCTTGATTTTGGTACATGTTTCAGGGCAATTTATCATTACCCCTGCTGCATGACAGCTGTTCCATTAAGCAACTGTTCCAGCAAAGTCCAACAGCTACACTTCTGCAGGTAATAGCTGTAAAAGTATATATTGTCAGATTCCATCCATTTACAGTAGGGCCAGAGGAAGCAGGGTTATTCAAATGGATCCATTCAAAGGGATCCCTCTCCTCCTCCTATAAGTGGCAGTCAGCTAACACTATCTGAAGAATATTTAGTGTTTGGGGCTTCATAAATTGAACAACAGGAATGTTGTTGTACATTGTATGATTGCAAACGCTTACAATAACACAGGATATACAGTAACTGTTGTTTCCAAATTATTATTATGGCCATGGACTTTGTTAAACAGGTCCCTTAGTGACAATGTTTGTTCTTCAAAAAGGGCATATTTTCATATAGTACCGCTCAGCATTTTAAAAGGCAAAAACAGGGCAAAAACTCAAAAAAAATCAATTGTAAAAAATCCACCAAGATTTGTCCAACAAGAGTAAAGCCCCGTACACACTGGTCGATATATCGGCCATTCTCTTGAACGGCCGATATATCGCGGGAGCGTCGGCCAGTGTGTACGGGCGATACGTCTGTGAACTCCGTCGTTCACAGATGTATCGCGTCGGCTGCGCAGCACAGCCGACGGCCAATATATCTAACGATATATTGGCGCGTCGCTGTGTGTGTACGGCGACCGCCCTTACACATGCTGCGGCGGCCGGCGGTGATTGACAGGTGAACTGGGCGGGCGCCCGCCCGCCCAGTTCATGACGTCAGTCCCCCGATGGATCGGGCAGTGTGTATGCACATCACACTGCCCGATCCGTATATAGATATATCTGCAAATCAATTGATCTGCAGATATATCTACTGGTGTGTACCCACCTTAAGTCACTGTAGCTGCAAAGGCTAGGATACATAGAAACACAATTGTGACTGGTGAAGGTATACATTTTCAGTTTCTTCTTGAAGCATAAATTAAACTACAATAGGCGCATTCCTGTATAATGTACAAATATAATGATACTGAATACAGAATTAGGAGGGTGTCTTTAAGAAGATAATTACCAGGTTTAGAGTAGCCCTTAAATAACATATTTATACAGTATACAGTATTATTCAACCTCCATATCGAAAGTCTACATCTGTGATACAATCTACAGATTTTTATAAAGTATTTAGATTAAATACAACATTGCTCGAAAGAATGTTATATCGTCATTTCTCTGCATGTCTCCTTAATCATTAAGTTTAAATAATACATTATTAAACCAGACAATGCATTCTTTTGTGTGAGCCTTAGCTGAGCAAACAAAGCCTCTTTTCAGTGTGGATTATTTTAAACTTTTCAAGAGTGAAAAAAAAAAAAAACATTTTTAAAATATTATGAATAACCTCAGTCTTTACAATACTAAGTGAATTTCTTGCTGGTAAATGTTTTTAAAGGAAAATAAATGATAAAATGTAAATGTCTTGCTTTCTCAGTTTAACAGATTAGGGGGTCTATGTACTAAGCCTTGGAGAGAGATAAAGTGGACAGAGATAAAACTTACTATGTAAGGGTCCATGCGTCTGCAAGCAGGAAGCTGTGCCATGTGCGCATGACTTATAATTGCACTTACTGTAGCTTTTGATACTACACTCCCATGGGGGCAGCAAAGGCAAACACTGGATTCCTAGAGAGCATTTCCAAATGCATGAATTTAGAGCTATTTTCTGCCCATGTAAAGGGCATAATTGGCACTTAACTGTAGGAGTGCACTACTGCACTATATTCTGCTCTCATTTTACATTGACTCCAGCGGGATGACATCCCTGATGTGCTACTGCACATGCGTGACTGTGTAGAGTGCCGCAATACTTGGCTCCTATAGGTGAAACCTGTGTTTACTACTGTATTACCTGTGTTTGCTGTATTACCATATTAGCAGATAAACCCAGCATCCTGGTTAAGAACATCTGTGTGGCCTAACATCCCTATCACATTTTGCCAATGACTCTTATTGAAACCAAACTGGTTCTACTAATAGGTTATATCAATAATAACAAGCTACAGTATAGTCTGCGTCATGCAAAGTGTAGTTGATGCGATACTTCAGACATATAAAGAGCCGGCAATCACAGTAAGCTCAATGTTTTCTGGACGTGGGCGCTATTTGCAAGTCCAGGAGTTTGGCTGAGCAGCAGAAGAACCTAGCACCGGCCTTGGATAGATATATATATATATATATATGTACATATTGCCATAAATTAGAGATAATCTGGGCAGGTTTCCAGAGAGCCGAACCTACCTGAACATTGCAATCTGAGGCAGAATTTCAGTATGGCTCAGGTTTTTCCACCTGACTCAAATTCCAAAACGCGGCAAAACCTCATCTTAACCACTGTCGGATTTTTGTAGGTTTTGGAATCCATATAAAGGCCCCCAATGATCATGCCATCTTCACTCCGGCTGCGGGGCTTGTAGTGAGATGATGTGTCTGTGCTGTGTCCATCCAGGAGTGCTATGTTGTTTATTCAGGGGTGCTGCAGTGTTATCCATCAAGAGGCTGGGGCTGCTTTGTCCAGGGGTGCTTTGTTCCTGCTGTGTCCATTGAGGGGTGCTGCATTGTCCATCCAAGTGTGCTGCAGTGTTGTCCATCCAGGGATGCTGCAGTGTTATCCATCAAGGGGCTGGGGCTGCTTTGTCCAGGGGTGCTTTGTTTCTGCTGTGTCCACTGAGGGGTGCTGCATTGTCCATCCAAGTGTCCTGCAGTGATGTCCATCCAGGGATGCTGCAGTGTTGTCCATCAAGGGGCTTGGGCTGCTTTGTCCAGTGGTGCTATGTCCATGCTGTGTCTATCATGGGGTGCTGTGCTGTCCATCTAGGGGTGCTGCAGTGTTTGTCTATCCAGGGGTGCTGCAGTGTTTGTCCATCCAGGGGTGCTGCAGTGTTGTCCATCAATGGACTGGGGCTGCTTTGTCCTCCAGGGGTGGTTTGTCCATGCTGTGTCCATCCAGGGGTGCTCTGTCATTCTAGGGGTGCGGCCTCAGTGTAAGAAAAAAAACAAGCAAAAAAAAGAATAGGAATAAATATATATATATATATATATATATATATGCAACAAGAGATATCCGGCACTCAGGATAAACGTGTAAATGCCAGGGTGCCCTCCTAAAAGTAATGCAGAGGAGGTGTCCTTCCCCACCTGTGGCTCAGGTGTTTGCGGCGAAGGAACTGAGGCGGCACTCCATGGACTTGTGCAAAAAAGGCAATTGTATTAAAACATCAAAGTGACATCGTGTCAATCAAAGCAAACAAAAAACAAAAATAGGTATCTTACTACGACGTTTCAAGGCATGGCTGCCTTTTCATCAGGTAAGTGACCCTAGAGTCTCTATCTGTTTCACAACTCTAGGGTCACTTACCTGATGAAAAGGCAGCCATGCCTTGAAACGTCGTAGTAAGATACCTATTTTTGTTTTTTGTTTGCTTTGATTGACACGATGTCACTTTGATGTTTTAATACAATTGCCTTTTTTGCACAAGTCCATGGAGTGCCGCCTCAGTTCCTTTGCCACAAACAACTGAGCCACAGGTGGGGAAGGACACCTCCTCTATATATATATATATATATATATATATATATAAATAATGTGGCAAAGAAATAGCGGCACTCAGAGACTGTTGAAATCAAAGATGTATTCCACACAAGTAGAACCAACGTTTCGGGGTACTTACGCCCCCTTTGTCAAGGTGAACAGTGAAGTGACAAAGCAGATTACATACCTTAAATGCCAAAGAAAACCCGCCGTGTGAGCTGCGCCCGCCCGGCCGCGCGTGTCCCGGCATCTCTTCCGTCTCTCTGCTTATGACATCATCAGGTCACATCTGGTCGTCATAGCAACTACTGACGCTGAACGGCCGGGCTGCGACGTGAGACAGATTTCTTATTACATGGAATTTCCCTCTCAGATTATCACAGGCAGAAGATGCTACCAAGAGGGTTCCGTGACAAAAATGTGCCCACCATCGGCAGACATAGTCCCGATTTCTGCAGAAAATGGATAGGGAATTTAAACAAATGTAGTCTGGATCTGATGTTGTTAGCAGTGGAGGAGGCAGGAAAAACGTTGAGTACCACGCGTGAAAAAATCTCTTCACTAGAAAGTGCACATAAAACTACATTACAGAGTGACAACCACCATGAATGGATGACTAAGTTGCAACACCAGGTAGAGAAATACAGAAGTGACCTGATGAAGTTTAAACGCAACAAACAGCACATAGTGAAAGAGGATTACGACTCCAACAAAGTCTACAGATGGTTGATGGGAGACAACACGCCAACCTCTAAACTGTACAATTATAGAGGCAAACACAGCTGGCGTAAAAGGAGGGAGAGGCAACAGAGTATTATAGGCACCTCAAATAGTGACAGCGAGTTCGGCCTGGAAGACTCAGACGGGCCCCCACAGGATAGAACAGTCCCTTTAGGGACACCTTTACCAGTGTCAAAAGAGAAAGGAAGAAGAGGTCGTCCACCCGCAGGGGCGGCCAGTGCACACGAAACCAGAGGTGCCACAACAAGCAGGAAACTCTGATTTATAACCTCTCCAAAAGAGTGCTCTCTGAGGTTGAACAGGGAGTACTAGAAAAAGGACTCTCTTTTGTTCCCACCAATCCTTTTAACGATTTCTGATGGCACATTGAATTACATCAGTTTTTACGAAAGCTCAGACGTCAAGAGTTCTTCCAACATAGAACGGGAGAGGCTCCTTCTAGTTCTGATCTAGATGTACAACACCAAGGTTTCCTGAAGTCTAAGTCGTCTTTTGACCCCACATCCACAAATGCCTCCATCAAATCTTTCTCAAGATTAATGGAAGACTCCATCACGAGGTACAACGCGGCTTCCAACCTGTCATCAGTACATCGCAATATGTCCAGAACAGAATGGATAGCATTGAAGAAATTGGGAGAATACAGGGACATCGTTATCCGCCCGGCGGATAAAGGGGGTGGAGTAGTGATTCTAGATCTGGACTATTACACTAATGAAATCTATAGCCAGTTGGCTGATGCTACCACCTATGAGGAATTAATTTCGGATCTGACCATACAATACCAGAAGGCTTTAATAAATACTTTGGATGCAGCAGTACTCAATGGTAAACTGACACAGAAATTACACAAAGCCCTAATTTAAACTCATCCTCTGGTACCAATTTTCTTCACGGTCCCTAAAATCCACAAAAACCCCCTGACTCCGTCAGGTAGGCCTATCATATCTGCGAGAGACTCAATCTTCCAACCCGTGTCAATTTTTCTGGACGGTATTCTGCAGCCGCTGATACTTAAGCACAAGCACTTTATCAAGGACACCACCAGCTTTTTAAACCATCTCGGGACAATCAAACAGGTACCAGAGGGCACATTGATATGTGTTGTGGACATCATCAGTCTTTATACAAGCATACCACATGAGGCAGGCTTGGAGACCATGGAAGACTTCCTGAAAAAAAGAAAATATGGAAGCTCTTGACCTTACTTTATTTTTGGAACTCCTGCGGATGACACTAGAAAATATTTTTTTTTTATTTAACGGCAAATTTTACCGCCAGAAAATGGGGTGTGTGATGGGGAGCAATGTCTCCCCATCATTCGCCAATATCTTTATGTTCAGGGAGGAAGAAGAAGCATTCTTCAGTGATGATTCCATTTCACGTGACATTTTATTGTTCACGCGTTTTATAGATGACTTGTTCATCTTATGGACAGGAGGTATTGAGCGCTTTAACCAACTAATGAGCACCATCAATTCGAGACCATCTAGCATTAAGTACACCTTTCAGACCAGCACCAGCTCACTAAACTATCTAGATGTTCAAGTTATCATCCGTGACGGTATGCTGCATACAGCTCTTTATCGCAAGCCGACAGATAGGAATACCCTCCTCAGAGCTAATAGTCACCATCCACAGTCACTTAAGGAGGAACTTCCGCGTTCCCAAATGATTAGGATTTCACGCATCATCAGTGACCGCGTCACATTCGGAAGAGAATTGGATGTTATGGTCGCGAAATTCCAGGGAAGGGGTTATGATCGACATCTTCTGCTAAAACAAAAAATAGAGGTCCTCCAACTGTCCCGAGAGACTCTTCTCACCCCAACGGTGCGGCAGCAGAAACCAGTAATTCCTTTCATTTCAAGGTTTAATACATCTAGCCCTGTCATACAGAGAGCCACCAGAGCTCTGTGGCCGATAGTGTCCTCAGACGGATCGCTACCCACACTCAAAGATAAAAGACCCATGATGTGTTATTCACGAGGTAGTAACATTAAAGATCGAATTGTGCACACGGATATCACCGGGTTCCAGACAGAAATGAATAAACAGAAAGCACCCAATACTATGTTTTTGGGTAGAAGTCCCGGGTGTTACAAGTGCATAAAATGTACAACCTGTGAGAATATGGTCACAGGGTCCAGCTTCAGGAATCCACATCGTGACAAGATCTACAGAATCAATTTTGTCCTTACATGTACTATAACCCACATCATTTACCTTATAAGTTGCCCGTGTAAGTTACATTATGTGGGGAAATCTGTTACTACGTTGAGGGAGAGGATGGCGCTCCATCGCTCTGCAATTAAACAGGCACTATCAGGCAAGGAGTCAGAGCAGCCAGTGGCGAGACACTTTGCCATGGCTAAACATTTTATGGGAGATCTCCGTCACCTAATTATCGATCACGTCCCCAAACATATCAGAGGAGGCGAAAGGGACGGGAGACTCTTGCAGTTAGAAGTCAAGTGGATCTTTGAGCTCAATACCACCAATCCGAATGGGCTTAATGAAATTTAGCTGGAACATCTTTAAATACTGTAGCACTTCTTATAGTTGTATAATGACTGTTTTCTGAGGTGATAGCTCGGTGCAGTATTATGCAGTTTAAATGTTCACATCATGTCTACATTAAGACATATATAGAATTAATTGAGGGATGTAAGTTTCATATGGGGGTCCTTTAATGGACTCCCTCTCCTTTTTCTTAACATAGCCTGGTTAGTTACAAACCCCAATAATCCTTTGATTAAGTACCATCCCATAAGGTCAGATTCATTTTCCAGCAATCATCTCAACTACTGCATATTAGATTATTATATATGTTTATCTTCCTTGTTGGTGTTGGGTGCCTGTAACTTGTTTTCACTCTTGATACATAGCGCCGCAGCCCGGCTGTTCAGCGTCAGGAGTTGCTATGACGACCAGACGTGATCTGATGACGTCATCAGCAGAGAGACGGAAGAGATGCCGGGACACGCGCGGGCCGGGCGGGCGCAGTTCCCACGGCGGGTTTTCTTTGGCATTTAAGGTATGTAATCTGCTTCGTCACTTCACTGTTCACCTTGACAAAGGGGGCGTAAGCACCCTGAAATGTTGGTTCTACTTGTGTGGAATACATCTTTGATTTCAACAGACTCTGAGTGCTGCTATTTCTTTGCCACGTTGTACCATTCATGTTAGAGGGCACCGGAGCAACATCATCAACAAGGAGGGAGTGCCGGTCCATAATAACTCTCTCTATATATATAAATAATCCATAGCAGCCGGCACTCCACAGCAAATAGGACAACTTCTCTCCGTGCCAGATGAAAACAGCAACATAAATTCCAAGAATAACGGCACTGGAGACTGTCAGCAAATACAAATTCTGTATTGAGAGGTAGACGTTTCGGAGTATATACTCCGTCCTCAGTACCAAATACAATGTATTTGGTACTGAGGATGGAGTATATACTCCGAAACGTCTACCTCTCAATACAGAATTTGTATTTGCTGACAGTCTCCAGTGCCGTTATTCTTGGAATTTATATATTTAAATATATATATCAATTACATAACAACATAAATCATATATGGATAAACTTATAGAGAGATAGACAGCCGCGGCTACCACCAGGGGGTGCAAAGTGGAGCAATGCAGTTTAGATGCCCAGTAGCCACTGGGGTGACATTGTGAGAAGAAATGTGTGAGTCGTGAGTTTGGATGCTCAAAGCAGAACTTTAGACTGGTTTAGCCATTTTACGCAGATATGCCATGTTTTGTCGCGACATGTGCGATATGCAAACACAATTGAATACTGAGATTTGTTTGGGCATCTATACCCATTTAAATTGGAAAAATCGTGGCCCTAAACAATTGAATTGCCCCCAAAGTATCAAATAAAAATATCAGAGAGAAAGTCTTGTAAATAAGCTTTTACCATATCTTTTTATACATTTTATACATATTTCTATAATTGTCTTCTGATATTTATTTGTTCATTGTGATTCCTGGTTGGATTACTACTAAGGACACTAAAATCTAATGCGTAATTTTATAAAGACTCTGGCAAGACTTTACTTTTACTTAATCAGGGTATCTGCATAGAGGAACAACAAGGAATGCAAAACTGCAAAAATTGTGAAAATATGTAAAATCTGAGACAAAAAAATAAAATTTCTGAGACAAAAAATACAACTTCTGAGACATAGCAAAAACTGCATATGCACTACGAAAACTAGGCATGTAGGGGGCGTACCAAAGGGCTGGACTCGCAAAAACTACGAGCAGGGGCGTGTTGTGGGCGTATGCAGATTTTAGCTAGGCGGGGCAACTGAACGCACATTTATGGTGTGCAGTTTCTGAGTGACTACAGGTCTACCTTAAAATCTGCACAAGCTGACCTCAGTTGTAGAATGTTCGATGTATACTGCAATCATTGCTTCATTACACCCAGCTGATAAACCTCACACTGTACAATGCAGTTTATTCAGCTGCATTGAAACATAACAACATGTAAGGGAGCTTTAAACTATTTAACACATGTATTACTCTAAAATATATGTTAGTAGTAACCTAATAATTCTTTAAGATAATAACAATGCAGGTTTGTCAAGAACACACTTGTTTTCCTACAAACGTGCAATAACATTTACAAGCAAGTTTTTTTTTATTTTTGGATTTTTATTTAAAAGCTGAGTTTTTTCATTATTTAAAGCAACAAACAATTATTATCTTCAAAAATCATACCCACGTACATGTGTAAGGATTTTAGTTTTTTTCCCCTTGACAAAGAAACGTATGTTCAATAACATCACCACAATAATTGAGATTTTGGGAACATTTTAATTATGCACCACTTTTTTATTTTTTTATATATTTTCACATTAAACAATAACATAAGGAATGATAATAATAACAAAGAAACATTAATATGTCATGTATGTAAACTTTCAATATAAAGAAAACTATTTTTTTTTCCTTTTTCCGCCTGCGTTTGTGGATTCACCAGCGGAAGAAGCGTGTCTTGTTGTTCGACGCATCCTGTCAGTAGGCATGGTTGGCTCAATGTTATGTGTGGCTGATGTTAAATTGGGACATCAGAAACCTTTACGCAAAAAATGCAACTAAGTGTAAGTTTTTTTTGCAAAAAAATCGTTTTTTAAAATCTATTCGCAAAATTAGCAAATTTGACAAGTCCACCTTTTTTTGTAACATAAAATTAGTTTTGCAAATTTTCCATTTGGGCGTGCTTTAGCAATTTTGCGATTGGTCGCAGTTTTTGCTAATTTGTACTTTTTACAATCCTTACTGAATTAGCCCCAGTGTCTATTACTGAATTTTCCACTTAGAAAAGGAGAACATTAGAAAGACTAATATCCACAGAGGAATCAATAAACCTCACACATGTTGTTAGCTTAAGGGGGGTACACACGGAGAGATCCGTGCTTAAAATCTAAGCAATCTTCCTAGATTGCTTAGATTTTAAGCGCGGATCTGCCGTGTGTATGCCCTCCAGCGATAGCGATGCGCGGCCCCGCGCATCACTATCGCCGATGCTAGATTGAGCCTGCATGCAGGCTCAATCTAGCGGGTCGCTCACTTCACCGTTGTGTGAAGTGAGCGGCCCCCCGTCGGCTTTCTCCCTCGCTCAGTACATCGCGCTGTGCTGAGCGGGGTGAGAGATGTGTGCTGAGCGGTCTGTGTTAAGATCGCTCAGCACACATCTCTCCCGTGAGTACCCCCCTTTAGTCTTTTGATGCTTATACAGTATGTCACAATTATTTACTAAAAGAATTGTTTTCCTTTTTCTTTGTGTGCTATGTGGTTTACTAAGACTAGTTACTTTCTTCTTAGTGGATTAGAACTCCATGTACAGGAATTTAACACTGTTAATATTCTTTTTAAAATGTGGCATTATGGCCCAGAATAAATGTACTATACATTTATGGTAAACAAACAGCGACAGTGGTAAACTATGTAAAAGCTGCAGGAGGCACCTGTAGTAGAAAGACGTCCACTGCACAGATTTGTGATCCGCTGTTACATCTGAAGATACAGCATCGGGTCATCTGCGTTAACATCAGTCATCTGAGCAACCCTTAGGTTAATCAAGATTGCCGGGAAATTCACTCTTCTGAGGACAGTTAAGCTAAATCCAAGGACGCCGCCAGTGGCTTCAGCACCCCCAGAAAATGAGGCCGACACACCCTCCTTTTCTGGGACATTTCCTGATGCCACTCCCAAATGCTAGCACCATGCCAATTACGCTGCAGCATTTAAGGCACTGTGAGCTATATAGCAGAGCAGGATTTGTGCGGCGCTTGTGTAGATCTAAAAACATTGGCGATGTGGGATCGAGTTATTGTACATCTCTGTATCAGGCCCATTATTCCCCAAATATTGTTCATTTAAAATTCTAGACTATAAGCAGCCTGTGTCTAATATGAAGATACCATTGATTATCAAAACCATTTTTATTCTGTATAAAAAACTAAATTTAATAACTTAAGACACCATCACTTCATTTCACAAGTAAGAGTGTCCCTAACAAATAGTCATATATTCTGTATAGTATTATATATCTGACTCTAGAGTACACGACCAACTCCTCCATTTAATAATATTTGTATTGTTCATAATTCTGAACAATGGCCGTATGGAAAAGTGTCCGCAACTGCTTCCATGTCAGAATCAGCCCCCATTTCTCCAAATTTATGGGAAGAAGAGACATTACTGAAATGACTTAGGGAGTTCAATTGCCCCAAGAATTTTTTAATTGCTGTTTCATGGACCACTAGAAAAACAGCTGGTGGGCAATTATGTTGCTCTTCTTCTGTGACTGCTGGAGCAAGGGGTAGCACTCAATAGAGACAGAAGGCTGATACTGACAAATATGAGCTACTACAATATACAGTAAGATGTGACAATAATTATAAGCAACTTGATTCACAAAGCAGAATAACCCAACTAAAAATGTACAGTATGAAAATGTTGATGTCTGCTCGTCCACAAAAGGTCAAGCTATAAAACACAAATATGTTTAATAATGTCATATTGTCTTTTAATGTGTTGCTTCCTAAAAGAAATAATATTTAAAAATAATAATATAACAAATCAAGCAAAAATGTATTTTAAGTTGCTTTCTGGTGCCTTAATACACTTGTAACTCCTTCTGCCATTTTTAAATAAATTTCAGCAGTGACTATGTTAATACAGGGAAATTGTCTGTGCACAGAGTAGAATGGAGGTTGTCAGGCCAACACTGTCAAGAAAGATGAAAACTGTCATGTGACTTTATTGCCAGCTCTGAGAAATTTGGGACCAGATTTATCAAGCCTTGGAGAGTGATAAATTGCATGGTAATAAAGTACCAAGCAATCAGCTCCAGTCATTTTTCAAACACAACCTGTAACATGGCAGTTAGGATCTGATTGGTTGGTACTTTGTCACTGTGCAATTTATCATGCTCCAAAGTTTGATAAATCTGTGCCCACTTGAGGTCCTTTGCAAGATTCTGGCTGGTGCCTCATCCCCATGTTGGATCCTGACACCCAAGAAGGGAATGTGGCCTCATCAAATGGGTATAGCCTTGTGACAGTGGGTGACTGAGGAGGTTGGAGGTGTCAGTGTCTCCACCTATCAAGTTTCCCCATACCTTGTGTCTCCATTCATCCGGTCTCTCCCCCCCCCCTCCCCCCTTGTGTGTCTCCAGCAATTACATCTCTCCCCCGTTTGTCTCCAGCAATCAAATACAGTATCTCCCCTCCCCGCCCAGCCCCCGTATGTTTCAGGCAATCCAATCCTCAACCTACATTATCTCTTTAACAGGCTTTCATAAGTTACTTACCTTTTTTATCTCTGCTTCTCTCCACCATGGCATGCTCTCTGCTGGGAATGATGCTGGCTTAGATGTTTATCAATTACTTATGAATCTAGGGAGTATATTTACTAAAGTTTGGGTTTTCAAATGTGGAAATGTTACTCATAGCAACCAATCAGATTATACTTATTTAAAGAAGATAATAGCCAGAATCTGATTGGTTGCTATGGGCAACAACTTAAGTTTTGTAAACCTGCACTTTAGTAAATATACCCCTAAGTCACTAAAAAGTTTAATCTTGTGTGTGCACAGTGGTGCAGTTGATCATAAATGTATTGGCATGTTGCAGATTTGTTGCTGAACTATTTGCAAACTCAGAAGATTAATCGCTGACATTGGTGGCCATACACAGATGAAGAATCTGCACCTAGCATGGTATCAATGTATCAATGGTGTGACTGATGGTTGTATCTAAAGACACACAAAGTGGGCATCCCAGTCCTTGCACAGTCAGACGCACAGCTGTACACACTATGGCAAAAGAAACTAAAGCAGTTGCAGTAGTGTACAACTCAGAATCAGGCCCATAGTGTGTAAGTGTGGCTTCCAGGCATTTTCCCCATACTTTGGCAAGAAGGCAATTACCTTAGGGGCTGGGCCTGTCATTTGTTTTAGGGACCGGGTCAGTGCTTGCAAAGTATGGGAGGGATCCAGACCTTATGTCCAGACGTTGACATAAGGTCAACAAGAAAAATGCTGACACCAGAATTTTGACAGTACATTTCTATGTTATTTTTAGGGGTAGGGTTAGGATTAGGGTTATAAATAATTAAGGTTAAGATTGAGATTAGGGTTAGGTTTAGATTTAAATACTGTATGCAAAAAAAAAAAAAAACATATGAACTCGGCATTTTAACCATGTTAACATTTGTGAATGTCGACTTATTGCTTGTCGAATTAATATCCAGGTCAACATTAAGAACCTGTTGATATTCTATATGTCAACTTTTCGTATCACACCCGTAGAGGAAGGTGGTTTCTGTGAGGTGCAGGTTATGTCAAAGCCCTCTTACTAGCCTGGCACTCATTGGACAGCACTTCTTTAGTCTGGCCATTGCCAGCATACACTGCCATCTTGTCATACTGAAATCAATTACAACTGGATTTATTCTAAAAAGCTGTAGTCTCATTTCCACCAAAATTGTTGTTTGTGTGTTTATTTCAGGTAAGAATTTGTTATTACATGGTTAATAAGCTAATCGCAGTTCTTTTGGTTTAAAGTCTAGTAAAGCATATAGTTATTGCCTCAGTGATTTAAGAAACAGAGGGTAGACTCCAGTTGGAGATCTCTCAATATGTTCCTTTTACCAAACATTCTGAATGTTACCCTATTTATACTAGCAGTTGTTGTTAGATGCCCCATCATATAGCTTTGAATATACATAACCTCAGATAAATTACCCACGCAGAAGTCCTGGTGGTATAGATGTACCAGTAAAAATATGAAACTTTATGGGAAAGGTGAAGCCAAGAGTTCTGGTTCTAAGAATTTATCATGCATTATTGAATGATTTATAACAGCAAGATTATTCTTTAAGGATTACAGAAGTCAAGTGCAAAAAGGGAGGGGCCTGGGTCATTGCTACTACTGTAGTACTTCTACCCCAGTTTTCCTATTACTTGTATTATCCCAAGTTGAGTCTGGCTGTTGGGATACTCCTCCTACCAAGTGGGGTTTAATGTTAGGGGATAAGTTATGTTACTGGGGTGGGCAAATGTTACTAGAGAGAATGCATGTGTAAGAAGTGTGGTACAACAGGACAGGGACATACCAAGAGAGATGACTGGAGCTAGTTACTTGCCCCAGTGGTACAGCAGCCTACAGAGGTTCCTTACTCTCGATTCCCAACACCTAGCTGTTTGCTGTTTGCCCCGTCTTTAAACAGCATTTCTCTCTTTATCAATGTGCAGTTTAGGACTAAGATTGATAACATTCTGCAGATTATGGGGGGAATTCAATTAATGGTGGTAAAGTTATTCTACAAATAAACCAGCACAACTTTTTGCCCGATGTTTTTATGTGGCAATTCAATTAATGCCCATGTTTTCACAGTAAAATTTACCAATTATTGGGCCTAATTCAGACCTGGTCACCACTGTGCATTTTCGCACAGCAGCCGATCAGGTTTGAGCTGTACATGCACCGGCACCGCAGTGCGCCGGCGCATGCCAGACAGCCGATGGCTGTCTCAGCCCTGTGATCACCTCTGCCTGATTGACAGGCAGAGGTGGTTGCTGAGCAGGAGTGGGCGGGCCGGCGGTGTTTGGCCGCCGTTTAGGGTGCACGGTCCGGGCAACATAGGCGTGCTCGGACCATGGGAGGGGTGGGCCGCTGCAGCTACGTGACATCACACGCAGCCGCTGCAACCCTCACAGCGATGAGTAGCTCTTGCCAGCGCAGGAGTTGCACAGGCAGGGAGCTACTCCTAAATTACAAAAGCATCAAAGCTGTGCAATGCTTTTGTACTTGTGCGGCGGGGTCAGGCCTGACATGCGGGGCGGAATAGCCCTGTGCTGGGCGTTCCCCAGCATGTCTGTGTGACTGATCGTAGATGTGCTAAATTTAGCACATCTATGATCAGGTCTGAATTAGGCCCACTGTGCGAAAAACACAGGATCCGGGATAAGATCCATGTGCTTTCATGATAGAGGCCGCGAAAAAATGGTACTTATCGTAGGTTTTGTTTCTCCTGCCTCCGGGCAGGTGAAACAAAATCCCCAAATATGGCTAACTGAAATACCCCTCAGGGATCAATTAGCTGTGGTAATTTACAGTAGATAATTGAATTCCCCCCTAAATGTTAGAGATGTCAAAAATGGGTTTTAAAATTAGATCAGAAAGCAGGTCTTTTGGGGCAGAAAAATAACATAGATGTTTAGTGTTACTAAGATAAACTATTGAGATAAACTGAGCTTTAATTCATTATATATGGGATTTGTTAATGGTAAAGTGAATCTTAATGGAAGCTCAGAGAATGTCATGTGTTACACTAATCGGAATCATCGCCCCTTATGCGGTACTTAAATCCCAACTTGTCCATTACACTGACAGTAACAAGAGACTTGAAGGCTTTCTTGTCCAGAATTGGACAAGTGAGGAATTACTGTAGATTACTGATTCCATCTGGGGGTTTTTTTCTTCAGTTTTGGTGATTAGGCTGCACATGCTGTTAAATCCTAAAGAAATGTAATCAACTCCCAGTTGTCACAAAACTGAAAATGTTAGTAAATATTTTGCAAGACTTTAACCTACAGTATGAGACTGTCACTTATTTCTTCCCTTCTGTATCTAGTACTGTATATTCTGCCCTGTTTATTAAATTTGATTACAGCACCCATGACTTATATAACTATAGAAGCTTATAAACTACAAAATACAGTATGAACTGTGGCCCTCATTCCGAGTTGTTCGCTCGTTATTTTCCTTCGCATCGGTGCGATTTTCCGCTAACTGCGCATGCGCAATGTTCGCACTGCGGCTGCGTCAAGTAAATTTGCTAAGAAGTTTGGTATTTTACTCACGGCATTACGAGGATTTTTCTTCGTTCTGGTGATCGGAGTGTGATTGACAGGAAGTGGGTGTTTCTGGGCGGAAACTGGCCGTTTTATGGGTGTGTGTGAAAAAACGCTGCCGTTTCTGGGAAAAACAGGGGAGTGCCTGGGCGAACGCTGGGTGTGTTTGTGACGTCAAACCAGGAACAAAACTGACTGAACTGATCGCAGTGGCAGAGTAAGTCTCGAGCTACTCAGAAACTGCTAAGAAATTTCTATTCGCAATTTTGCGAATCTTTCGTTCGCAATTCTGCTAAGCTAAGATTCACTCCCAGAGGGCGGCGGCTTAGCGTGTGCACTGCTGCGAAAAGCGGCTAGCGAGCGAACAACTCGGAATGAGGGCCTGTATTGTTTTGTTTTGCACAATACATGCAATGCAATATTTTTATGAATCATTGTAATTATACTATTGATCAACATGAACATCAAGGAACTGGCAATTTCAACATTCAGGAGCTAGTTAAGCCAAGATTAACAAATAAGAATTGAATCTTGTGTTTTGTTTATATAGTAGGGATGTATAAAAATAACAAAAGAAAAAGTTAACTTTTTCAGGATACTTCCAATGATTATTTTTACAGTTGGTGACACCCAACAAGACATTAAATATACAATACATATTCAGAAAAAGACAACAGAAAGGGGGAGGCCACTGGGGTAAGTATTTCAATAGCATGTTCTCTCTCTCAAATATATTTCTTGGAAATGATGCCCTAATGCAGTTGTTACACATCCGTAAAACACCAATGTGTAGCATATTTTTCTACATTGCAATTTTGTATATTATTATTATTATTATTATTACTACTTCATAACAGTTACCATTTAATATTCCCATACCTTTAAACATTTGCAAGTGCCAAATCATGACAAAATAATCCCTACCTCAAAACACCCACCTTTTTGCTGAAACCCCTTTAGTGAACCATAAATCAGGACTATTTTTAGGATTCACTGGAATTATATAGGATTCTGTGCCTATACCGGCTAGGAAACACCCAGGGGCACAGACTCTGTACATTTTACATCTGCCCCACCTGCAAAGCAACATGGTTTCGACTAGTTGGGTGCTTTTTTGCTTTGCTTTGCTTTGCTTTGCTTACAAACCTAAATCAGGCCCATTATCTTTTTATGATGTCTTGCAAATTAAAGAACCTATGTCAGGAACAACTCTGAACTCTGTTTATTAAATACTGAGTTCAAAGACTTCCCAGGAGAAACAGTTATTAAACAGGGACCAGAAATGTGCACATTTGACATATTCTTGTATAGTAAAAGAAAAGAAAGCTTGCCTTTCAAGACTTTGCAAAACTAGAACACATCTTTGTATCATTTGATATTCCTGATTCTGCTTGAGCTAAGAGTATGTAGATATGGACCTATAATGAACCTAAAGTTGTGTTGCATATTATACTGTATAGCAGACACTAGACTGTTCACTGTTTTGTATAGCAGGATACTCTCTGCATAATAATATAGGTCAGAATAATCTTATCTGTATTATAAGGTGATCACTAGGATACTCCCTGTATTGAATGATGGTGCAAAATATGTTATCTGTATTATATGTCCTTCAGTAAAATGTTATCTGCATGGTATGGCAGTCCTTAGAATGTTCTTTGTGCTGTACAGTGATCACTTTGATATTCAGTCTTCTGGGGAAGATGTACTAAGCCTGCCAACCAATCGGCTCCGAGCTGTCATTTTTCAAACACAGGAAAAAAAGGGCATTTGTTTCCCCCAGCACCCTGAATGATAACCGTAACCAGATATAAATTCCACATGATAATAGAATTCAGAGATCTTCGTTACACATATTTGCGCAAATGTGTGAATAAGCCCCAAAGCCGCATCAAGGCGTCTCTGTATATTTGGGGTCCCTAGCGCTATATCTTGGTGCAGGGTGTGGCACCCCAAAACACCAGCATAAGCCAGAAAGCCCAGCGTAGCATACCAGTGTAAAAAACTATAGTGTTAATAAATTAGTATTTAGGAAGCCGAAGCTATAGAGAAAGTGATACAAAAATGAAATGCAATTAAAATAGAGAAATAGTGTTAAAAAATTAATAAGTGAAAAGTGTTAATAGAATGTAAAGGTATGCCACACTAAGGCCATCCAGCTCAGCCAGTCCAGAGGCACCACACCTCACACCTCCATTACCCCAATCTGGGTCTAAGATTAACCAGCAAGGAGCCACATGATAATTTTTCAAACACAGCCTGTAACATGGCAGTTAGGAGCTGATAGGCTGGAATTTATCTCTCTCTGTTTTATCACTCTCCAAGGCCTAGTACATCTTGCCCTTGGTATTGTTTTACAGTTACAAAATAAGATCTTTGTATTAATGTATATAGCAGTCACAAGAATATTCTCTGTTATATGGAACTCACTGTGATGATGCTCTCTGTATTGTATATGTGTGTATGTGTATGTATGTATGTATATATATATATATATATATATATACATATACAATAATGAAAAATACGAGGCGGCACTCAGAAGACTTGTGAAAACATTCAATAAAGTGTATTCAGTACGGCCAACGTTTCGGGGACCACCTCCCCGTCTTCAGGACAAGTGTACAGTGATTAACAAACAAATTTATAGCAATAGACTTACCCCCCCTGATCAGTTTCCCCGCCAGCGTCTTCCACGGCCGCGTCTCCCGCGCTCTCAGCCCGGCGTCCACAGCGCACCACATGATGCGTACCACATGATGCGGAAGTGACGTCATGGCGCCCGGCCCGGCCGCGTTACCATGGGGACCCTGGAAACAATAAACATAGAGGAGGTTAGCGGGCTCGATCGTACAGTGTACTTGGTGCATCAGGTCCACTAGGGAGGGACATAGATGAATTAAAAAATACATATAATCACGGACTAAAACCCATACAGTGATAAAGTGAACCATCTATTTCATATGATCCCAATCCGGGAATTACATACATACATATAAATGAACGATCAAACCCGATAACCCCCATGTCTTACAGATCAATAAAAAATAACTCAATACATAATAAAACAAAATAGCAACAGTGTCACATGATAGTGCAACCCAAATTAAAAATAAGTTCACAGGCAGCCTATATTGTACTCCCAGGCCATCATCAACTCCACTATAATTAAATCTTTTAGCAACCGCTGACTAAACTTATCATTACTAAAAACTTTCCAACCGTTGTTTTATGATACATATAAATAACCCATGCCTCTCTATTGTTGCATTCATAGAAAATTAATCAGACCAAGGCTTTCATTTAGACCCCCTGGTTTTAAAGTATTTAATCTATGAATCCACATGGATTCCAACTGTAGGAGTTGTTTACCCCTATTGCCACCTCGCTGTGAAGCTGGAACATGATCTATGATTCTATGCTTGAACGTGGCAATGCCATGCTTGAATTCCACAAAGTGGCGTGCCACCGGCTGCTCCCCACTACCTGATGCCAGGGCGTTCCTAATGGCTTGCCTATGTTGCGCCATCCTGACCTTGAACTGGCATTCAGTCTTGCCGATATAGTAACGCCCACAAGGGCAAATTATGGCGTATACTACAAATTTCGAGCTACACGTTAGCGGCCATTTTATCGGAAATTTTTTACCGCTAAAGGGATGGGGGATATTATCCCCTGGGGACATATGTGAACAGGTTGTGCATCCTGTACATTTAAAACAACCGTTTTTTCGTGTCAAAAAATTAGTGGGAATGTCCTTTAACTTAGACAAATCTGTCTTCACCACTACGTCCCTAATACTTCTACCTCTCGTGTAACTTGGCATTAACCGTTTATCGTGAAACACTTTCAGTTCTGGGTCAGTAGACACAACTCCACGAGCAGTCCCATCAAATTAACGTTGGTATGCCATAATTCTGAGATCTGTTTTTTGGACATCAAGATTAGGATTCAGGGGGGTAAGATTATAACTGGTTTGTATAAAAAACCCACCGATCGTAACACCATTTTAAGATATGACAGCTTTCACCCCCCTGCCACGGTTAAGGGCCTTCCATACTCGCAATTTCTGCGAGTCTGTAGAGTTAACAATGAGGAATCTGAAAGGGTAAAACAACTTGATGAGATGGAACAGAGGTTCCGACAAAGAGGGTATCCTAGAATATTGTTGGCTGGGGCAAGAAAGAAAGCACAGGAACAAAACAGAGAAACACTCTTGCAGGCCTATGGTTTAATGGAAAAACCTGGGGTTATCCCATGGGTGAATGAATACAACGTGAAAAGTGATCTTGTTAGTAAGAAAGTAAAGTTCCTGTGGCCCCTTGTGTCTACTGACCCAGAACTGAAAGTGTTTCACGATAAACGGTTAATGCCAAGTTACACGAGAGGTAGAAGTATTAGGGACGTAGTGGTGAAGACAGATTTGTCTAAGTTAAAGAACATTCCCACTAATTTTTTGACACGAAAAAACGGTTGTTTTAAATGTACAGGATGCACAACCTGTTCACATATGTCCCCAGGGGATAATATCCCCCATCCCTTTAGCGGTAAAAAATTTCCGATAAAATGGCCGCTAACGTGTAGCTCGAAATTTGTAGTATACGCCATAATTTGCCCTTGTGGGCGTTACTATATCGGCAAGACTGAATGCCAGTTCAAGGTCAGGATGGTGCAAAATAGGCAAGCCATTAGGAACGCCCTGGCATCAGGTAGTGGGGAGCAGCCGGTGGCACGCCACTTTGTGGAATTCAAGCATGGCATGGCCACGTTCAAGCATAGAATCATAGATCATGTTCCAGCTTCACAGCGAGGTGGCAATAGGGGTAAACAACTCCTACAGTTGGAATCCATGTGGATTCATAGATTAAATACTTTAAAACCAGGGGGTCTAAATGAAAGCCTTGGTCTGATTAATTTTCTATGAATGCAACAATAGAAAGGCATGGGTTATTTATATGTATCATAAAACAACGGTTGGAAAGTTTTTAGTAATGATAAGTTTAGTCAGCTGTTGCTAAAAGATTTAATTATAGTGGAGTTGATGATGGCCTGGGAGTACAATATAGGCTGCCTGTGAACTTATTTTTAATTTGGGTTGCACTATCATGTGACACTGTTGCTATTTTGTTTTATTATGTATTGAGTTATTTTTTATTGATCTGTAAGACATGGGGGTTATCGGGTTTGATCGTTCATTTATATGTATGTATGTAATTCCCAGATTGGGATCATATGAAATAGATGGTTCACTTTATCACTGTATGGGTTTTAGTCCGTGATTATATGTATTTTTTAATTTATCTATGTCCCTCCCTAGTGGACCTGATGCACCAAGTACACTGTACGATCGAGCCCGCTAACCTCCTCTATGTTTATTGTTTCCAGGGTCCCCATGGTAACGCAGCCGGGCGCCGTGACGTCACTTCCGCATCATGTGGTACGCATCATGTGGTGCGCTGTGGACGCCGGGCTGAGAGCGCGGGAGACGCAGCCGTGGAAGACGCTGGCGGGGAAACTGATCAGGGGGGGTAAGTCTATTGCTATAAATTTGTTTGTTAATCACTGTACACTTGTCCTGAAGACGGGGAGGTGGTCCCCGAAACGTTGGCCGTACTGAATACACTTTATTGAATGTTTTCACAAGTCTTCTGAGTGCCGCCTCGTATTTTTCATTATTGTTCATACAAGGGTTCTTCCCTGAGGAGGGCACCGGAAGCAAGGTACACCCAATTGGGGAGGCCAGGAGTGCCGGAGTGCCCTGTATATATATATATATATATATATATATAAATGGCCACAATATCATGCAGAACTATATGTTATAACTACCTATTCTTGTAGAACATTTTGCATGGCTTAGGGTATTTTAATTGTACTGGAACTTTAAAAAAATAGATATTTTTTTACAATTATTGATGCTAGTGTGTTAACATGTAGTTACAGTTATATTTTAAATTATGAGTTTGTCTGTGAATGCCATCTGATAGTGCCTAGGCTCCATCCAATAGGATGAACGTCCACAATCCAATTATTATTACATTAATGCTAACCTGGGTACTTCCTGCTGATTGAATAAGTTTCTCAATTCATGCAATCAAAGTATGTATTCCCTCCAATGAGTTGGTGTAAATCTTTGTCTATGTGGGTGTTAGTCTCTCCTACTGTGGCAGGCTCCATCTGCCATTGCTCTGACTCCACCTATCTATGTTACTATGACTTATGGTGTGCTATCCCCACCTACTTTTGTATTGGCCCCATCTACAGTTGTTTTGCTCCAAAATACATGAGGATACTTTCCACATTTTTTTCAATGACCACTTTACTGTATGCTCCGTATCATACCTCCCCACCCCAAACATAAACATGCATTTGGCTTTTCAGTATTTATGTTTAAATGATTACTAAATGTGCAGACATCTTGGTCATGTTGTAGGTAAGTTGTAGGTTATTTGTGCTTTTCTTTGTTCTCTTTGAATTGTTGTTTAAGTGTACATTATTATTTTTTAAAACAATTTTATATTTGTTCATCTGAAGGCTTGTTTGCTAGATCCCAAAATGTCAAAGTAAGATACATTTTCAGCATTTTACACCCTTTTATAAAGGGCAAGACTGACAATGGTGAATCTTGGTAGAATGACATGAAAGTTTTCCGCCTGGGGGTGTGTCATGATGTCGAAGGGGCATGTTTGTGTAACATAGGGGAGCAGGGCCGTATTAAGCCTTGAAGGTGTCCGGGGAAGGGAGGGTGTATATTACATTGTGCATACCTCCCTACATGACCCATTCCAGGTGGGACAAAATGCTCTCTACCTGGACTTCCCTCTTCATATATGATTGGTGTGACCTGCGTTGAACTATTTCATGATAAGAAAGGTATTTCAACACAGATGATTGCAATTATAAATTAAGAAGGAAGTCCAGGTAGAGAGCATTTTGTCCCTACTGGAATGGGTCATGTTGGGAGGAATGGATTGTGTATATTAAATTTAAACCAATGGCATATATTACATTTAAACAAATAGTTTAATAATGCCTAGATACTGTTTATAGCTCAACCCAATTGAGAGACCACTATTTTTATAAAGTTTTCTTGTAGTGGAACAAAGACAACTTAAACAACCTATAAGCTACCTGCCTTCATGGACCAGCTTTGACCCAGTGGATGTAAAGGACACTGCTGAAATTGCTCGGATTTTGCGTCCCACCACCTGTGATCTGGACCCGGCCTCAACCAAGCTTCTAATAGGTTGTATGGATATAATTGGTCCTGTCTTTGCAAAAATTGTTCAATGCTCTTTGCAGACAGGCATCTTTCCTGGACCCCTAAAGGAAGCAATTGTTAGACCGCTTCTTAAAAAACCTAATTTAGATCCCGACTGCATGACCAACTACAGACCGGTATCAAACCTTCCTTTCCTAGGAAAGGTTATTGAGAAAGTCGTTGCAAATCAACTGGAAACCCGCCTGACAACCCATGATATTTATGATCCATTTCAATAAGGATTCAGGAGAAGACATAGCACTGAAACAGCCCTGGTGTGTGTGTTAAATGCTCTTCTGATGGCAAAAGACAGAGGTGACTGTTCAATATTAATCCTTCTGGATCTCTTGGCAGTATTTGATACCATGGACCATGGGCTTCTGATTGAGCGACTGATACATTTCTGTGGTCTGGATGGCACAGTCCTAAACTGGTTCAAATCATTTCTCACAGGCAGGTCACAGAGAGTATCATCTGGATTATACTCATCACCACCAGTGCCATTGCCATGTGGTGTTCCACAAGGTTCTATACTATCCCCCATGCTTTTTGCAGTATACATGCTCCCATTGGGCGAAATAATCAGGCGCCATGGCCTGGTCTACCACTGCTATGCAGATGATACACAACTGTACTTGTCCTTTGCTCCGGGCACTGATAACCCAATAGCAACCCTAAATGGCTGTCTAGCTGAACTACAGGAGTGGATGAGCGCCAGTTGGCTGCGACTGAACCCGGATAAAACAGAGGTCCTTATGATACGACCGCAACATCAAAGGACAAGACTGCAGCATAGCCAACCAACTGGACTTACACTCGGGGATTCAGAATTACAGACCAGTGATCGTGTGCGGAATCTTGGCGTTGTCCTGAATGGTGGCTTGACACTTAAACATCAGATATCAGCCACAATCAAATCCTCATTCTTTCACCTGAGGAACAAAGCCAGAATCAAGCACTTAATTCCCTCAGATGATATGCCAAAAGTCATACATGCATTTGTATCATCTCGTTTAGACTACTGTAATGCCCTCTACCTTGGTCTACCAGCAAAAGAATTGCAACGCTGGTGCAAAACACAGCTGCCAGGCTATTAACCAACCAGCCCCGTTCTAGCCACATAACACCCATCCTCTACTCCCTTCACTGGCTGCCTGTAAGATGGCGAACCATCTTCAAGATCGGCTTACTGAGTTTCAAAGCATTACATGACCAAGGCCCAAGGTACCTGAAACAGCTTCTGGCCCCATACTGCCCCACTCGATTACTGCGATCTGTAGATGAAGGACTTTTAGCAGTACCTAGAATCTACCGTAATTCATCTGGGGGTCGAGCTTTTAGTCATGCGGCTCCGACTGTATGGAACTCACTTCCCCACACAGTGCGAGAGGCCCCAACTATAGAATCCTTCAAAAGTAGACTCAAGACTTTTCTGTTTACTCAAGCATTTCCATAATGTCCCTTTTAGTATCTTCATGCTTCTGTATTTTATGAAAATGTACTTCATTATTTTCTGTACTATATCATGCTATGTATCTGTTAAGCGCCTTGAGTCCTATTGGAGAAAGAGCGCTATATTAATAAAATTATTATTATTATTATTATTATTATTATTATTATTATTATTATTAAAATACATATAGGAAAATATAGCTACCGTAAAGTATTTACTGAAAAAGAATAATCTGCATGAAGGGGAGTTTAAATGAGCCTTGTTTATTAGGGAGTGTGTTTCATATATTAGAAATGAATCATAAAAGTAGCACATTGTATAAATTACGGATAAGGAACTTACCATAGGATCTGGTCAGGATCCCGATGGGCAGGATCAGGTAGTCGAAATACCGATGCCAGAATTCTGACACTTATCAAAATGCTGGTGCCGGCATCTTGACAAAGATCACCATGCCAGCACCGGAATCCCGAACACAGGGTTCCCGAATGAGCATGGACCAGGACACCAGACAGGTAAGGGTGGTATGGGGTGTGTGTTAGGATTAGGCTGCAGAGAAGGGAGGGTTAGGCTGCAAGGAGGGGAGGTAGGTGTAGGGGTAGGCACCCCCGGGGAGGGTTAGGGTTAGGCTGCAGGAAGGGAGGGTTAGGGGGTCAGTGGGGTAAGATAGGTATACTTACCTTGCCCATGTCAAGATTCTAAGCAGCGGGATGCCACAGTTGGTCTTCTGACCACCAGCATCCCAACCGCTGTCATTTCCTACCCAACGCCTTACCATACAACAGACTGAAAATTACACTTCAGCATAAAAACCTTTCCATTGACAGGGTTTCCTATTAATGAAAAACACTACCCATGTAAATTGTTATGTATTTTCTATCACCTGCTTATTTTCCAAAAGTAAAGAGAGCTGGAAATAGGCAATAAAATGTCAGCCCAGAAAAAGACATGGGCAAAACCATGTGCACTGCAGGGGGAGGGAGGGGGGGGGGGGCAGATATAACATGTGCAGAGAGAGTTAGATTTGAGTGGGTTATTTTGTTTCTGTGCAGAGTAAATAAATACTGCCTGCTTTATTTTTACACTGCAACTTAGATTTTAGTTTGAACACACCCCACCCAAATCTAACTCTCTCTGCACATGTTATATCTGCCCCCCCCCCCCCCCCCTGCACTGCACATGGTTTTGCCCATTAGAGAAAAATGTTGCTGCTGCGATCAGGTCTGAATTAGGCCCTATGTTTAGCTTCTAAGCAGAGTGCGTTCATGCCTGTCAAAGTAATGTATATTCACAAGGCAGGACAACGTACAAGGAGAACTATAAACCAAATGAAGGAGCATTATTCTACCTTCATACAGTAGTTGCTCTTTTAGACATTGGCAAAGCAACAGAATACTAATTTATCAATAAAAACCACAGAGTATTTCCAAATTCAGAGGCTGATTAAGATTTGTGCATTTGGGGGAATTTCGGTACCTCCTTTTGAGTTTTACTCTCAGTTTGAAAATACATGTATTCATGTGTCCAAGTATAGGTCATATACTGTACAGCTTAGATTTAGGAGAGGCCAGAGCACCTCCATAGTGGTGGACAGCTTAGCTTAAATGTGGAAATGCATGCAGTTAATTCTACTGCACAGATTAATACTTCAGAAAGATTTTAATTAGGTTTGTTTGTTTGTTTGTTTGTTTGTTTGTTTGTTTTTTACTAATAGCTAAATTGTAGGAGATTGTGTTGTCTTAGGCTGGGAACACACATAGCAGCCAAGTAGACCCGCTTGGCCGGGAAGGGGGTTTTGTGTGCACACGGATCCTGTTCTGTGGATCAGACCAGTGACACACAGGATTTCAGTGGAACACAGTGCGGCACAGTCGCACTGTGTGAACACATACATTGAAATGTATGTGTTCACACTGAAATCCCGACGTCCTGCCATCGACCCAACGGTTCCGGTATGAATGGTCGACCATGTTATGCATTGATACACAAGGATAGATGCTACCTATTGCATAATGGTCCACCAGATTGCTAGGTTCTTAATGGGTTGTAGGATATGATCACCCAGCAATATTGGAAGACAAAATGTGAGGTTATGTGGATTGTACAGAGAGGATGTGATTAGAAAGAGAAGCATTGAAGGTTATGTGAGTGGGTCTGGAATTTGATAGGCTTGTCTGAAGAGCTGAGTTTTCAGGGATCGTTTAAAGGTTTTGAGACTAGAGGTGAGTCTTATTGTGCATGGGAGGGCATTCTACAGAGTGGGTGAAGCCTGGATAAAGTCCTGTAATTTTGAGTGGGATCAAGTAATACGTGTGAATGAGAGATGCAGATCTTGTGCAGAGTGAAGAGGTCGATTAGGAAGATATCTTAAGATGAGTGAAGAGATGTATATTGGTGCAGTTTGGTTATTTGCCTTGTTTGTAAGTAAAAGTATTTTATATTGAATATGGTAGAATACCGGTAGCCACTGGAGGGACTGACAGAGTGGATCTGCAGACGATGAACATCTAGCGAGGAATATTAGCCTTGCAGCTGCATTCAAAATGGATTGTAGTGGTGAGAGCCTATGTTTGGGAAGACCAGTAAGGAGACTATTGCAATAATCAATGCGGGAGATGATGAGTGCATGGATTAGAGTTTTTGCAGTGTCTTGTGTAAGATAAGGACATATTTTGGATATGTTTTTTAGATGCATGTAACATGATTTGGAGACAGATTGAATGTGTTGAACAAAGGACAGTTCAGAGTCAAGGATGACACCTAGGCAGCAAGCTTGTGCGGTAGGGTGGATAGTCGCATTGTCAACAGTTATGGAGATATCAGGTTGGTAACTACTCTTGGCTGGTGGGAAATAATTCTGTTTTGGAAATGTTGAGTTTGAGGTGGCGAGATGACATCCAAGATGAAATGGCAGACAGGCATTCAGTGACACAAGCCAATACAGATGATGATGATAAATCAGGGGAGGATAGGTAGATTTGAGTATCATCAGCGTACAAATGATATTGAATCCAAGGGAGCTGATTAGTTTACCAAGATATGAGGTATAGATTGAGAAAAGCGGAGGACCTAATACTGAGCCTTGCGGTACTCCAACTGATAGAGGTAGAGAAGAAGAGGTAGAATCAGAGAAGTGAACACTGAAAGAGTTATTAGAGAGGTTGGATGAGAACCAAGTAAGGGCTGTGTCCTGAAGACCTAGGGATTGTAGTGTTTGTATGAGAAGAGAGTAGTCAACAGTATCAAAAGCAGCAGAGAGGTCTAGAAGAATAAGAAGTGTGTAATGGCCTTTAGATCAAGCAGTGACCAGATCGTTTACAACTTTGGTCAGTGCCGTCTCTGTGGAGAGTTGGGCACGAAAGCTTGACTGAAGTGGGTCTAGTAAGTTGTGGGAGTTAAGAAAGTGTGTAAGGCGAATGTAGGCAAGTCTCTCAAGTATCTTGGAGAGACATGGGAGCTGAGAGATGGGACGGTAGTTAGAGACAGTGTTTGGGTCAGAATTGTGTTTTTTTAGAATGGAAGTAATCACTGCATGTTTAAACAGAGAAGGAAAGATACCAGTAGAGAGAGATATTACAGATTTTAGTTAAGGTTGGGATAAGCACAGAAGCCAAAGTTTTACTGACTTGTGAGGGTATAGGATCAAGGGGAGAGGTATTGGAGTAGGAGGATGCAAAAAAGTGTTGATACTTCATCTTCGCTTGTGGGATCAAATGATCATCATTATTTATTAATATACTGTATGTGTTTATATAATGTTTAGGTTTATGGTTATGCACTATGACTTTGGAGCAGTAGCTGTCATCAGCTACTAGAGCGTTTACAAGACTTAGCATGCCTGGCAAGCTGGGGCTTGTGGTTCTACCACTTATAGAGCATACTGGTGGAAAGGGAAGGAAGATCTTGCAAAACTGTTATTAACCGCGGACCCCAGCCTGTCTTGTCTCAGGGTCATGACCTTGACAGCATATTTCTTCCAGCCTGTTCTCTGCATCTCAGTATACAGGGCCTGATTTGTGTTTGCAAGTAAAACAAAAATCACCAAGCAACTTTGTGCCTGGAACAAAACATGTTGCCATGGAAGGGAAGCCAATGCATTTATATTGCTTCTGTGCAGGATAAATACTGGATGCTTTTGCATGTAGCACACAAATGTTAGCTTTATTTTTACACTGCAATTTAGGTTTCAGTTTGAACACACCCCACCCAAATCCAAGGGGTATACTTACTAAAGTGAGGGTTTATAGAAGTGGAAATGTTGCCCATGGCAACCAATCAGAATCTACTTATTTATCTTTCACCTTCTAGAAGATAATAACTGAAATCTGATAGGTTACTAATACTATGGGCTACATCTCCATTTCTATAAAGCTGCACCTTATAAATATACCCCTAAATCTCTCTGCACATGTTACATCTGCTCCACATGCAGTGCAACATGATTTTGCCTTGGTGCTAGCTTTTTTTGCTTTACTTATAAACATGAATCAGGACCATAACATAATTTATAAGAAGGCAAACATTTTTGTAGAAAGCATTGATAAAAAGCTTTATCCCACTGGAAAACTAAATAAACACATTAAATTAAACCAAATGCCTCTTCTTTTGTATGAACCATGCAGCATGTAAGACAACAAAAATGAGAACAACAACTCCAATAACAGATTTCAACAAACAATAAAAACTACAAACTGAGATAAAGGGGTATATTCAAATGGTGTTGAATACCTCGTTTTGTCGGAAAACGGGGCTTTTTCGACAAAAAAAACCTGTCGAATTGCATGCAACAATTCTGTACGCCACTTTTCAATAAAAAACCTGTTGGATTCATTCCGACTTTTGACTTTTCGACAATCGAGTGTCAACTGACAAGAAATTTGAAATACTTAAAAAAAATTTAAGTTTTTTGATTTCTACTAGCATATTTATTTATATTTTAAGTAATTATATAATTGTTTTTTGTATTTATGAGTCACATTATTATATTTAGATTTTTCCCCGAATATTTTTTTCATTACTGGGCTGAGGGAAGGAATGTACCCATGATTCAACATTTTTACCCAGGTTACACTTCACCAAAGCCACTCCTATGCTTGAGACTTCAGGGAGAAGAGCAGCCATTACACAGACAGCTGACTTGTGGAATCGTTTTTTAGGGCAATCTGCGTTTTCAACATACTGTATATATCATATTTTTTTACACTGACTAAAATAAAGGAGCCTTTTTCTGACCAGATTGTGATGTTTATGAAGTCGTATCCCGGCCGCCCACGATCAGACCATTCGTCCCTTTCTGACCGGAGGCGTGTCGAATCCTTTTCAAATTGAATATGTTGAATTCAGTGACCGGGAAGGAGGGTTTCAACAGTCGAATGCTGTCACATATACAAATTAGATTAAATTAAATTAATTGCAAACAATAATTCAAAATGAAGCATTATTGCGCCATTTATTAATTTCTTCCTAATTGGCATAGTAATATATTAATTAAACAATTAAAATAAAAGGACCATGAATGAGAAGGCATTCGCACAGAAGAAATGTTGCTAGTAGTAATCGTAATTAAATAAATTATATACACTTTTTTTCAATATTTATAAATAGTAATACTTTGTCATTCTTAATGTCACTCCTACTTACTACATATTTTTTGTCTAGCAAATTAATTTTTTAATGCCAAACCATATTAACCATATAAATATCTAAATTAAAAGTGGAAAAAATACTATGAAATATCAATGTGTTAGCATGTTGTCCATTTTTCATATTAACTAAGCTGACACTGTTTATTCAGTATTAATAGATATTGTTTAAATGATATATGATGTTTCTGTATAAAATTAAACTAGCACAAAACATTTGAAATGATTGCCATTGTGTATTGTCTGAGTAACTAAAATTGATTAATTGGTTTGTACTTACTTATTAATGAAACATATGGAGCTCCATATTTTCCAATATTAACTTGCTCTTGGTGACAAGCTGCGATATGTTCTTGAAAACAGGAAGAACAAGGACAGAAACCAAGGTAACACAATAAGCTCTGCAGAATCGCTAGTCATTAAGGCTTATCTATCAAATTTCCTCAGTAGAATTAATTACTGTCTTCTATTAACTGGTTGCTTGGAAAACAAAATATTACACTTACCAGGTTCTTTTAAGGAAAATACTCTACAGCCATAACATTTTCCCTGTTTATAACCATATGGCATTAGCGCGACAGCATATAATGTAGAAATATGACTTTTTTCACTAATTTCAGCTATGAAGCGCAATAGTATAATTAGTCCATGAAGGATGGCTTCCAACCCCCAATTGCTATACTTTTTATATATATATATATATATATATAGACAAATTATCCTTCCCAACCTGTGGCTCAGGTATTATGCGGCGAAGGAACCAGGCGGCACTCCAAGGACTTGTGTAGAAATTTGTTTTTGTATTCAAAGCATGGTGACAAAAAAACAAAACAAAAATACAGGTACCTGTATTTTTGTTTTGTTTTTGTTTTTTTGTTTTTTGTTTTTTTGTCACCATGCTTTGAATACAAAAACAAGTTTCTACACAAGTCCTTGGAGTGCCGCCTGGTTCCTTCGCCGCATAATACCTGAGCCACAGGTTGGGAAGGATAATTTGTCTACATTATCATTTGGAGGGCACCCAGGCATCTTTTTCTTTTATCAGAGTGCCGGATGTTTTTTCCTGTATATATATATATATATATATATATATCTCTACTATATAAAAGTGAAAATTTGTCTCTCTGTCTTGCTATACAAATCCACAGTTTACAAGCGAAGATTGTGAAATTTGACATACAAGCGTATTAAAATAAAGCGGAGGCAACAAAATAAATTAGAAATCCCTAGCACCCCTAGGGGCGGAGACAGCAGCACAGAGTGTATCAGGAGACAGCATTGCTGGAGCCATATACTCACAAATTGGTACACATATGCCTCACAGTCTGGGAACAAACACTGTGGGGGGAAAACACCCCTAGCACCCCTAGGGGTCAGGCAGCAGCACTGAGTATTTCAGCAGGCAGCATCACTCTGGAATGCCTGCAGCAATTTACAACAAACTTGGTACAGATATGACTTACACTCTGGGAACAAACACTGTGGGGGTCAGACACCCCTAGCAACCCTAGCGGGGGAACAGCAGCACAGAGTATGTCAGCAGATAGCATAACTGTGGAATGCCTGGAACACTTTACACCAATCTTGGAACATATCTGATTTACAATCTGGGAACAAACTCTGTGGGGGTTAGACACCCCTAGCACTCCTAGGGGTGGGACAGCAGCACAGATTATTTCAGGAGACAACATAACTCCGAAATGCCTGGACCAATGTAAACCAAACTTGTTACACATATGAATTACAATCTGGAAACAAACACTGTGGGGGTAAGACACCCCAAGCATCCCTAGGAGTGAGACAGCAGCACAGAGTTTTTCAGCTGACAGCATAACTGTGGAATGCCTGGAGCAATTTACACCAAAAGCAGCAATTTACAACAAACTTGGTACACATATGACTTACACTCTGGGAACAAACACTGTGGGGGTCAGACACCCCTAGCACCCCTAGGGGGGGAAAAGCAACACAGAGTATGTCAGCAGACAACATAACTGTGGAAGGCCTGGAGCACTTTACACGAAACTTGGGACACATCTGGCTTACAATCTATCAACAAACTCTGTGGGGGTTAGACACCCCTAGCACCCCTAGCAGTTGGCCTGCAGCACGGAGTATTTCAGGATACAGCATAACTCACAAATGCCTGGACCAATTTTACACAAACTAGATTAACATATGACTTACAATCTGGGAACAAACACTGTGAGGGTAACACACCCCTAGCACCCCTAGGGGTTAGGCAGCAGCACAGAGTTTTTCAGCAGACAGCATAACTCTGCAATGCCTGGAGCAATTTACACCAAACTTGATACACATATCACTGATACCCCTTTTCCACTAGCTAAATTGATGCGCACAGGGGCGCGCATCAACATGGGTTTTTAGTAAGTGGAAATGGCTAAACACGGGTTGAGTGACCCTGGAATCCTACCCGGGTAGCTACCTTGGTTGAACACGGTAACACGGTAATGACCCGGGTAATTGTGCTGTGGAAACGGTCATTACCCATGTTTTCAGACTCGAGTAGCAAGCGACATCAATAGGCTTTTACAGAGCTTACCCGGGTTAAGTGGAAACAGATCCGACCCGAGAATAACCCGTGTCGAAGTGCAGTGGAAACGGCGGGGCTGACACGGGTTGTAGCCAGGTTAAACATCCTGGATCGGACCCGGTACTCAAGTGGAAAAGGCGAATTACACTCTGGGAACACTGTGGAGGTAACACACCACTAGCACCCCTAGGGGTGGCCTGGCAGCACAGACTATTTCAATACATGCATAATATGTCAGTGATTATTTACAAAATGTTCTTTTGTTTTGAAGTTAAAAAAATAAAATGCCACCAAAGAAAACAGCTACAAATGGTGTAAACAAAAATAATTTCACAAGGAGTAAAATGTTAGCAGCAACCTGTGTGTTTAATCTTTACATTGACTTTCGTAAACAAACATTCTCAAAATCCTGGGCAATGCCGGGTACTCCAGCTAGTATATATGTATATATATATATATATATATATATATATATATATTTCACTACTTAGAGATTTGATTGGAACAGTAAAAATGTGGAACCATACCAGGTAAATATAATTTTTACAGCTTACTGTATCTCAGGTCTTTATAATGAGCCACACGAGGTCGTCAACCGTGTGGAATTTCAATTTATTTTAATACAGATCCATAACATATACAAAATATAAAAAAGATACATAGTGTAATCCAGGAGCTGCATCCTATCCTTCTGACTTCCTCTGGGTACCTGACCTTTATATATATATATATATATATACCGATACAGCCCGGCACTCAAAGGGACAGCGTCACCCTCATATACTTTACTGGGGTGCCCTCCATGAGATAATCAATCCCCAATGTATACAAGAAAGAAGAGGCGGCACTCCCAGCGTTTTTAAAGTGCAAAAAAATCTTTAGTCAAGAACGACGTTTCGGGGGGTCTCACCCCGTCATCAGGATGCTGACCTTGCAAAGCTGTATGTACAGTATCCAGCTCTGGAAGCGTGCGCAAAATACGTCTTTTTATTTGGGCGTATTTTACTGCATTTTTGATGTGTACAACACTTATGAGCCCCAATCTTGTTATTTAGTAGTTAAGTGGTCTGTTTCTTATGTAAAACTGTTTCATATGTATAACTGTTTTTCTTTCTATAGATGTGTTACTGTAAAACAGGACGTGATAAAATGTAAAATTGTAATATCTTCAAATATAATGAAATATACATTGACTGTCTGGTATTCAGTACAAGTAAAAATAAAATACATGTATTGTATTCGTTTTTATGAATTTCTTGTCAAACACAATACAAATGTCCTAACCTTGGTGAGGCAGTCAGTAGGAAATAAATACCAATCACAATTTATTTTATTAAGTACAGAAAAAAACACTAAACTGTTCAACAAATGCTGTTTGATTGTGCAGCCAGTTATACAGTATGGGGGTCATTCTGAGTTGTTCGCTCGTTGCCGATTTTCGCAAAGGAGCGATTAAGGCAAAAATGTGCATGCGCATGGTACGCAGTGCGCATGTGCTAAGTATTTTAGCACAAAACTTAGTAGATTTACTCACGTCCGAACGAAGAATTTTCATCGTTGAAGTGATCGGAGTGTGATTGACAGGAAGTGGGTGTTTCTTGGCAGAAACTGGCTGTTTCTGGGAGTGTGCGGAAAAACGCAGGCGTGCCAGCAAAAAATGCAGGAGTGTCTGGAGAAATGGGGGAGTGGCTGGCCGAACGCTGGGCGTGTGTGTGACGTCAAGCCAGGAACGAAACGGCCTGAGCTGATCGCAATCTGTGAGTATGTCTCGAGCTACTCAGAAACTGCTAAGAAATTTCTATTCGCAATTCTGCTAATCTTTCGTTCGCAATTCTGCTAAGCTAAGATACACTCCCAGAGGGCGGCGGCTTAGCGTGTGCAATGCTGCTAAAAGCTAGCGAGCGAACAACTTGGAATGAGGGCCAGTGTCACTTAAAATAAACTAAGTGCCAGAGTAGGGGCTACTGCTAAGATTAACTGGGATAGGGATTAGTGTTGGCGAAAACACTGAGTGATATAATGTTACTCGTTTAGTTTCTTCATTTTCACCCCTGCACTCAAGGGCTGCCAACCACTGACCTGAAGGGGAAGCCGTCAACAGCCTTTTATCTGTGATCCTGCCAGCTGCTGCTTCTCAGGTAAGGGGTTAAGGATGCCTCAAATTGTGGAACTTGTCACCTAGGGTACCCAGGATGTAGGTACTTGCCCTTGTCACTGCTTTTAAAAGACTCTTCATCCACTACAGAATGACAAAATAAACAATAAGTAAGCAGGGCCTTAACTCTGAGTGGGTAAGTTGTGCCTGGTGGATGGCCCACTGCCACTAGCATTGTCTTGCAGGGTGCCTGGATTGGCACTCTGCAGCCTAGTGACCTGCCATAGTGTCTTAAGCTTCCTAGTGCTGTTGAACCCACCCCCTCATCATGACGTCATGATGTCACATGTTTCATGTGATAAATTTGCCCCATAATCTGAAATCAAAAAGAGCAATACAGCACTTCTAAGAGAAAAAGAGTTATAGATATTTAGCCCCCCGTCCCTACAAAGATAATTGAGACAGTTTGTCCAATTTAGGTTTATGTGAAGTTATATCACGCTGAAGCTTGGAATAATAAGGGTATTGTTAGGAGGGAACGGAGCGGTCAGGGAGCACTTGATTAGAACAATGATTGGGCAAAGGAAAATTTTAAATGACTCAATACAATGGGATATTAATGCTGTACAGAAGAGGTGTGGCTGAGAGACAAGGAATATAATACGGAAATATGTGTGTGTGTATATATATATATATATATATATATACTGCTTAAACAACACACTTAAACAACACAATGTAACTCCAAGTCAATCACACCTCTGTGAAATTAAACTGTCCACTTAGGCAGCAACACTGATTGAAAATCAATTTCACATGCTGTTGTGCAAATGGAATAGACAACAGGTGGAAATTATAGGCAATTAGCAAGACACCCCCAATAAAGGAGTTGTTCTGCAGGTGGTGACCACAGACCACTTCTCAGCTCCTATGCTTTCTGGCTGATGTTTTGGTCACTTTTGAAAGCTAGTGGTGCTTTCACTCTAGTGGTAGCATGAGACGGAGTCTACAACCCACACAAGTGGCTCAGGTAGTGCAGCTCATCCAGGATGGCACATCAATGCGAGCTGTGGCAAGAAGTTTTGCTGTGTCTGTCAGCGTAGTGTCCAGAGCATGGAGGCGCTACCAGGAGACAGGCCAGAACATCAGGAGACGTGGAGGAGGCCGTAGGAGGGCATCAACCCAGCAGCAGGACCGCTACCTCCGCCTTTGTGCAAGGAGGAACAGGAGGAGCACTGCCAGAGCCCTTCAAAATGACCTCCAGCAAGCCACAAATGTGCATGTGTCTACTCAAACGATCAGAAACAGACTCCATGAGGGTGGTATGAGGGCCTGACGTTCACAGGTGGGGGTTGTGCTTACAGCCCAACACCGTGCAGGACGTTTGGCATTTGCCAGAGAACACCAAGATTGCCAAATTCGCCACTGGCGCCCTGTGCTCTTCACAGATGAAAGCAGGTTCTCACTGAGCACATGTGACAGACGTGACAGAGTCTGGAGATGCCAAGGAGAACATTCTGCTGCCTGCAACATCCTCCAGCATGACCTGTTTGGCAGTGGGTCAGTAATGGTGTGGGGTGGCATTTCTTTGGGGGGCCACACAGCCCTCCATGTGCTTGCCAGAGGTAGCCTGACTGCCATTAGGTACCGAGATGGGATCCTCAGACCGCTTGTGAGACCATATGCGGGTGCGGTTGGCCCTGGGTTCCTCCTAATGCAAGACAATGCTAGACCTCATGTGGCTGGAGTGTGTCAGCAGTTCCTGCAAGACGAAGGCATTGATGCTATGGACTGGCCTGTCCGTTCCCCAGACCTGAATCCAATTGAGCACATCTGGGACATCATGTCTCGCTCCATCCTCCAACAGACTGCACCACAGACTGTCCAGGAGTTGGCGGATGCTTTAGTCCAGGTCTGGGAGGAGATCCCTCAGGAGACCATCCGCCACCTCATCAGGAGCATGCCCAGGCGTTGTAAGGAGGTCATACAGGCACGTGGAGGCCACACACACTACTGAGCCTCATTTTGACTTGTTTAAAGGACATTACATCAAAGTTGGATCAGCCTGTAGTGTGTTTTTCCACTTTAATTTTGAGTGTGACTCCAAATCCAGACCTCCATGGGTTAATAAATTTGATTTCCATAGATAATTTTTGTGTGATCTTGTTGTCAGCACATTCAACTATGTAAAGAACAAAGTATTCAATAAGAATATTTCTTTCATTCAGATCTAGGATGTGTTATTTTAGTGTTCCCTTTATTTTTTGGAGCAGTGTATATATATATATATATATATATATATATATACTGAAAAAACGGCTGCGGCACTCAGGGTCTTGTGGAAAAGTCAAGTTGTATTGTTACATCACAACGTAGAACACCAACGTTTCCGGGTGTCTAGCCCCTTTGTCAAGATGTGAAAGGGGCTAGACACCCCGAAACGTTGGTGTTCTACGTTGTGATGTAGCAATACAACTTGACTTTTCCACAAGACCCTGAGTGCCGCAGCCGTTTTTTCAGTATAGCTACTTTCTTCACTGAAGGCACCGGGGCAAGTGTTAATTTGGAGGAGTGCCGGGCTTTCTATACTTGATATATATATATATATATATATATATATATAAATATATATATATATATATATATATATAAGCAGTGCCGTTAGTTCACCTGTAATTTTAGACCCAGGTGGGCAGTTGTGTACTCTAGCTCAGTAATTACTTTGTCTTCTAAGTCCTTTAAGAGTTGGCACTTCAGGCATTAGCACATGGGCTTGTTTTCTCTATGAGTTACAGCTTTATACATTGTTGATTATTTTCAAGGTAAGGGACTGCTTTCTTCTTGTCAACGCCAAGTCCATAAAGTGCTGATTTCTTCTGGAGAAGCTTCAGTTGCTTCAATATATTCAAATTTATTTGGAGAATATGGTACTGTTGTTTGTTTTTTGCTCATTCATTTATTCATTCATCATGTTGTACCATTCTCAGGCACCCTACTGACAAAGCATGTATTCATCTAGTATTTCCATGGTTACTGTTACTGAGGAGAACATTCCTGATATGTTGACCAATGGTCTGACATCACATATGTTAAATGTCTTTCAACAAAAATGAGGACTGAAGTGCATTTGAATGTTGATGTGCTACGTTAATTGTCTATTTCATTGTGTGTTTTTGGTTATAGATGAACCATTCCAAACTGTTGAAGGACTTACTGTTATGTAACCAGAGACAGCTCTGCACTCCTTGTCTCATTATCCATTTCTGCTGGAACCCTGTAGTGAGGAGTCACGTCACAGGGATGCTGTCAATTTACCGCCTGTCAGGATCCCGGCATTCAGGATCCTGATGCCGGAATCCCAACAGGCGTGTAAATGCCAATGCCCGGAATCCCGACAGAAGCCCGGTATTCCCTCCAACCTGAGGGGGAATAGAATATTGTTGTGAACAAAGCTTACCACCGGGCCCAAAGCGTGGCGAGCGCAGTGAGCCCATGAGGGGATATGTTGTGCTCGCTGCCGGGATTCCATCTGTCTGGATTCCGGCGTCGGTCTTCTGTCTGCCAGGATCCCATACTGAATCCACGTCACAGCACCACCTCTGACGTCAATGTGCTACTACGCATACACAACATGTCCGTGTGTCTTCCAGCTTCATCCTCCACAGAAGAAGTATCTGCCCGAGTGTCATGGGATGGAGACTCTGTGTGACCCTGCTAAATACCACTGTATCATCACCGCTAGTTGCACCATGTATTCCACTGTCACCAGTACATATGTGTGTGCAGGTGTATGCCTCTACATTCAGCACATTACACATAAAAACTCTGCCATGTCCCTGGCCGGATCTGTAGAACCTACTGTATTGTGTATCTACTGCAATAACCCTATGTTACATTACACACAGCTGGCACATACTGTATGTCAATAACTATAGGATCTGCCATTTCACCATGTAAAAATTTAGTTTTTACGTCAAATTTTTGCATGCATCATTTACAAACTACTCTAGTATTGGAATGCCCAACATCTCAATTTACATTGTATTGTATTTAATTTTAAATGTCCACATAACTTTAAAAGTTCATAAAGGTCCTATCAAGTTGATACCTGAGTCAGTGTCCTAGATTCATTTTTATGTAAGGTATCAGTTTTCTTTAATGCTGCCATATCCTATTATGTGACATCCTCCTTTGGCAGTTTCCTGACCTCTAGTCAAGCATTAGGTTTCAACATTTCTTGTATGTAAGGCTTACATGAATATCTGCAGCTTAGTAAATCAGTGTTACTTTCTCAGTTCAGTTTCCTGGGGGGGGGGGGGGGGTACACACGGAGCGATATTGGCCTATTTTGTAAGCAATCTGTCTAGATCGCTTAGAAGCTAAGCACTGATAGCTCCGTGTGTATGCCCCATAGCAATAGCGATGCGCGGCCCAACGTGTCACTATCACCGGCTCAGATCTTGACTGCATCTTGAGCTTGGCGGTCTAGTTAGGATCGGGCTAGCACACATCGCAGCATGTGTACAGACACCCGCTGCGATGTGTGCTAAGCCCACATCGAGCTCAGCACACACAGCACTGAGCCTGAATCATTACGTGTGTACCCCTATATGAGTTCTGTTTTGTAAGATGTGTTCTGTGGATGTGGCATCACCTAGTGACCAGATTTACTTGAACCATATCTTACTTGTAATGTGCACACAGGCCTTGTAGCTGCTAATTCTCAGGTAAAATAAAATACTATTTTCCAGTTGGCATTCACGTCCTCCTTGGCCCACACAAATCTCTATGAATAACTCCATGGATGACTTGCACAGCTCCGACTTGCTTTAGGTATTCAACCATAACAACAATTGCTACAGTGCAGAACATACATTTGAATCACTTATATAATTTAATTTTGTACATAAGTGTATTTCTGGTGATATCCCTGAATCAGACACCAAGGGGAGGATTCAACTGCCTGCGAAAGGTGAAAAAAGCCGTAACTAGCAGCAGCACGTTATCTCATACCCATCTCTTCACCCAGCCGGCTAAACATCAGAGCATGTGCATATATTCACACCCGTGATCCATAGATATTACATTGTGTGATCGCAGGTGCGATTAGTTGCATCCTGGTGCATTAAGTCATACCAGCGATGCATGCACATGTGCTTACACACCCCAGGATGAATAGGCCTGGCTACATCTGTAGATAAAGTCTAATTATTATCAATCAAAAAAAATATAAACAAGTATCACAATAGAGTGCTTCCATTAAAATACATTTGTCACAGACAATTTATTAATTAGATAAAGTGTAGTAAAAAATGAATGTACAATTAGAAATAAAATCAACAGTATAGACTGATTCTCACTACCGCACTTTTAACTTTTAGTAAATTATTTTTTATCTTGGGTGGAATCATTCCATCCTATAGAGTCGTATGTTGTTGACATTATGATTTTTATTTTTGAATTAAAATAAGCTAGTACTTTGATAAGTATAATCCCTAAGTCTTATAAATAAGGGTTTGTTATTCCACTAAATTATTTTGATTTGGAAAAAATATATATATACAGTATATGGAGTGGGATTCAAACTCTAGTCAGCCCACATAGTGGTCTATGTCATTTGTCCACTAAGACACACGGCTCTCACTATCAAGATAACAGTTATAGCTGTACCATAAAGCTGTTTATTCTTGCAGTTAAAAAAATCACCTATGTCTCTCCTCAAAATTGCCATTGATTGTAAATTGTTTGTGAACTGTTTTTAATGTCTTAATATAAATAGAAACCAATGTTGCTGCTGTAATGACAAAATTTGTATCTTTATTCTACATAAATGTGTTTAGCATGTGGAGAGTAATCATATTCACCTGGTAACCACTAGTGATGAGCGGGTTCGGTTTCTCGGAAACCGAACCCCCCCGAACTTCACCCTTTTTACACGGGTCCGAGCCATACTCGAATTCTCCCGTATGGCTCGGGTAACCCGAGCGCGCCCGAATGTCATCATCCCGCTGTCGGATTCTCGCGAGATTCGGATTCTATATAAGCAGCCGCGCGTCGCCGCCATTTTCACTCGTGCATTGGAAATGTTAGGGAGAGGACGTGGCTGGCGTCCTCTCCGTTATTGTTGAACTTGATTGTGCTGTGAACTATTGCTTAATTGTGGGAAGGGCTGGGGAGCAGCTGTATATAGGAGGAGTACAGTGCAGAGTTTTGCTGATCAGTGACCACCAGTTATCCGTTCTCTGCCTGAAAAAAACGCTCCATATCTGTGCTCACAGTGTGCTGCATATATCTGTGCTCACACTGCTTAATTGTGGGGACTGATGAGCAGCTGTATTATATAGCTGGAGTACAGTGCAGTGTTTGCTGACAGTGACCACCAGTATACGTTGTCTGCCTGAAAAATACTCCATATCTGTGCTCAGTGTGCTGCTTTATTGTGGGGACTGGGGACCACCAGTATAATATTATATAGGAGGAGTACAGGGTAGAGTTTTGCTGACACAGTGACCACCAGTATATAATATATAGCATTACGGTACAGTAGGCCACTGCTGTACCTACCTCTGTGTCGTCATTAAGTATACTATCCATCTACATTCTATACCTGTGGTGCATTTTAGTTTTGCAGTTTGCTGACACAGTGACCACCAGTATACTATATATAGCAGTACGGAAGGCCACTGCTGTACCTACCTCTGTGTCGTCATTAAGTATACTATCCATCTACATTCTATACCTGTGGTGCATTTTAGTTTTGCAGTTTGCTGACACAGTGACCATAAGTATACTATATATAGCAGTACGGAAGGCCACTGCTGTACCTACCTCTGTGTCGTCATTAAGTATACTATCCATCTACATTCTATACCTGTGGTGCATTTTAGTTTTGCAGTTTGCTGACACAGTGACCACCAGTATACTATAGCAGTACGGAAGGCCACTGCTGTACCTACCTCTGTGTTGTCATTCATTAAGTATACTATCCATCTACATTCTATACCTGTGGTGCATTTTAGTTTTGCAGTTTGCTGACACAGTGACCACCAGTATACTATATATAGCAGTCTGGAAGGCCACTGCTGTACCTACCTCTGTGTCATCATTAAGTATACTATCCATCTACATTCTATACCTGTGGTGCATTTAATTTTGCAGTTTGCTGACACAGTGACCACCAGTATACTATAGCAGTGCGGAAGGCCACTGCTGTACCTACCTCTGTGTTGTCATTCATTAGGTATACTATCCATCTACATTCTATACCTGTGGTGCATTTTAGTTTTGCAGTTTGCTGACACAGTGACCACCAGTATACTATATATAGCAGTACGGTACGGAAGGCCACTGCTGACCTACCTCTGTGTTGTCATTCATTAAGTATACTATCCATCTACATTCTATACCTGTGGTCCATTTAATTTTGCAGTTTGCTGACACAGTGACCACCAGTATACTATAGCAGTACGGAAGGCCACTGCTGTACCTACCTCTGTGTCGTCATTCATTAAGTATACTATCCATCTACATTCTATACCTGTGGTGCATTTTAGTTTTGCAGTTTGCTGACACAGTGACCACCAGTATACTATGTATAGCAGTACGGAAGGCCACTGCTGTACCTACCTCTGTGTCGTCTTTAAGTATACTATCCATCTACATTCTATACCTGTGGTGCATTTTAGTTTTGCAGTTTGCTGACACAGTGACCACCAGTATACTATAGCAGTACGGAAGGCCACTGCTGTACCTACCTCTGTGTCGTCATTCATTAAGTATACTATCCATCTACATTCTATACCTGTGGTGCATTTTAGTTTTGCAGTTTGCTGACACAGTGACCACCAGTATACTATATATAGCAGTACGGTACGGAAGGCCACTGCTGTACCTACCTCTGTGTCGTCATTCATTAAGTATACTATCCATCTACATTCTATACCTGTGGTGCATTTTAGTTTTGCAGTTTGCTGACACAGTGACCACCAGTATACTATATATAGCAGTACGGAAGGCCACTGCTGTACCTACCTCTGTGTCATCATTCATTAAGTATACTATCCATCTACATTCTATACCTGTGGTGCATTTTAGTTTTGCAGTTTGCTGACACAGTGACCACCAGTATACTATAGCAGTACGGAAGGCCACTGCTGTACCTACCTCTGTGTCGTCATTCATTAAGTATACTATCCATCTACATTCTATACCTGTGGTGCATTTTAGTTTTGCAGTTTGCTGACACAGTGACTACCAGTATACTATATATAGCAGTACGGAAGGCCACTGCTGTACCTACCTCTGTGTCGTCATTCATTAAGTATACTATCCATCTCTTTTATCCGCCTCTTTTTTTCTTTGCATCATGTGCTGTTTGGGGACAATTTTTTTGAAGTGCCATCCTGCCTGACACTGCAGTGCCACTCCTAGATGGGCCAGGTGTTTGTGTCGGCCACTTGTATCGCTTAGCTTAGTCTCACAGCGACCTTGATGAGCCTCTTTTTTTTCTTTGCATCATGTGCTGTTTGGGGACAATTTTTTTGCAGTGCCATCCTGCCTGACACTGCAGTGCCACTCCTAGATGGGCCAGGTGATTGTGTCGGCCACTTGTGTCGCTTAGCTTAGTCTCACAGCGACCTTGGTGCGCCTCTTTTTTTCTTTGCATCATGTGCTGTTTGGGGACAATTTTTTTGAAGTGTCATCCTGCCTGACACTGCAGTGCCACTCCTAGATGGGCCAGGTGTTTGTGTCGGCCACTTGTGTCGCTTAGCTTAGTCTCACAGCGACCTTGGTGCGCCTCTTTTTTTCTTTGCATCATGTGCTGTTTGGGGACAATTTTTTTGAAGTGTCATCCTGCCTGACACTGCAGTGCCACTCCTAGATGGGCCAGGTGTTTGTGTCGGCCACTTGTGTCGCTTAGCTTAGTCTCACAGCGACCTTGGTGCGCCTCTTTTTTTCTTTGCATCATGTGCTGTTTGGGGACTATTTTTTTGAAGTGCCATCCTGCCTGACACTGCAGTGCCACTCCTAGATGGGCCAGGTGTTTGTGTCGGCCACTTGTATCGCTTAGCTTAGTCTCACAGCGACCTTGGTGTGCCTCTTTTTTTCTTTGCATCATGTGCTGTTTGGGGACTATTTTTTTGAAGTGCCATCCTGCCTGACACTGCAGTGCCACTCTTAGATGGGCCAGGTGTTTGTGTCGGCCACTTGTGTCGCTTAGCTTAGTCTCACAGCGACCTTGGTGCTCCTCTTTTTTTCTTTGCATCATGAGCTGTTTGGGGACTATTTTTTTGCAGTGCCATCCTGCCTGACACTGCAGTGCCACTCCTAGATGGGCCAGGTGTTTGTGTTGGCCACTTGGGTCGCTTAGCTTAGCCATCCAATGACCTTGGTGCACCTCTTTTTTTCTTTGCATCATGTGCTGTTTGGGGACTATTTTTTTGAAGTGCCATCCTGTCTGACACTGCAGTGCCACTCCTAGATGGGCCAGGTGTTTGTGTCGGCCACTTGTGTCGCTTAGCTTAGCCATCCAGCGACCTCGGTGCAAATTTTAGGACTAAAAATAATATTGTGAGGTGTTCAGAATAGACTGGAAATGAGTGGAAATTATGGTTATTGAGGTTAATAAAACTATGGGATCAAAATGACCCCCAAATTCTATGATTTAAGCTGTTTTTTAGGGTTTTTTGTAAAAAACACCCGAATCCAAAACACACCCGAATCCGACAAAAAAATTTTCGGTGAGGTTTTGCCAAAACGCGTCCGAAACCAAAACACAAAACCCGAAAAATGTCTGGTGCACATCACTAGTAACCACTAATCAGAACTGTGTATGTGGTGTTGCTCTCACATACACCTGTGGACCATTAATCATAGTTACACGCCGATTGGTGACCTGAAACTTTAAGTATTGACTCTAAAAGACACTGAATTACCTTCTGATGAAACTGTGCCCATCTGCTGACAGAGAAACGCGTAAAGGGTCTCACACACTGCCCGCACGTCACCTTGATCACCTGCAGATTCCAGCACTCCATTCAATCCCAGCTCCAGCACGCGGCTGTGAGCTGCACCCTCCCTCCCCGTGGACATCGCTATCACCGCCGCTCCCACTTTGAGAGATCGGACCAGCATACAGACTGCTATCCACGCTGGGACCAACGGGATATAGTGGTGAGCACAACTCTGGCAGTGGGGAGGTTGTAGCATAGCACATGCTCTGCGGAGCTCAATGAGCAAAATTGCCTACATCTTTTCACATCTGCATCACCAATATTGATGGAACTATTTGATGAGATATTTCCAAGATGGCAGCTTTACAAACAAGCCTTCTTTGCACCAAATGTGGATCATTTACTGTATATCTAATATTGGAGCTCTGCAAAAACAATAATTGCTCTATGTGTGGACTGTATATTATCCTCTAGGTGACAAGGACGTTAAAAGTGCTGTGGTGAGAATCAGTGTATACTATTGATTATATTTATTTTTCTTAAGTTCAATATAGACATGCAGAGAGATTAGTTGAGAGTTACTGTATGACAGAGACATTGTGCACATTGACACTGATCTAATAAAACTGGACAAGCTGACAGGGTCAGGAGAGGAGCAGACTGCCTGATAGCTGGAGCACCTCCATGCACTTCACAAAAGTGGGGATAATTCAGAGTTGATCGCAGCAGTAAATTTGTTAGCAGTTGGGCAAAACCATGTGCACTGCAGGTGTGGCAGATATAACATTTGCAGAGAGAGTTATGGGCACTACACACTTGTCTACCCGCTGCCAAGCTGCACGACGGCCGATATGGCTGGTGGGCGACCCTGCGGCGGGGGGAGGTGACAGGGGGAATGAAGTTTCTTCATACCCCCCGTCACCCGGCTCCATAGTAGTGCATGCTAATATGGATGAGAGCTTTGCGGTCTAGTTAAGATCGGGCTAGCACACATCGCAGCATGTATACAGACACCCACTGCGATGTGTGCTAAGCCCACATCGAGCTCAGCACACATAGCACTGAGCCTGAATTGCTACGTGTGTACCTTTAAATGAGTTCTGTTTTGTAAGATGTGTTCTGTGGATGTGGCATCACCTAGTGACCAGATTTACTTGAACCGTATCTTACTTGTAATGTGCACACAGGCCTTGTAGCTGCTAATTCTCAGGTAAAATAAAATACTATTTTCCAGTTGGCATTCACGTGCTCCTTAGCCCACACAAATCTCTATGAATAACTCCATGGATGACTTGAACAGCTACGACTTGCTTTAGGTATTTAACCATAACAACAATTGCTATAGTGAAGAACATACATTTGAATCTCTTATATAATTTAATTTTGTACATAAGTGTATTTCTGGTGATATCCCTGAATCAGACACCAAGGGGAGGATTCAACTGCCTGCGAAAGGTGCAAAATGCCGTAACCAGCAGCAGCACGTTATCTCATACCCATCTCTTCACCCAGCCGGCTAAACATCAGAGCATGTGCATATATTCACACCCATGATCCATAGATATTACATTGTGTGATCGCAGGTGCGATTAGTTGCATCCTGGTGCATTAAGTCATACCAGCGATGCATGCACATGTGCTTACACACCCCAGGATGAATAGGCCTGGCTACATCTGTAGATAAAGTCTAATTATTATATTATCAATCAAAAAAAATATAAACAAGTATCACAATAGAGTGCTTCCATTAAAATACATTTGTCACAGACAATTTATTAATTAGATAAAGTGTAGTAAAAAATGAATGTACAATTAGAAATAAAATCAACAGTATAGACTGATTCTCACTACCGCACTTTTAACTTTTAGTAAATTATTTTTTTATCTTGGGTGGAATCATTCCATCCTATAGAGTCGTATGTTGTTGACATTATGATTTTTATTTTTGAATTAAAATAAGCTAGTATTTTGATAAGTATAATCCCTAAGTCTTATAAATAAGGGTTTGTTATTCCACTAAAATATTTTGATTTGGAAAAAATATATATATACAGTATATGGAGTGGGATTCAAACTCTAGTCAGCCCACATAGTGGTCTATGTCATTTGTCCACTAAGACACACGGCTCTCACTATCAAGATAACAGTTATAGCTGTACCATAAAGCTGTTTGTTCCTGCAGTTAAAAAATCACCTATGTCTCTCCTCAAAATTGCCATTGATTGTAAATTGTTTGTGAACTGTTTTTAATGTCTTAATATAAATAGAAACCAATGTTGCTGCTGTAATGACAAAATTTGTATCTTTATTCTACATAAATGTGTTTAGCATGTGGAGAGTAATCATATTCACCTGGTAACCACTAGTGATGAGCGGGTTCGGTTTCTCGGAAACCGAACCCCCCCGAACTTCACCCTTTTTACACGGGTCCGAGCCATACTCGGATTCTCCCGTATGGCTCGAGTAACCCGAGCGCGCCCGAATGTCATCATCCCGCTGTCGGATTCTCGCGAGATTCGGATTCTATATAAGCAGCCGCGCGTCGCCGCCATTTTCACTCGTGCATTGGAAATGTTAGGGAGAGGACGTGGCTGGCGTCCTCTCCGTTATTGTTGAACTTGATTCTGCTGTGAACTATTGCTTAATTGTGGGAAGGGCTGGGGAGCAGCTGTATATAGGAGGAGTACAGTGCAGAGTTTTGCTGATCAGTGACCACCAGTTATCCGTTCTCTGCCTGAAAAAAACGCTCCATATCTGTGCTCACAGTGTGCTGCATATATCTGTGCTCACACTGCTTAATTGTGGGGACTGGGGAGCAGCTGTATTATATAGCAGGAGTACAGTGCAGTGTTTTGCTGACAGTGACCACCAGTATACGTTGTCTGCCTGAAAAATACTCCATATCTGTGCTCAGTGTGCTGCTTTATTGTGGGGACTGGGGACCACCAGTATAATATTATATAGGAGGAGTACAGGGCAGAGTTTTGCTGACCAGTGACCACCAGTATATAATATATAGCATTATGGTACAGTAGGCCACTGCTGTACCTACCTCTGTGTCGTCATTAAGTATACTATCCATCTACATTCTATACCTGTGGTGCATTTTAGTTTTGCAGTTTGCTGACACAGTGACCACCAGTATACTATATATAGCAGTACGGAAGGCCACTGCTGTACCTACCTCTGTGTCGTCATTCATTAAGTATACTATCCATCTACATTCTATACCTGTGGTGCATTTTAGTTTTGCAGTTTGCTGACACAGTGACCACCAGTATACTATATATAGCAGTACGGAAGGCCACTGCTGTACCTACCTCTGTGTCGTCATTAAGTATACTATCCATCTACATTCTATACCTGTGGTGCATTTTAGTTTTGCAGTTTGCTGACACAGTGACCACCAGTATACTATAGCAGTACGGAAGGCCACTGCTGTACCTACCTCTGTGTCGTCATTCATTAAGTATACTATCCATCTACATTCTATACCTGTGGTGCATTTTAGTTTTGCAGTTTGCTGACACAGTGACCACCAGTATACTATATATAGCAGTACGGTACGGAAGGCCACTGCTGTACCTACCTCTGTGTCGTCATTCATTAAGTATACTATCCATCTACATTCTATACCTGTGGTGCATTTTAGTTTTGCAGTTTGCTGACACAGTGACCACCAGTATACTATATATAGCAGTCTGGAAGGCCACTGCTGTACCTACCTCTGTGTCGTCATTAAGTATACTATCCATCTACATTCTATACCTGTGGTGCATTTTAGTTTTGCAGTTTGCTGACACAGTGACCACCAGTATACTATATATAGCAGTACGGTATGGAAGGCCACTGCTGTACCTACCTCTGTGTCGTCATTCATTAAGTATACTATCCATCTACATTCTATACCTGTGGTGCATTTTAGTTTTGCAGTTTGCTGACACAGTGACCACCAGTATACTATAGCAGTACGGAAGGCCACTGCTGTACCTACCTCTGTGTCGTCATTCATTAAGTATACTATCCATCTACATTCTATACCTGTGGTGCATTTTAGTTTTGCAGTTTGCTGACACAGTGACCACCAGTATACTATGTATAGCAGTACGGAAGGCCACTGCTGTACCTACCTCTGTGTCGTCATTAAGTATACTATCCATCTACATTCTATACCTGTGGTGCATTTTAGTTTTGCAGTTTGCTGACACAGTGACCACCAGTATACTATAGCAGTACGGAAGGCCACTGCTGTACCTACCTCTTTGTCGTCATTCATTAAGTATACTATCCATCTACATTCTATACCTGTGGTGCATTTTAGTTTTGCAGTTTGCTGACACAGTGACCACCAGTATACTATATATAGCAGTACGGTACGGAAGGCCACTGCTGTACCTACCTCTGTGTCGTCATTCATTAAGTATACTATCCATCTACATTCTATACCTGTGGTGCATTTTAGTTTTGCAGTTTGCTGACACAGTGACCACCAGTATACTATATATAGCAGTACGGAAGGCCACTGCTGTACCTACCTCTGTGTCGTCATTCATTAAGTATACTATCCACCTACATTCTATACCTGTGGTGCATTTTAGTTTTGCAGTTTGCTGACACAGTGACCACCAGTATACTATATATAGCAGTACGGTACGGAAGGCCACTGCTGTACCTACCGCTGTGCCGTCATTCATTAAGTATACTATCCATCTACATTCTATACCTGTGGTGCATTTTAGTTTTGCAGTTTGCTGACACAGTGACCACTAGTATACTACAGCAGTACGGAAGGCCACTGCTGTACCTACCTCTGTGTCGTCATTCATTAAGTATACTATCCATCTACATTCTATACCTGTGGTGCATTTTAGTTTTGCAGTTTGCTGACACAGTGACCACCAGTATACTATATATAGCAGTACGGAAGGCCACTGCTGTACCTACCACTGTGTCGTCATTCATTAAGTATACTATCCATCTCTTTTATCCGCCTCTTTTTTTCTTTGCATCATGTGCTGTTTGGGGACAATTTTTTTGAAGTGCCATCCTGCCTGACACTGCAGTGCCACTCCTAGATGGGCCAGGTGTTTGTGTCGGCCACTTGTGTCGCTTAGCTTAGTCTCACAGCGACCTTGATGAGCCTCTTTTTTTCTTTGCATCATGTGCTGTTTGGGGACAATTTTTTTGAAGTGCCATCCTGCCTGACACTGCAGTGCCACTCCTAGATGGGCCAGGTGTTTGTGTCGGCCACTTGTGTCGCTTAGCTTAGTCTCACAGCGATCTTGGTGCGCCTCTTTTTTTCTTTGCATCATGTGCTGTTTGGGGACAATTTTTTTGAAGTGTCATCCTGCCTGACACTGCAGTGCCACTCCTAGATGGGCCAGGTGTTTGTGTCGGCCACTTGTGTCGCTTAGCTTAGTCTCACAGCGACCTTGGTGCGCCTCTTTTTTTCTTTGCATCATGTGCTGTTTGGGGACTATTTTTTTGAAGTGCCATCCTGCCTGACACTGCAGTGCCACTCCTAGATGGGCCAGGTGTTTGTGTTGGCCACTTGTGTCGCTTAGCTTAGTCTCACAGCGACCTTGGTGCGCCTCTTTTTTTCTTTGCATCATGTGCTGTTTGGGGACAATTTTTTTGAAGTGCCATCCTGCCTGACACTGCAGTGCCACTCCTAGATGGGCCAGGTGTTTGTGTCGGCCACTTGTGTCGCTTAGCTTAGTCTCACAGCGACCTTGGTGCGCCTCTTTTTTTCTTTGCATCATGTGCTGTTTGGGGACCATTTTTTTGAAGTGTCATCCTGCCTGACACTGCAGTGCCACTCCTAGATGGGCCAGGTGTTTGTGTCGGCCACTTGTGTCGCTTAGCTTAGTCTTACAGCGACCTTGGTGCGCCTCTTTTTTTCTTTGCATCATGTGCTGTTTGGGGACTATTTTTTTGAAGTGCCATCCTGCCTGACACTGCAGTGCCACTCCTAGATGGGCCAGGTGTTTGTGTTGGCCACTTGTGTCGCTTAGCTTAGTCCCACAGCGACCTTGGTGCGCCTCTTTTTTTCTTTGCATCATGTGCAGTTTGGGGACAATTTTTTTGAAGTGCCATCCTGCCTGACACTGCAGTGCCACTCCTAGATGGGCCAGGTGTTTGTGTCGGCCACTTGTGTCGCTTAGCTTAGTCTCACAGCGACCTTGGTGCGCCTCTTTTTTTCTTTGCATCATGTGCTGTTTGGGGACAATTTTTTTGAAGTGCCATCCTGCCTGACACTGCAGTGCCACTCCTAGATGGGCCAGGTGTTTGTGTCGGCCACTTGTATTGCTTAGCTTAGTCTCACAGCGACCTTGGTGTGCCTCTTTTTTTCTTTGCATCATGTGCTGTTTGGGGACTATTTTTTTTAAGTGCCATCCTGCCTGACACTGCAGTGCCACTCTTAGATGGGCCAGGTGTTTGTGTCGGCCACTTGTGTCGCTTAGCTTAGTCTCACAGCGACCTTGGTGCTCCTCTTTTTTTCTTTGCATCATGTGCTGTTTGGGGACTATTTTTTTTAAGTGCCATCCTGCCTGACACTGCAGTGCCACTCCTAGATGGGCCAGGTGTTTGTGTCGGCCACTTGGGTCGCTTAGCTTAGCCATCCAACGACCTTGGTGCTCCTCTTTTTTTCTTTGCATCATGTGCTGTTTGGGGACTATTTTTTTGAAGTGCCATCCTGTCTGACACTGCAGTGCCACTCTTAGATGGGCCAGGTGTTTGTGTCGGCCACTTGTGTTGCTTAGCTTAGCCATCCAGCGACCTCGGTGCAAATTTTAGGACTAAAAATAATATTGTGAGGTGTGACGTGTTCAGAATAGACTGGAAATGAGTGGAAATTATGGTTATTGAGGTTAATAAAACTATGGGATCAAAATGACCCCCAAATTCTATGATTTAAGCTGTTTTTTAGGGTTTTTTGTAAAAAAACACCCGAATCCAAAACACACCCGAATCCGACAAAAAAAATTTCGGTGAGGTTTTGCCAAAACGCGTCCGAAACCAAAACACAAAGCCCGAAAAATGTCTGGTGCACATCACTAGTAACCACTAATCAGAACTGTGTATGTGGTGTTGCTCTCACATACACCTGTGGACCATTAATCATAGTTACACGCCGATTGGTGACCTGAAACTTTAAGTATTGACTCTAAAAGACACTGAATTACCTTCTGATGAAACTGTGCCCATCTGCTGACAGAGAAACGCGTAAAGGGTCTCACACACTGCCCGCACGTCACCTTGATCACCTGCAGACTCCAGCACTCCATTCAATCCCAGCTCCAGCACGCGGCTGTGAGCTGCACCCTCCCTCCCCGTGGACATCGCTATCACCGCCGCTCCCACTTTGAGAGATCGGACCAGCATACAGACTGCTGTCCACGCTGGGACCAACGGGATATAGTGGTGAGCACAACTCTGGCGGTGGGGAGGTTGTAGCATAGCACATGCTCTGCGGAGCTTACTGAGCAAAATTGCCTACATCTTTTCACATCTGCATCACCAATATTGATGGAACTATTTGATGAGATATTTCCAAGATGGCAGCTTTACAAACAAGCCTTCTTTGCACCAAATGTGGATCATTTACTGTATATCTAATATTGGAGCTCTGCAAAAACAATAATTGCTCTATATGTGGACTGTATATTATCCTCTAGGTGACAAGGACGTTAAAAGTGCTGTGGTGAGAATCAGTGTATACTATTGATTATATTTATTTTTCTTAAGTTCAATATAGACATGCAGAGAGATTAGTTGAGAGTTACTGTATGACAGAGACATTGTGCACATTGACACTGATCTAATAAAACTGGACAAGCTGACAGGGTCAGGAGAGGAGCAGACTGCCTGATAGCTGGAGCACCTCCATGCACTTCACAAAAGTGGGGATAATTCAGAGTTGATCGCAGCAGTAAATTTGTTAGCAGTTGGGCAAAACCATGTGCACTGCAGGTGTGGCAGATATAACATTTGCAGAGAGAGTTATGGGCACTACACACTTGTCTACCCGCTGCCAAGCTGCACGACGGCCGATATGGCTGGTGGGCGACCCTGCGGCGGGGGGAGGTGACAGGGGGAATGAAGTTACTTCATACCCCCCGTCACCCGGCTCCATAGTAGTGCATGCTAATATGGATGAGAGCTTAGCGGTCTAGTTAGGATCGGGCTAGCACACATCGCAGCATGTATACAGACACCCACTGCGATGTGTGCTAAGCCCACATCGAGCTCAGCACACATAGCACTGAGCCTGAATTGCTACGTGTGTACCTTTAAATGAGTTCTGTTTTGTAAGATGTGTTCTGTGGATGTGGCATCACCTAGTGACCAGATTTACTTGAACCATATCTTACTTATAATGTGCACACAGGCCTTGTAGCTGCTAATTCTCAGGTAAAATAAAATACTATTTTCCAGTTGGCATTCACGTGCTCCTTAGCCCACACAAATCTCTATGAATAACTCCTTGGATGACTTGCACAGCTACGACTTGCTTTAGGTATTCAACCATAACAACAATTGCTATAGTGAAGAACATACATTTGAATCTCTTATATAATTTAATTTTGTACATAAGTGTATTTCTGGTGATATCCCTGAATCAGACACCAAGGGGAGGATTCAACTGCCTGCGAAAGGTGCAAAATGCCGTAACCAGCAGCAGCACGTTATCTCATACCCATCTCTTCACCCAGCCGGCTAAACATCAGAGCATGTGCATATATTCACACCCATGATCTATAGATATTACATTGTGTGATCGCAGGTGCGATTAGTTGCATCCTGGTGCATTAAGTCATACCAGCGATGCATGCACATGTGCTTACACACCCCAGGATGAATAGGCCTGGCTACATCTGTAGATAAAGTCTAATTATTATCAATCAAAAAAAATATAAACAAGTATCACAATAGAGTGCTTCCATTAAAATACATTTGTCACAGACAATTTATTAATTAGATAAAGTGTAGTAAAAAATGAATGTACAATTAGAAATAAAATCAACAGTATAGACTGATTCTCACTACCGCACTTTTAACTTTTAGTAAATTATTTTTTATCTTGGGTGGAATCATTCCATCCTATAGAGTCGTATGTTGTTGACATTATGATTTTTATTTCTCATACGTCCTAGAGGATGCTGGGGATGCTTCAAGAACCATGGGGTATAGACGGGATCCGCAGGAGACATGGGCACACTCTAAGACTTTGAATGGGTGTGAACTGGCTCCTCCCTCTATGCCCCTCCTCCAGACTCCAGTTAGATTCTGTGCCCAGTGAGACTGGATACACACTGAGGAGCTCTCCAGAGTTTCTCAGAAAAAAGACTTTGTTAGGTTTATTATTTTCAAGGAGACCTGCTGGCAACAGGCTCCCTGCATCGTGGGACTGAGGGGAGAGAAGCAGACCTACTTCCATGAGTTCAAAGGCTCTGCTTCTTAGGCTACTGGACACCATTAGCTCCAGAGGGTCCAATCACTTGGTACGCCTAGCTGCTCGTTCCCGGAGCCGCGCCGTCACCCCCCTTGCAGAGCCAGAAGAAAGAAGCCGGGTGAGTAAAAGAAGATCAGAAGACTTCAGTGACAGCAGGAGACGGCTTTTGAGGTACCGCACAGCGGCCACGCTGTGCGCCATGCTCCCACATACAGTACGGCACTGCAGGGTGCAGGGCGCAGGGGGGGTGCCCTGGGCAGCATAAATTCTCAAATAGTCGACTGGCAAAAGTATAAAAAGTGCCTGGGCACTAATTACAGACCCCCGCCAGTATAAAAATATAAAAATAAGCGGGACTAAAGCGGGCCATTAAGGGGGCGTGGCTTAGCCCTCACAGCTCTACCCAGCGCCATTTTCTCCTCACAGAGACGCCGTTCCTTCCAAAACACTACTGTATAGATCAGAGTGAAAAACGAGGGGGGGCACAGTTGTTTGGTGCAATATTAGTTAAAAATAAAAGCACTATATCATGAGCACGGTGTAAATGAGCTGGTAAACTCCTTATGTGTTTCCATGACAGAATGTACTGGGGTCTATCCCTTATAGCCAGTGTAATGTCAGTGGGTGTTTGGTACACGGGTGTCGGCATATCTGAGACTGAGTGCTCTACCACAAAGGGAATGACTATGTCGGTGCTGTCGACTCCTAAAAGTACTTGGTACATGTAAATCATGTCAACATGTCAGTAGATATATATTTTTCCCGAGAGAAAACTATATGGGAGACACAGACGTGGGGGGGTGACCCTGTTGGCATCAACAATATCTGACTGGGTGGATATTGACATGATAATGTGATATCAGAAAGTGCTATACCATATGTATAGGTATGTATAGTAAGGTTACATTGGTCTGTAGCACGATCACAGACGCGATAATATTTATGGAGGGAGTCATAGGCATAATTTGATTTCTCTCAGACCCCTCGGGATCGCAAAAATGTTATTTTGCCCAGTTACTACTCCCTGAAATCGACTCGAATAATGTTTCTTATGTCGACCATAATGTTTCCTGATCAGATCCACAAAATCGTCATTCAGTACCTGTTCATACACATTGGCCTGCTGTTCCTGACAAAAGGATATATGTATACATATTAGATATATCTATAGATATAAGTGTGTATAGGTGCGTTTGAAGGTATATTTATGTATATATACATATATATATATATACATATTTATAATGAATGCTGAGGTAAAGTTATTCCTTCTCATGGATAGAAGAAAGTGAGAGTCACCCCTGTTCTGCATGGGGCTCTGTCACAAAGGATCGTATGCAGGAAGGTATGTGATACTCTAATCATGTGTCCGCATGTACGTTGATTATACTAGCATTACATGCACATGGGGGAGTAGTTATATGCAGTGTACTCCTGAAGTTGAGTCATATCTATATCATTGCAGCATTCTGCCAAGCGACTACAAGGGATGTAGGGCTCTTGGGTTCGCGGGCCACTTCCATGGCGGTCTCGACTAGGAAGACGTTGTGGATTCACCAATGGAATGCTGAGGCTGACTCCGAGAAGTACTGGAGTATCTTCCCTATGAAGGTGAAACCTGGTTTGGGGATGGCTTTGTTAAGTTGATCTCGGCAGATACCACTGGTAAGTCTACCTTCTTGAGCTATGTTCCCTCACAACGGTTGGTGACGCATTTTTGTAGGATGCAGTCATTTCGACCGAATGGATTCGGTTTTTCCCCTTCTTTGCAGGTAGAGGAAGGTGAAAAGGTAAGAGGTCAGCAGCCTTTTCAGGTTCGCAGAAGCAGAAATCATCATCTGTTTCTACCACATCCACCGCATGTCGCTGGGTCTATCTTGCGGGAGCCCACACAGGTTGGACCACGTCTAATACTCTTCAGTCAGTCCTGGAATGGACATGGACCAGTGAGTTAAGAATAGAGTCCCAAGGGGGACATACTGGAGTTTCCAGATGATTCCCCTCACTGATTTTTTAAATAGATCTTATCGATTCTCCTCTGGACGGGGAGGTAGTATGCGACGCTATACAAGAGTTGAGTCAGGATCAGGACATTGTCCTGCTGTCCCTGTCACACACACACCAAAAAAAGCTGTTATTCAAGCTTTTTCGTGCTTCTGAGCCCGGACAGCTCGGTCAGAACAATCCCAAAAATTCGTACTTAAGAAGTTGAACTACAAGATGGAATCTCTCAGGGCAGGGATCTCCAATCTGTAAAAGGAGAAAGAGGGTCTAAGTACGGTTTCGTCTGCATTAGGCTTACCTGGGTTTGCTATTCAGGATTGTCATTGCCAATTCACCGGAGTGATGGCAGTATGTTGGTTTTCCTTCAATAGTAAAAGCCATTATTATTCTGTACTGGGACGCTCTCCTGACTACGTCACAAATCGTTGTTTTATCTCTGACAGCTCTTCAACACAGTGGTTGGCTCCTGAACTTGCCAGAATCACTCTTGATCCCAACGACGCAGATGTCAGAGTTGGGAATAAGGTTAGATACAAAACTGTTGAGAGTTTGTTTTTTCCAGTGGAATGAGATCTGAGGATCCAGAGTCGGATCAGATTTGCAACAGTGTAAATCCATCAATTCGTTCCGTTGATGAAGAAGATGGTTGCGGCCTACAAGGCCATTCGGTGAGCAGGTTAAATGCCAGAGTGGTTTTAGCGGGACCAGTTGGACATGTGGTCCGGGTCTCACCTGCACAATCACCGGAAAATAATCCCATTTTCCAGGACCAGAATATCTCTCCTGTGGTGGCTGCACAGTTCTCACCTCCTAGAGGGACGAAGGTTCAGGATCCAGGATTGGATCCTGGTGTCCATGGATACAAGTCTCCGAGGCTGGGGAGCAGTCTTGCAAGGGGAAGAATTTCCAGGGAAAAAGGTCAAGCCAGGAAGCTTGTCTGCAATAAGCATTCTGGAATTAATGGCTATTTACAACGGCCTTCTGCAAGCGGAACATCTTCTTCGCGATCTGCCCGTCTTAATTCAGTAGGACAACTTAACAGCAGTGGCGTAAGTAAACCGCTAGGGCGGAACGAAGAGCAAAGCGGAAATGGCAGAAGCCACAAGAGGTTTCCGCTGGGCGGAAAGGCATGTAAACGCTCTATTAGCGGTCTTCATTCCGGGTGTAGATAAGTGGGAAACGTAATTCCTCAGCAGACACGATCTCCATCCAGGAGAGTGGGGTCTTCATTAAGAGGTTTTCACAAAAGTGACAAGTCTTTGGAGAATTCCTCAAATAGACATGATGGCGTCTCGCCTCAACAAGAAACTTCAGAGATATGGTTCCAGGTCGAGGAACCCTCAAACAATAGCGTTGGACACCCTAGTGACACCGTGGGTGTTTCAGTCGGTCTATGTGTTCCCTCCATTTCCACTCTTTCCGAAGGGATAAAGATCATAAGAAGAACAAAGGTTCAGGCGATCCTCATTGTTCCGGATGGGCCAAGGAGGGCTTGGTATCCAGATCTACAAGAATTACTCATAGAAGATCCCTGGCCTCTTCCTCTACGAGAGGACCTGTTACAGCAAGGACCGTGCGTGTATCAAGACTTACCGTGGCTGCGTTTGACGGCATGGCGGTTGAACGCCATATCCTAGCCCGAAAGGGTATTCCCAGTGAAGTCATTCCCACACTGCTTCAGGCTAGAAAAAAAGTAACGGTGAAGCTTTACCATCGTATTTGGTGAAAATATGTGTCTTGGTGTGAATCCAAGAAGACTCCTACGAAAAAATTTCAGCTGGGGCGTTTGCTCCATTTTTTGCAAGCTGGTGTGGATGCAGGCCTAAAGTTAGGCTCCATTAATGTACAAATTTTAGCCTTATCTATTTTCTTTCATAAAAAATTGGCCTCCCTTCCAGAAGTTCTGACCTTCGTGAAGGGCGTGCTGCACATCCAACCTCCCTTTGTGCCCCCAGTGGCACTATGGGATCTTAATGTGGTGTTGCAGTTCCTGCAATCTCATTGGTTTGAAGCTTTACGTAAGGTTGAGTTGAAATTCCTTACTTGGAAAGTGGTCATGCTGTTGACCTTGGCATCCGTCTGCTTTGGCGGCTTTGTCTCACAAAAGCCCCTATTTAATCTTCCATGCTGATAGAGCGGAGTTGATAACTCGTCAGTAATTTTCTGCCAAAAGTGGTTTCATCGTTTCACGTAAACCAGCCTATTGTGGTGCCAGTGGCTACTGACGCCTTGGAGGAATCGAAGTCTCTCGATGTGGTCAGAGCTTTGAAAATCTATGTCGCCAGAACGGCTCAGGTTAGGAGAACAGAGGCTCTGTTTGTCCTGTGGGCTCCCAACAAGATTGGGGCTCCTGCTTCCAAGCAGACTATTGCACGCTGGATCTGTAATACGATTCAGCAGGCTCATTCTACGGCGGGATTGCCGTTACCAAAATCGGTGAAGGCCCATTCTACCAGAAAGGTGGGATCATCCTGGGCGGCTGCCCAAGGGGTCTCGGCATTACAGCTTTGCCGAGCTGCTATTTGGTCGGGATCAAACACCTTTGCAAAGTTACAAGTTTGATACCCTGGATGAGGAGGACCTCTTGTTGGTCAATCGGTGCTGCCGAGTCATCCGCACTCTCCCGCCCATTCTAGAGCTTTGGTATAAACCCCATGGTTCTTGAAGCATCCCCAGCATCTTCTAGGACGTTTGAGAAAATAGGATTTTAATACCTACCGGTAAATCCTTTTCTCTTAGTCCGTAAAGGATGCTGGGCGCCCGTCCCAGTGCGTACTGTATCTGCAGTCATTGTTTACACACATGGTGTGTTGTGTTTAAGTCAGCCTGTTGCTGACGATATTCAGGCCATAGCATGCGTTATGCTGTTACTGGTTGTGTTTACACACATAGATTGTGTTACGGTTTATGTCAGCGTATTGCTGCATATTCTTCATGCCGTTGGCTGGTGTTCTGTTAAATGCCACGTTCTGCGGCATACTGGAGGTGTGAGCTGGTAAAATGCTCACCTTGGTTTAACAATAAATTCTTTCCTCGAAATGTCCGTCTCCCTGGGCACAGTTCCTATAACTGGAGTCCGGAGGAGGGGCATAGAGGGAGGAGCCAGTTCACACCCATTCAAAGTCTAAGAGTGTGACCATGTCTCCTGCGGATTCCGTCTATACCCCATGGTTCTTGAAGCATCCCCAGCATCCTCTACGGACTAAGAGAAAAGGATTTACCGGTAGGTATTAAAATCCTATTTTTTTAATTAATATAAACTAGTACTTTGATAAGTATAATCCCTAAGTCTTATAAATAAGGGTTTGTTATTCCACTAAAATATTTTGATTTGGAAAAAAAAAATATATATATACAGTATATGGAGTGGGATTCAAACTCTAGTCAGCCCACATAGTGGTCTATGAGGGTCATTCCGAGTTGTTCGCTCGTTGCCGATTTTCGCTATGCTGCGATTTGCTACTAAATGCGCATGCGCTAAGTTATTTAACTAAAAACTTAGTAGATTTGCTGGTGCTCGTACGACGCTTTTCAGTCACACTGTTGTTCGGTAAATGATTGACAGGAAAGGGGCGTTTCTGGGCGGCAACTCAGCGTTTTCACGGCGTTGGCTAAAAAACGCAGGCGTGTCAGGGAAAAATGTGGGAGTGTCTGGAGAAACGGGGGAGTGGCTGGCCGAACGCAGGGCGTGTTTGTGATGTCAAACCAGGAACTAAACGGACTGAGCTGATCGCAATCTGTGAGTAGGTCCGGAGCTACTCAGAAACTGCAAAGAATTATTTAGTAGCAGTTCTGCTAATCTTTCGTTCGCAATTCTGCTATGCTAAGATACACTCCCAGAGGGCGGCAGCCTAGCGTGTGCAATGCTGCTAAAAGAAGCAAGCGAGCGAACAACTCGGAATGACTCCCTATGGAGGTCATTCCGAGTTGTTCGCTCGCAAGGCGATTTTAGCAGAGTTGCTCACGCTAAGCCGCCGCCTACTGGGAGTGAATCTTAGCATCTTAAAATTGCGAACGAAGTATTCGCAATATTGCGATTACACACCTCGTAGCAGTTTCTGAGTAGCTTCAGACTTACTCGGCATCTGCGATCAGTTCAGTGCTTGTCGTTCCTGGTTTGACGTCACAAACACACCCAGCGTTCGCCCAGACACTCCTCCGTTTCTCCAGCCACTCCTGCGTTTTTTCCGGAAACGGTAGCGTTTTTTCCCACACGCCCATAAAACGGCCTGTTTCCGCCCAGTAACACCCATTTCCTGTCAATCACATTACGATCGCCAGAACGATGAAAAAGCCGTGAGTAAAATTACTATGTGCATAGCAAATTTACTTGGCGCAGTCGCAGTGCGGACATTGCGCATGCGCATTAAGCGGAAAATCGCTGCGATGCGAAGATTTTTACTGAGCGAACAACTCGGAATGAGGGCCTATGTCATTTGTCCACTAAGACACACGGCTCTCACTATCAAGATAACAGTTATAGCTGTACCATAAAGCTGTTTATTCCTGCAGTTAAAAAATTCACCTATGTCTCTCCTCAAAATTGCCATTGATTGTAAATTGTTTGTGAACTGTTTTTAATGTCTTAATATAAATAGAAACCAATGTTGCTGCTGTAATGACAAAATTTGTATCTTTTATCTACATAAATGTGTTTAGCATGTGGAGAGTAACAGTGCTTAAAGTGGTCCTAGAGAGGTGGTGGAACTGACCCCCCCCCCCCTCCCCCTGGCGTCCATGCAATAAAAGTATTGCGCACCCCAAAAAGGGGTGTGGGTTCAAACCGAAAGGGGCGTGGTCACACAATAGTATTAATGCCCACAGTAGTAGCACCTCTAATACACATAATGCCCACAGTAGTAGCACCACATAAAACACAATGCCCACAGCAGTAGCGCCCCTTTTACAATGACCACAGTAGTAGTGCTCCTTATGCAATGTCCACTGTACTGGTAGTGCCACTTATATAGAGCCCATAGTAGTGGTGCCCCTTATGCAATGCCCCCCAGTAGTAGTGCCCCTCATGTCCCCAGTAGTGATGCCCCTTATGAAGTGCCCCCTTTACAATGCCCTCATTAGTAGTGCCCCCATAAGTAATGCCCTAATGGTAATGGCCCTGTGTAGTATTGCCCCAGTAGTAATATTGTCTGTAGTAATGCCCCCAGTCGTTTAGCCCCCTGTAGTTTAGCCCCAGTAGTTATGCCCCTGCAGTTATGACCCCAGTAGTTTACCCCCACTTTAGTTTAGCCTCCCAGTGGTAATGCCCCCAGTAGTGTAGCCCCTGTAGTTTAGTCCTCATGTAGTTTGCTCCATGTAGTTTAGCCCCCAGCGGTAATGCCTCCTGTAGTTTAGCCCCTGCAGTTATGCCCCCAGTAGTTTAGCCCCCAGTAGTAATGCCCCAGTAGTTTAGCCCCATCTAGTTTGCCCCAAGTAGGAATGCCACCAGTAGTTTAGCCCCTGCAGTTATGCCCCCTGAAGTTTAGCCCCCAGGTAGTAATGCCCCCAGTAGTTTAGCCCCATGTAGTTTTCCCCAAGTAGGAATGCCCCCAGTAGTTTAGCCCTTGTAATTATGCCCCCCTGTAGTTTGCCCCCTTGTAGTTTAGCCCCCCTGTAGTTATGCCTCAGTAGTAATGTGCCCCTGTAGTTATGCCCCCTGTAGTAATGCGCCCCTGTAGTTTGCCCCCAGTAGTTATCCCCATGTAGCTTGCCCCCAGTAGTTAGCCCCCTGTAGCTTGCCCCAAGTAGTAATGCCCCTGTCACAACTGAGGGCCTGAGCTGACGGGAGGCAGCCTCAGTTGTAGGGGCTGAGATGTAGTGAAACCTGGGAGGTTGTATCAGACCCCTGGACATGTAAGTTACACGTAGAGAGATTGCCCGAAGGCGTGACCACGACAACCAAGATAAAAGTCAATGATGTTTATTTGACAAACTCCATGCAACACAGCAGTAATAAAAGAGAAACGTAAAATCAGCAGTATTATATACAGCTCCTGGGTACTACAGGATGGCAATGGCCACAGGGCTCTGGTAGTATGAGACAGTTCTTATTATCCTCTAGATGGAAAGTCCTTACCAGGCCCGACTGTAGTAGTGGAGATAGCCCAGGATCATATCAGCTGATGTTCCAGGGAAAGCTGGGCTGCTGTAGATAAAATGGCTGCTGTGGGTACTGGTTGGAACCAGACAGATGTAGGCACGGAGTGGATACTGGCTGGAACCAGTTAAATGATAAATGAAGCTTGAGAGCGATGAAATACAGATGGTAAATGAAGCTTGAAAGCGGTGAAATATTAGTACCGGTGGTAAATGGAAATCTGCAGAAATGGTACCTGCACTTTAAGAAGAGCTGATCTCTGCTGGAAGCTAAATGCTGGAAGCAGGTGAATCTGTAGCTGGAAACAGATGAGTCCCAAAGGACTGGAGAGTCAGGCTGCACCGCAGATGGTAGACTGGAGCGGGTCTCTTTAGTGGAGGCTTGGAGACAGGAACTGGAACCTGGAAAACAACCACAGGAGAGAGACAAACTAGAACTAGGTTTGACAACCAAAGCACTGACGCCTTCCTTGCTCAGGCACAGAATACTTATACCTGCAGCAAGGAAGGGATTGGCTAGGCAATTATGCAGATTTCAGTGGAGCAACGGATTGGTGGAAAAGGGGCAGGTGACAGAATCCAACATGGCTGCGCCCATGTAGTCACTTGGAGGGAAAGTTGGTTTGGTAATCCATGTGGAAACTTAGCAGCAATGGCGGCGCCGGCCACAGAGGACAGGAGACGCCAGACTGATGACTGCACACTAGAACCACGTGGACGACAGCGGAGGCCGCGGCTGGCATGAGGCGCCACTCTGACATCCTGTACACTGAAACACAGGAACGGCGGCGGAGGCCGCAGAGGACAGGAGACGCCATTCAGGTAGTAAACATGGCGCCGCTGTGACAGCGTCTCAGGGTGACAGGAGAGGGAAGCAGAATGTGGACATCAGTATCACAGATGAAATCCGGCCCTGGAACGCTGAGCCAGCCTCAGGAGGCATCTGAAAGGCAAGTAATGGCGTCCAGATACCCGGATCGTGACAGCACCCCCCCCCCTTTAGGAGTGGCCCCAGGACACTTCTTTGGCTTTTGCGGAAACTTAGAGTGGAAATGGACATCAGAAGCATTGGTCCAAGAACGTTCCTCAGGACCATAGCCCTTCCAGTCAATAAGATACTGTAATTGACCGTAACGGTGACGTGAGTCCAGAATCTTGGCAACTTCATACTCAACTCCCCGTTGAGTTTGGACTTTCGGAGCCGGAGGAAGTGTAGAATGAAACCGATTCAGGATCAGCGGTTTCAACAGGGAAACATGGAATGTCCTGGGTATTTTCAAGAAGGGAGGTAACTGGAGTCTGTAAGCAACAGGATTGATGACTTGTTCAATTTTGAAAGGACCGATGTAACGAGGTGCAAACTTCATGCTGGGAACTCTTAACCTCAAATTGTTCGTGGACAACCACACACGATCACCCACCTGTTACGCACACCAGTGCTAACAGGAGTATACCGGTGTATGAACAGAGAGGGAAGCGAAGCAAACGAACTCACAGACAGTATAACATAACATACACAGGAGGTGATGGAATAACTAATAAACACAAAGTGAACGGAGAAGCCCAAAGGCTCAGGAATTGGGTGTCTCCCTAGTGTCAGGAATGCTCAGATGGAATAGAGCGGACAATGAAGCGATGTGTAGTGATTTAACATGTGGAGCACCTGAAATGATGTTGCTAAGAGCAACAGAAAAAACCCCAAAGGGTTACCAACGGGTGTGGGAATAAACTCCTTGGTCAGAGATAGAAATATAGACACAAGGAGAGTATCCACAATCCTAACCCCCACTTGCAGGGCACAGGTTCAGCTTACTGCCACTAAACTGACACCTGGACGCCCTGCACAGTGAGGGAGGATTAAGCAAGCAGGTCTGAGAGTACAGCCGCAAACCTGCTGGGTTCACAGAATAACAAAAGAACCCCAGCAGGTCAAACAACTGACTCCAGTCTTACTGCTAGGTCCGGATTGGCAGAATGAAGTACCGAATCCCAAGGCCTATTCGCAGTAAGCAACAAGTAAATACAAAGTCACACAGTACTAGCTAACTCTCTGGAACTGACTAACAAACAAAGATTCAGTAGCATTTGCCTAGCCTGAGAGGATGGTTTATATAGCAGGTGCTGTCCACGCCCCACTCAGACCTCACAGACTGTGAGCACAAAACCAGCGCCGGATTCCCTGCCGTGCACAGAGCCTGTAACCACTACACAGTAAAAACCCGGACCGGAGTATCAGCTGCGCTCAGGTTACTTCGATAACACTTGCCTCCCAGTTGCCATGGCGACGTGGCAGCACAGAGCAGGAGATCCTAACAGTACCCCCCCCTCTGACGAGGGGTCAAAGAACCCCTACCACCGGGTTTATCGGGGAACTGCGAGAAGAAAGAGCGTATCAGTCTGGGGGCATGAAGATCACAACTGCGCACCCACGACCGCTCCTTCGGGCCATACCCCTTCCAGTGCACCAAAAATGACAGCCGACCCCGAACCATCTTGGAGTCAAGAACCCTTTCAACAACAAACTCCCTCTGACCCCGTATCAGAAGAGGAGAAGGTCTTCCACTGGAAGAAGGATTACTAACCGCCAGTTTTAAAAGGGTACAATGAAATGTTTTATTGATACCTAATGAACGGGGCAGATCTAACTGAAATGCCACCGGATTGATAACCCTGGTGATCTTATAAGGGCCGATGAACCGGGGGCCTAACTTATGAGATGGCTGTCTCAATTTCAAATTCTTGGTGGACAACCAGACGAAGTCTCCTAATTTGAAGCTGCAGGGTCTTCTCCGCTTATCAAAAACCCTTTTGGTCACTAATGACACAGACACAAGGGCTTTCTTCACTTTCCTCCAAATACCCCTAAGGACCGAAACAACAGAGGAACCACCAGGCGTGGAATCCAGGGGGTCAAAAGAATTGGCCTTAGGATGATGCCCATACACACAAAGGAAGGGAGAGATCCCTGTAGCAGAGTGAGCCGCGTTGTTATAGGCAAACTCCGCCATGGACAGATGAGCAACCCAGTCAGTATGACACTTGGAGACATAACACCTGAGGAACTGCTCCAAGGACTGGTTCACCCTCTCAGTCTGCCCATTAGACTGTGGATGGTAGCCTGACGACAAGCTCACAGAAATCTGAAGATCAGAACAAAATGCCCTCCAGAATTTGGCCACAAACTGGGATCCACAGTCAGAGACCACATCAAGTGGCAACCCGTGGAGGCGCACAACATGCTGCATAAATAACTCAGACAGGCGTCTGGCCGATGGCAACCCAACCAGTGGAACGAAATGCGCCATCTTCGAAAACCTGTCAACAACAACCCAAATGGCTGTCATCCCCGAGGATTTGGGCAAGTCCACCACAAAATCCATGGAAATGTGGGTCCATGGCTTAGACGGAATAGAGAGTGGATGTAATGGGCCGACAGGAACCCCTCTAGGAGTTTTATTTCGGGCACAAATGTCACATGCCCGAACCCACTGATCCACATCCCTAGCCACCGAGGGCCACCACACTGCCCTAGACAGCAACTCCCGAGTTCTGGCAATACCCGGATGCCCTGCCGACCTCTTGGCATGGAATTCCAGGAACACTCGCTGTCTTAACCTAGGAGGCACAAACAAGAGACCTACCGGAAGTTCTGGAGGAGCCTGCTCCTGTGCTCTAAGGACTAATGACAAGAGGTCCTGGGTAATGCCCACTTTAATACATGATGGGGACACAATGGGCAATGGCTCCTCAGTGGTCTCTTGAACTGGAGCTAAACTCCGCGAGAGCGCATCAGCCTTGATGTTTTTTGACCCAGGGCGATATGTTATCAAAAAATTAAAGCGAGCAAAAAACAAAGCCAATCGTGCCTGCCTGGCATTGAGCCGTTTCGCTGATTCTAAATATGCCAGATTCTTATGGTCGGTGAGAATTGAGACCACAAACTTAGCCCCCTCAAGCCAGTGTCTCCACTCCCCGAGTGCATCCTTTATAGCCAACAATTCCCAGTTACCCACATCATAATTCATCTCGGCAGACGAAAATTTACGGGAAAAGTAAGCACAGGGATGAAGGCGATTATCAGACACCCCCATCTGAGAGAGCACTGCCCCAATACCTATCTCAGAGGCATCCACTTCTACCACAAAAGGACGCTCTGGATCTGGGTGTCGCAGCACCTTGGCCGAGACAAATGCCCTTTTGAGATGGGCAAAGGCCGCTTTGGCCTCACAAGACCAGTGAGCAACATCCGCCCATTTCTTAGTGAGTGCCACCAAGGGGGCCACTATAGACGAAAATCCATCGATAAACCGTCTATAAAAATTCGCAAAGCCCAGAAAACGCTGAAGCGTCTTCAAACTAGTGGGCTGCACCCAATCCAGGACTGCCTGTACCTTAGAACCCTCCATTTGGAAACCTTCTGAGGAGATAATATACCCTAGAAATGCAATTTGCTGGACTTCAAACTCGCACTTCTCCAGCTTCGCCCCAAGCTGGTGGTCTCTGAATTTCTGGAGGACTAAGCGTACATGCTTCCGATGTTCCTCCAGGGAATGAGAGAAGATTAGGATGTCATCTAGATAAACAACTAAGAATCTATCCAAATATTCCCTGAGCACATCGTTCATGAATTCCTGGAAGACTGCCGGGGCATTAGAGAGCCCAAAAGGCATCACCAAATATTCATAATGCCCTGAGTGGGTATTAAAGGCAGTCTTCCATTCATCCCCCTCTCTTATTCGGATTAGATTGTAAGCACCGCGTAGGTCAATCTTAGAAAAAATGGTGGCAGTACGAAGCTGGTCAAACAAAACCGAAATGAGAGGCAGTGGGTACGAGTTTTTAATCGTGATACGGTTCAATTCCCTGAAGTCGATGCAGGGTCGCAACGAACCGTCCTTTTTACCCACGAAGAAGAACCCCGACCCAACTGGGGACTGTGAGGGTCTGATAAATCCCTTAGCCAAGTTCTCCTGAATGTACTCTGCCATAGCCTGAGTCTCAGGACGTGACAGGGAGTACAACCTGCTCTTGGGAAGCTTAGCATCCGGCAACAAATCAATGGCACAGTCATAGGGGCGATGGGGAGGTAGTACCTCCGCAACTTTTTTGGAGAACACATCCGCAAAATCTGCATAACATCCTGGCAATCCTGGCAAACTTAGCTGCGAGAGCCTGACTGGAAGGCTCAAGCAACTCCTGAAACAATCACTACCCCAACTAAGAATCTCCCCAGAGACCCAGTCAAATTGAGGGTTATGAGCCCTTAACCAGGGTAACCCCAAAACCAATGGGGCAAAAGAACAGACAGTCACATAAAAAGACAATTTTTCAGAGTGTGTGGCTCCAATAAACAAAGGAATTTGGCTGGTGCAGGAGGTAATTTTACCCTGGGACAATGGTTCCCCGTTTAACCCACAGATCTCAATCTCTGATGCCAAAGGTACTGAGGGAACAGAGTGTTCCAGGGCGAATTGACGGTCCATGAAAACCCCATCGGCCCCACTGTCAACAAAGGCCTCAGTCTTGACAGTTTGACCGAGGATCTCCAAAGTCACCGGAATGAGAAAAGTCTTTTTGGGAAATTCTGACTTCTGGCCTGACAGGATATTTCCCATCACCCTCAGGCCCTGAAGTTTTCCGGTTTTTCTGGGCATGATACTACAACATGACCTTTATTCCCACAGTACAAACACAAACCCTGCTGTCTCCTCCGCGTCTTCTCACGCGAGGAGAGGCGGGTAGCCCCAATCTGCATAGGCTCCTCGGAATATTCCTCAGAGTCTGAGGTTCCCTTGGGAAAAAAGGAAACTGCGGTCTCCCTTTCAAGCCTACGCTCTCTCAGCCGTCTATCCACCCGGATGGATAACTGCATGAGCTGATCTAAGCTATCAGGCGAGGGATATTGTACCAGTTGGTCCTTTATCTGGTCAGAAAGGCCCCTTCGATACTGGTTTCTCAGGGCTGGGTCATTCCACTGGGTATCATGAGCCAACCTCCGAAACTCCGTACTATAAACCTCAGCTGGCCGTCGCCCTTGCTTAAGAACCGTAATCTGAGCCTCGGCTGAAGCCATCTTGTCAGGGTCATCATACAAAATGCCCAGTGCCGTAAAAAAAGCATCAACACTTTTAAGCGACGGACAGTCAGGCTGTAACCCATATGCCCAGACCTGTGGGTCTCCTTGTAGCAAGGAAATCACCATGCCCACCCGCTGAATCTCCGACCCAGAAGACTGGGGCCTAAGCCTGAAATATAGCTTACAGCTCGCCTTGAAACAAAATAACTGCGAGCGATCTCCAGAAAAACGATCCGGGAGATTTACTTTCAGCTCCTTAACCCCTGAACTTGCCGCTGCTGCTGCGAGAGCTCCGCTAGCGGCCTGCGGGGTGTTCATTTTAATGGACATCTCATTAAATTGTCGAGTCAGGACCTGCACCTGATCGACCACCTGTTGCAAAGTATTTTGAGGGGTATGCTCAATATTCCCACAAAATTTCAACAGGAGTAAGGCTGCTGAATATGTTACGCACACCAGTGCTAACAGGAGTATACCGGTGTATGAACAGAGAGGGAAGCGAAGCAAACGAACTCACAGACAGTATAACATAACATACACAGGAGGTGATGGAATAACTAATAAACACAAAGTGAACGGAGAAGCCCAAAGGCTCAGGAATTGGGTGTCTCCCTAGTGTCAGGAATGCTCAGATGGAATAGAGCGGACAATGAAGCGATGTGTAGTGATTTAACATGTGGAGCACCTGAAATGATGTTGCTAAGAGCAACAGAAAAAACCCCAAAGGGTTACCAACGGGTGTGGGAATAAACTCCTTGGTCAGAGATAGAAATATAGACACAAGGAGAGTATCCACAATCCTAACCCCCACTTGCAGGGCACAGGTTCATCTTACTGCCACTAAACTGACACCTGGACGCCCTGCACAGTGAGGGAGGATTAAGCAAGCAGGTCTGAGAGTACAGCCGCAAACCTGCTGGGTTCACAGAATAACAAAAGAACCCCAGCAGGTCAAACAACTGACTCCAGTCTTACTGCTAGGTCCGGATTGGCAGAATGAAGTACCGAATCCCAAGGCCTATTCGCAGTAAGCAACAAGTAAATACAAAGTCACACAGTACTAGCTAACTCTCTGGAACTGACTAACAAACAAAGATTCAGCAGCATTTGCCTAGCCTGAGAGGATGGTTTATATAGCAGGTGCTGTCCACGCCCCACTCAGACCTCACAGACTGTGAGCACAAAACCAGCGCCGGATTCCCTGCCGTGCACAGAGCCTGTAACCACTACACAGTAAAAACCCGGACCGGAGTATCAGCTGCGCTCAGGTTACTTCGCTAACACTTGCCTCCCGGTTGCCATGGCGACGTGGCAGCACAGAGCAGGAGATCCTAACACCACCTTGAGAGCAGGAACTGCTCTACGTTTCTTATCAGCAAACTTCTTGTACCTGAACAATGCTTTGAGCAGAGCCGCTCGTACATTCTTCCAGATGTTTGCAAACTGTCGCAAGGTGATATCCACCGCTGGAACAGAAGTTGCTGGAAGCGGTTGGAATTCTGGAACTTTAGGGTGGAATCCATAGTTAGTGAAGAATGGTGTTGAAGAAGATGAGGAATGATATTGGTTGTTATGACAGAACTCGGCCCAGGGAAGTAATTGAACCCAGTCATCTTGAGAGGAAGACACATAAATGCGGAGGAAGGCCTCCAAGTCCTGATTCACCCTCTCAGTTTGACCATTGGTCTGAGGATGGTAAGCTGTGGAAAACTTTAGTTTGACTTTGAGGACTTGACACAAACTTCACCAGAATTTGGCTGTGAATTGTACTCCTCGATCTGAGATAATCTCTTCAGGAAGACCGTGGAGTCGGAAGATCTCTTGTATGAACACTTGAGCCAACTTGGAAGCTGACGGAAGACCGGTGAGAGGTATGAAATGGGCCATCTTGGTGAACCGGTCAACTACCACCCAGATGGTATTAAACTTGTTGCACGTAGGCAGGTCTGTAACAAAGTCCATCGACAAATGGGTCCACGGTCGACGGGGAACAGATAATGGAACCAGTTGCCCCGCAGGCGACTGGCGGGAGACTTTGTGTTGGGCACACTTTGGGCAAGAGGCGATGAACTCCATGATGTCCTTCTTCAAAGTTGGCCACCAATAGGACCTAGAGATAAACTCAAGGGTCTTTTGAATGCCTGTATGTCCGGCAAAACGGGAAGCATGGGCCCAATGCATGAGCTTCTTCCTTAACACCGGCTTCACAAAACCTTTCCCTGGTGGAGGCGTAGAGTCCATCCCTACCGTGGAGAATGCCAACGGATTAATAATAGGATGCTTGTCTTCAGATTCTGACTCATTTTCTTGCTCCCATGAGCGGGAAAGGGCATCGGCCTTGCGATTCTGAGAGCCCGGACAGAACTGGAGTTTAAAGTCGAACCTGGAAAAGAAAAGTGCCCATCTGGCCTGATGAGGGTTAAGACATTGTGCACTTTTCAGATATAAAAGATTCTTGTGGTCGGTAAGTATAGTGATTGAGTGAGAAGCTCCCTCCAACAGATATCTCCACTCCTCTAGAGCGAGCTTGATGGCTAGCAACTCCTGGTCGCCAATGGCATAGTTGCGTTCAGCTGGGGAGAACTTCCGGGAGAAGAAACTGCAAGGATGTAGATGGCCCTCTTTAGCCCTCTGGGATAACACAGCTCCTACTCCAACGGAGGAGGCATCCACCTCTAAGATGAAAGGAGAGTCGATGTCGGGCTGTTTCAGGACTGGTGCAGAGATGAACCGCTGTTTTAATAGATGAAAAGCTTGCATAGCTTCTTCAGACCACTTGGACGGGTTAGCACCCTTCTTAGTCAACGCAGTGATAGGCGCCACAATGGTGGAAAAATCTCGTATAAACTTTCTGTAGTAATTAACGAACCCTAAGAACCTCTGGACCCCTTTGAGGGTTAAGGGTATCGGCCAATTCTGTATTGCTTGTAGTTTCTCAGGATCCATCTCAAGTCCGGAACTGGACACAATGTAACCTAGAAACGGAATGGATTTGACTTCAAAGACACATTTCTCTAATTTGCAATAGAGATGATTGACACGAAGACGGGACAGAACCTCCTTTACCCAGAAACGATGTTCCTCCAGATTATTGGCAAAGATGAGGATATCATCTAGATAAACCACGACATGGCGGTATAAGATGTCTCTGAAGATCTCATTCACGAAATGCTGGAAGACAGCTGGAGCGTTGCTCAATCCGAAGGGCATGACGAGGTACTCATAATGTCCATCACGGGTGTTAAAGGTGGTCTTCCACTCGTCACCCTCACGGATCCGGATGAGATTGTAGGCACCCCTCAAATCCAACTTTGTAAAGATGGTTGCTCCGCTAACTCTATCGAAGAGCTCTGTAATCAGGGGTAAAGGATATCGGTTCTTGATGATAATGTCGTTCAAACCTCTGTAGTCGATGCATGGCCGCAGACCACCATCTTTCTTCTTTACGAAAAAGAAGCCTGCGCCAGCTGGAGAAGAGGAAGGTCGGATAAAACCCTTCGCCAGGTTCTCTTTGATGTACTCCTCCATGGAGTGCGTCTCAGGCAGAGACAACGGATAAGTTCGGCCTCGAGGTGGAACCTTCCCTGGAATGAGATCAATTGGGCAGTCCCATTCTCTATGAGGAGGAAGGATATCAGCAGAAGCTTTACTGAACACATCCGTGAAGTCATGATATGGAGGAGGTGGAACATCAGACGACCTGGAGGAGGAAGAACAAACAGGAAGTACCTTAAACAAACATGTCTCAGCACAGGAAGGACCCCATGCCAGTATTTGCGTAGTCGTCCAGTCAATCGCTGGATCATGGAGACGGAGCCATGGAAGGCCCAAAACCACTGGATGTGTGGCTCTTGGAATCACTAAAAAAGAAATAAATTTTGAATGAAGAACTCCCACTCTCAGACGAACTGGTAGAGTCCTTAGAGAAATAAATGCGTCAAAAATCTTACTGCCATCCACGGCAGTCAAGGAAATGGACGAGGGAAGTCTCTCGGTGGGTAGGGACCACCGTTTAACATAGGCTTCAGTCATGAAATTCCCAGCTGCTCCGGAATCTAGGAGGGCAATGACGTTCCTATAACGTTGAGCAATTTGAAGCGAGACTGGGAGATTACAATCATGAGGAGATGGAGATGAGATCATTACTCCTAGCCGGCCCTCTCCCTGGCGAGCTAGGATTTGAAGTTTCCCGGACGTTTGGGACAGGCATTGATGGTGTGAGACGGAGCTGCACAGTAAAGACAGAGAGACTCAGAAAGACGTCTTCGGCGCTCAGCAGGAGATAGACGGGAACGACCAATTTGCATGGGCTCATCTTTGGATGGAGACGGTTGACGAGGAGGAGGAGCAGAAGATTTTGGAGCAGATGATCTTCCACGCTCAGTTGCTCTTTCTCTGAACCGTAGATCAACTTTCGTGCATAGTGAGATTAGCTCATCTAACTTAGAAGGCAAGTCTCTGGTAGCTAACTCATCCTTAATGCGCTCTGATAAGCCATGCCAGAATGCAGCATACAGGGCCTCGTCGTTCCATGCCAGTTCAGATGCCAGGATCTTGAACTGTATAAGATACTGTCCTACAGTACGCGATCCCTGGCGTAAACGGAGAATCTCAGATGAAGCTGAAGTTACCCGGCCTGGCTCGTCGAAGATACGCCTGAATGTTGTTATAAAATCTGAATAGGAAGACAGCAGGGTATCAGACTTCTCCCATAACGGTGATGCCCAGTCAAGGGCTGAGCCACTGAGAAGAGAAATAATATAGGCAATTTTAGTACGATCACTGGGGAAATTGCCAGGTTGTAGCTCAAAGTGGATCTCACACTGGTTGAGAAATCCCCTGCAGAATCTTGGAGATCCGTCAAATTTTGCTGGCGTTGGAAGATGAAGACGTGGAGCAGAAATGGGTAAGGTGGGTGGGGTTACAGCTGGAGTCACTGTGGGTGACGCACCGGACGCGCCTGATCCACGAAGGGTTGTCTAAATCCCATCCAGCCGAGTAGAGAGATCCTGGAGACAGCGGATGATGTGGCCCTGTGCAGCCTCCCGATGTTCGAGTCTGGCTGCCAGTTCTTGTATCGGCCTGGCCGCTTGATCCTGGTCTCCGGCTTGATTCATTTGGTCAGTGCTTACTGTCACAACTGAGGGCCTGAGCTGACGGGAGGCAGCCTCAGTTGTAGGGGCTGAGATGTAGTGAAACCTGGGAGGTTGTATCAGACCCCTGGACATGTAAGTTACACGTAGAGAGATTGCCCGAAGGCGTGACCACGACAACCAAGATAAAAGTCAATGATGTTTATTTGACAAACTCCATGCAACACAGCAGTAATAAAAGAGAAACGTAAAATCAGCAGTATTATACACAGCTCCTGGGTACTACAGGATGGCAATGGCCACAGGGCTCTGGTAGTATGAGACAGTTCTTATTATCCTCTAGATGGAAAGTCCTTACCAGGCCCGACTGTAGTAATGGAGATAGCCCAGGATCATATCAGCTGATGTTCCAGGGAAAGCTGGGCTGCTGTAGATAAAATGGCTGCTGTGGGTACTGGTTGGAACCAAACAGATGTAGGCACGGAGTGGATACTGGCTGGAACCAGTTAAATGATAAATGAAGCTTGAGAGCGATGAAATACAGATGGTAAATGAAGCTTGAGAGCGGTGAAATATTAGTACCGGTGGTAAATGGAAATCTGCAGAAATGGTACCTGCACTTTAAGAAGAGCTGATCTCTGCTGGAAGCTAAATGCTGGAAGCAGGTGAATCTGTAGCTGGAAACAGATGAGTCCCAAAGGACTGGAGAGTCAGCCTGCACCGCAGATGGTAGACTGGAGCGGGTCTCTTTAGTGGAAGCTTGGAGACAGGAACTGGAACCTGGAAAACAACCACAGGAGAGAGACAAACTAGAACTAGGTTTGACAACCAAAGCACTGACGCCTTCCTTGCTCAGGCACAGAATACTTATACCTGCAGCAAGGAAGGGATTGGCTAGGCAATTATGCAGATTTCAATGGAGCAACGGATTGGTGGAAAAGGAGCAGGTGACAGAATCCAACATGGCTGCGCCCATGTAGTCACTTGGAGGGAAAGTTGGTTTGGTAATCCATGTGGAAACTTAGCAGCAATGGCGGCGCCGGCCACAGAGGATAGAAGACGCCAGACTGATGACTGCACACTAGAACCACGCGGACGACAGCGGAGGCCGCGGCTGGCATGAGGCGCCACTCTGACATCCTGTACACTGAAACACAGGAACGGCGGCGGAGGCCACGGAGGACGGGAGACGCCATTCAGGTAGTAAACATGGCGCCGCTGTGACAGCGTCTCAGGGTGACAGGAGAGGGAAGCAGAATGTGGACATCAGTATCACAGATGAAATCCGGCCCCGGAACGCTGAGCCAGCCTCAGGAGGCATCTGAAAGGCAAGTAATGGCGTCCAGATACCCGGATCGTGACAGCCCCCTTGTAGTTTAGCCCCGTTGTATTAATGCCCCTGTAGTTTGCCCCCAGCAGTAATGCCCCTGTAGTTATGCCCCCAGTAGTAATGCACCCCTGTAGTTAGCCCCATGTAGCTTGCTCAAAGTAGTAATGCCCCGCAGTAGTAATGCCCTCTGTAGTTTGTCCCCTTGTAGTTTAGCCCCCCTGTAGTAATGCCCATTGTGGTTTAGCCCCCCTGTTGTAATGCCCCCTGTAGTTTAGTCCCCAAATAGTAATGCCCCCAGTAGTTTAGCCCCTGTAGTTATGTCCCCAGTAGTGTGCCCCAAGTAGTAATGCCCCAGTAGTAATGCACCCCTGTAGTTTGCCCCCAGTAGTTTACCCCTTGTAGCTTGCCCCCTGTAGCTTGCCCCCAGCAGACATGCCTTAAAAACAAAACAAAAAGCACCATACTTACCAAGCCCTGCTCCCGCGTCCGACCGCAGTGATCCTCCCGGCGTCCAGCTCCCTGCACTATGAGAGAGACTTCATGACGTCTCTCTCATAGCGCACACTATAGCCGGGAGTCGGAAGTGGCTCCTGCCGCCGGGCTCCCACTGTGCGGGGAGAGCCGGGAGCCACTGATAACAGCGGGCACCCGGCATCTCCCTGTGGCACCGGCACACATCGGGTTAGGTAAGCCGGAGGAGGCGGAACTGCGTTCCTTCTTCAAGTGGAACTGACAGAACGCAGTTCCGCCCCGTTCCGGCTCACTTTAACCCCTGGAGAGTAATCATATTCACCTGGTAACCACTAATCAGAACTGTGTATGTGGTGTTGCTCTCACATACACCTGTGGACCATTAATCATAGTAACACGCCGATTGGTGACCTAAAACTTTAAATATGGACTCTAAAAGACACTGAATTACCTTCTGATGAAACTGTGCCCATCTGCTGACAGAGAAACGTGTAAAGGGTCTCACACACTGCCCGCACGTCACCTTGATCACCTGCAGATTCCAGCACTCCATTCGATCCCGGCTCCAGCACGTGGCTGTGAGCTGCACCCTCCCTCCCTGTGGACATTGCTATCACCGCCGCTCCCACTTTGAGAGACCGGACTACAGTCCACGCTGGGACCAACGGGATATAGTGGTGAGCACAACTCTGGCGGTGGGGAGGTTGTAGCATAGCACATGCTCTGCGGAGCTCGCTGAGCAAAATTGCCTACATCTTTTCACATCTGCATCACCAATATTGATGGAACTATTTGATGAGATATTTCCAAGATGGCAGCTTTACAAACAAGCCTTCTTTGCACCAAATGTGGATCATTTACTGTATATCTAATATTGGAGCTCTGCAAAAACAATAATTGCTCTATGTGTGGACTGTATATTATCCTCTGTGGTGACAAGGACGTTAAAAGTGCTGTGGTGAGAATCAGTGTATACTATTGATTATATTTAAAATTGTACATTCATTTTTTTACTACACTTTATCTAATTAATAAATTGTCTGTGATAAATGTATTTTAATGGAAGCACTCTATTGTGATATTTGTTTATATCTGTTTTGATTGCTTTATGAGTATCGAGTAATGCAGATTACTCTTATGGGAGCTGCTTAATACTATCTATATAACTAATTAACTCACAGGTGACCAACCTGCTATTATTTGTCCTGTGCGCCTGATTTAACAATTACTATAGTTATTTAATTGTTATTTGTATATATATGATTATTATCAGTATTATTATTATCATCATCATCATCATCATCATTGTTATTAATTTCTAAGGCTCCTGAGTTCCATACAGCATCATCATCATCATCATTGTTATTAATTTCTAAGGCTCCTGAGTTCCATACAGCACAAAACTGTACTGTACCTTCCTACTGTCTCGATTTCAGTGGGGCAGTCTAGCGTTTTGGGCACAGTGTTCCGCTGGTCTGGGGGGAGGGATGTTGGAGGGGGCACTGAGAGGTAAATGTAAGAAGTTCCGTTATGGGAGAGGAGCAGTATCAGGGCCTGTTACTGCACTGATACCACTTCTAGCACATGTAATAAGGAGGAGATGTGTGTTTTAATGACAGGAGCACTCATGTCTATATCAGCACTGCTATCTACAAGATAGCGCACCAATATTCGGGGCAATGTATGAATGGTCAGTGGCACTGACCGTTCCGACAACTGCAGTTATAGATTTCTACAGCCCTATTCACAGCCACTGTAGCGGGTGCTGCGGCTGCCAGATCCATGCTGCATGTAAAATCTTGCAATAATAGCAAGATCTCTTCCATGCCCACTTGAGCCAGCCGAGAGGAGAGCCACATCGCATCAGCAGGGATCGCTGGAGGGGGGAGTTTTCACTCCCTCACTCTGGTAAATGAAATGTTAATACATTTCGTTGATGAATCTTCCTGCTTTGCCCCAGTAAAGAGGCACAGCAGAAAGCCCTATAGCGTCACGATATGTGCTGCAATAATACATCTCCCATTCTGTCACCAGATGATAAAATAGAGCATACATAATACAGTGACATACATCTACATCTATACACTATCGTTTTTTTGGGTAGCCCACCACACCCCTGGAAGAGCAGGCAGATCTCCGGCATCCTGCCCACACCCTAGTGTAGCAGGCAGGATGGAGAGATAATCTCCAGCATTCGAGGGTCCGTGGGGTGGGGGAGGGGCTAAAATTATGCAAATCGTATCATTTTAGCCCTGCCCCATTCCCCGCGGACACGCAGATCCCATTGTTTTCCCGAGGTGGAGGCGGGGCTTGATGATGTCAGATCCAGGCCCTGCCTCACCAAGTTCCCTGCAGTGCTTCCTCTCCGGGCTTCTCCTGGAGAGGAGAAATCAGAAGCTGGTAAGTATAACATAAAGGCTAGGTTAAATAGGTGCAGATGAAAAAGAATAGGGAGGATCATGCATTCTAATGTGAAAATAGCAGACATGAGACAAGAGTGCCTCAGAATAGAGATTGGGGCAGTAGTGAGTATGTTTTTTTTTTTGTCTGTTTTTAGAATGTAAAAATTTAAATCTACTTTAAAATGCAATCAATTATATATAATGATTATAAGAAAAATTGGTCAAGAATTACATATATTTCAGTAATCAGTCCCTCCAAAGATGGCAGGTCTGTTAAATAATGGGAAATAACAGATAATCAGCATAGAGATTTGTACATGCTGTGACACATACTGTATAACCAATGCTGAAAATAATACTTATTTAGATAGGGTGTAGTACCGCTGACCGGTGGTCTCCTGACCGCCGGTCAGCTTACCGACGCCGGGATCCTGGCAGCATACCGACGCCGGGATCCCGGCGGGGAGGGGCGAGTGCAGCAAGCCCCTTGCGGGCTCGCTGCGCTCGCCACGCTGCAGGCTCGGTGGCGACCTGCGGTCGCCACGGGTTCTTTTCCCACTCTATGGGTGTCGTGGACACCCACGAGTGGAAATAGTCCCTGTTGGTCGGCATGCCGACCATCGGGACAGTGACCCGTCGGGCTGGTGGAGGAGGTCATGTGACTGTCGGTCAGCTGACCGGCGGTCACATGAATACCACCCTTTAGATACTGTAGCGACAGGAAATATCTGCAAATCTTTACCATTGGAATCAAATATAGTAATAAAACAATGCTGGTTATTGGAAAATAGACAAAAAGGCAAGAGGAACCTGCATGCAAGCTATAGGAAAATAGGTTAAATGCCACAGATTGCATATTGGCTTAGGCTCACCAAGATGGCAATAGGAAAAAGAGCTTAGTCGGTCATATGGTTCAGTCACATGACAATGGCCCTCATTCCGAGTCGTTCGCTCGGTAATTTTCATCGCATCGCAGTGAAATTCCGCTTAGTACGCATGCGCAATAATCGCACTGCGACTGCGCCAAGTAATTTTACAATGAAGATAGTATTTTTACTCACGGCTTTTTCTTCGCTCCGGCGATCGTAGTGTGATTGACAGGAAATGGGTGTTACTGGGCGGAAACACGGCGTTTTCGGGGCGTGTGGATAAAAACGCTACCGTTTCCGGAAAAAACGCAGGAGTGGCCGGAGAAACGGGGGAGTGTCTGGGCGAACGCTGGGTGTGTTTATGACGTCAAACCAGGAACAACAAGCACTGAACTGATCGCAGATGCCGAGTAAGTCTGAAGCTACTCTGAAACTGCTAAGTAGTTTGTAATCGCAATATTGCGAATACATCGGTCGCAATTTTAAGAAGCTAAGATACACTCCCAGTAGGCGTAGGCTTAGCCTGAGCAACTCTGCTAAATTCGCCTTGCGAGCGATCAACTCGGAATGAGGGCCAATGTGTGATTAGGATCTGTAAGTTCAGGGAAATAGATTTACTCTGTGTGATACTCAGAAAATGCTGTCAGTACTGCTGCACTGTTATTTCCACATTAGAACTCTGCTTAGTGTAGAGTTCTCTGTGGTGTGAGAAGTGAGATGGAACAGAATAAGAGGGTGCTTTTCCAAGGTTCATAATAGTCGAGAGCATGGGGTGAAGTGTTCAGATGGAGAGGGAGGAAGGTGTGAGTTTCTTAAGTTCAATATAAACATGCAGAGAGACTAGTTGAGAGTTACTGTATGACATAGAGAGACATTGTGCACATTGACACTGATCTAATAAAACTGGACAAGCTGACAGGGTCAGGAGAGGAGCAGACTGCCTGATAGCTGGAGCACCTCCATGCACTTCACAAAAGTGGGGATAATTCAGAGTTGATCGCAGCACCAAATTTGTTAGCAGTTGGGCAAAACCATGGGGGTCATTCCGACCCGTTCGCACGCAGCGGTTTATTGCTGCGGTGCGAACGGGGTCCGGAATGTGCATGTGCAGCGGCCGTCTAACAAAGGAAGCGGTCGCAGAGCCGACCACAAAGAAGATTGACAAGAAGAAGGCGTACCTGGGCGGATACGGACCGTTGGAGACCGTTTTCGGGGAGTGGCAAGGAAAACGCAGGCGTGTCCAGCAGAACAGAGGGCGGATGTCTGACGTCAAAGCCGGCTCCAGCATCGCAGAGATCGTCGCACAGGGTAAGTAGGTATAGGGCTGCTCTACTTCTGCTTGAAATTTTTTAGCTTAGCAGGGCTGCACAAGCGATCGCAGCCCTGCTAAGCTAAAATACACTCCCCCATAAGCGTGTACTAGTTGATCGCAACAGTAGCAAAAAGTTGCTGGCTGCGATCAACTCGGAATGACCACCCATGTGCACTGCAGGTGTGGCAGATATAACATTTGCAGAGAAAGTTATGGGCACTACACACTTGTCTACCAGCTGCCAAGCAGCTCGACGGCCGATATGGCCGGCAGGCGACCCGGCGGCGGGGGGGAGGTGACAGGGAAAATTAAGTTTCTTCACTCCCCCCGTCACCCGACTCTATTGTAGTGCATGCTAATATGGACGAGATTGTCCATATTGGCGTGCATGCATAAGCGATGGGGCACCAACGATGAACGAGCGCGAGGCTACGCATCGTTCATCGTTGGTGCTTCCACACTGAACAATATGAACGAGTTCTCATTCATTAGTGAACGAGAACATTCATATCGTTCAATGTTATCTTCCAGTGTGTAGGGCCCATTAGATTTGGGTGGGTTATATTGTTTCTGTGCAGGGTAAATACTGGCTGCTTTATTTTTACACTGCAATTAAGATTTCAGTTTGAACACACCCCACCCAAATCTAACTCTCTCTGCACATGTTATATCTGCCCCCCTTCCCCTGCAGTGCACATGGTTTTGCCCAACTGCTAACAAATTTGCTGCTACTATCAACTCTGAATTACCCCCATATAGAGGAACTCTCAATTCACAGTCAAACAGTCTAAAGTTGGATGAACGGATTGGGTATGTGTGACCGGCGGTCAGGAGACCGACGGTCACAATACTGATGGCATGATCCCAGCTGTTGGATGGCCTGCGGGGAAACAAGCGCAACAAAGCCCCTTGCAGGCTAGCTGCGCTCGCCACGTACTGGGCACAGTTGCTCGCTATGCTCACCACAGGTTCTATTCCCACTCTATGCGTGTCGTGGACACCCACTGGTGGGAATAGACCCTGTTGGTCGGCATGCCGAATGGCGGGATTTTCCTATGCCGGTATCCCAGCATCGGTATTGTGACCAGCGGTCTCCTGACTGCCGGTCACATAAACGCATCCCGGCTGAACGATGTTCGAGTGTATCAGACTGGTTTGAAAACCAAACTGAATTATCTCGGCTCTTTTCAGGCTTAAGTGATCATTGTTCAGTGTCACGTGGTTGGTTGGTTTGCACTTATCATGCAGTGTATTGCCAGCTTCACTAACAGTAGAATATGGAATACGCAACTTAAAGAATATGTGTCAGCAAGGAGAAAAATAAGCAGAATCAACTGGGCTTAGTACAGAGAAGTTGCAGAGAGGGGTTTGCTAGTAGAGCAGTGAGTAAGCAGTAGGCAGTCACGCAAAAGTTACAGTAGGAGAGGAGTAAAAGGTCCAAGCAAAAATGAGCATTAGTGGACTGTTATTCACCATTGTGCTTTAATTTCTACATTCTGGTGATAAGTGATTTATGATGACAAGTCTTATGAGCAGGGATGGGCCATTTATCTGTTCACTACTGAGCATTTGCAGGGACCATTTTGTAACCTTAGTGCTGTGTGAGACTGTAATGTGAAGTCTCCATGCTTAGCTCCAGAGACATCTGCATGTGAAGTTGTTTCAGCATCTCTGCACTGCTACCCATTTGCAGTATACACTCTCCGGCTGGTGAGCTGTATTAAATCCTACTAAGCTACGAGCTCCATTCATCACCAATGTGTATAGTGAGTATGGCTGTATCTTTTATATAGATGTAGCCATGCTCATGATGGCTTCATCTCAGTGAAGTTGTGCCTTATTAGTCATGACCGCGTGCACGTCTAAGGCGTACGTGCGCCTTAGATGCACATGTACCCCTTTTGCAATGAATGGGGCAGCTAAATATGCAACTTAGTATTGCTAGGTGCGGACATGTCTAGCTGCACCAAGTATGCCCGTCCTCCATAGATGTAGCCACAATGAGCGTGGCTACATCTGTACTTCAATAAACCAACACCACTGGTTAAGTAACTGGGCTGCTCATAGTTTGAGTCATCCGCTGGAGTGTGCCTACAACTGAGTTAAGGATGACACCTTTCAGTGAGTTTGAGTATTCTAATAAGTAGCTTCTGTTTGTCAGTGAAAGAGTTGACAGCTCTTATTTTAAAATCAGGTAATTTTTTATTGCATTTTTAAGAACTAAAACATCAAAACAAACAACATAAATGTCTTTATTAAAACCTATGGCAGGGAGCGTGGACCTGATGCAATGTCGGCGTCATGCTCCCACCTCCCAGCAGCCCTGGCACCGTGGTGGTAAAGGCGAGTCGCAGGTACAACATGTACGGCGGGCCGTACCCGCATATTTGCACCACTGGCAGCTCTCTACATTATAGTGTGCCTGCGCACACCAGGCACATCCCGTGCGCACACCTACTGTACAGTATCTCTGTGCTTATTAGTAAATGCCGTTGCTGCAAATTACGTTCTCTAATAATGGGGGTAATTCCAAGTTGATCGCAGCAGGACATTTTTTAGCAACTGGGCAAAACCATTTGCACTGCAGTTGGAGGCAGATATAACATTTGCAGAGAGAGTTAGATTTGGGTGTGGTGTGTTCAATCTGCAATCTAATTTGCAGTGTAAAAATAAAGCAGCCAGTATTTACCCTGAACAGAAACAAAATAACCCACCCAAATCTAACTCTCTCTGCACATGTTATATCTGCCTCCCCTGCAGTGCACATGGTTTTGCCCAACTGCTAAAAAATTTCCTGCTGCGATCAACTTGGAATTACCCCCATTACTCATTGGCCAAATGAATGACTCCCTGTAACAGTAAAAGTGCACACTGCAGCCTCCCTTGTTCTTAGACATTCTATAGCTTTTGGAGCTCATGCCCATGTGCTTACAGTACATTGCGTTCTGCACAAACTTTGGGCCTAATTCAGACCTGATCACAATTCACAATATATAGAGGAACTCTCAAGTCACAGTCAAACAGTTCTTAGACATTCTTAGACATTGTTCTTAGACATTCTATAGCTTTTGGAGCTCATGCCCATGTGCTTACAGTACATTGCGTTCAGAACAAACTTTGGGCCTAATTCAGACCTGATTGCAATTCACAATATATAGAAGAACTCTCAAGTCACAGTCAAACAGTCTAAAGGGGGTCATTCCAACCTGATCGCTAGCAGGCTACTTTTAGCACTGCTGCGATCAGGTAGTCGCCGCCTACAGGATATGGGGGATTAGCTGTGCAGGGCAGCGATCCGCTGTGCAGAGACTGCACAAGCAAAAAGTTTGTGCAGTCTCTACATAGCTCAAGACTAACTCAACCACTGCGATGATCCTTCCTGGAGCTGACATCAGGAACCCTCCCTGCATTCGGCCATTTTCTTCAGCACTCCCAGAAAACGGTCAGTTGCCACCCTCGGCCGGCCTCTTCCTGTCAATCTTCTTGCGTTCGCCGCTGCGAGCGCTTTCTTCGTTATTCCCGTCGCTGTCCGGAGATGCCCGTCACGGGCGGCAAAGCGCAGTTCTGACCCATTCACACGGCTGCGAAAAACTGCAGCGTGCGAATGGGTCGGAATGACCTCCAAAGCTGGCTAAACTGATCGCAAAAGCAAATTTGTTAGCTAATGGGCAAAACCATGGGGGTCATTCTTAGTTGATCGCTCGCTAGCTATTTTTTGCAGCGCTGCAATCAGATAGTCGCCGCCTATGTATTTTCGCTTTGCAAGTGTGCGAACGCTTGTGCAGCCGAGCTTTACAAAAAAATTTTGTGCAGTTTCTGAGTAGGTCTGACGTTACTCAGCCACTGCGATCACTTCAGCCTGTCCGGTCCCGGAATTGACGTCAGACACCCGCCCTGCAAACGCTTGGACACACCTGCGTTTTTCAAACCACTCCCTGAAACCGGTCAGTTGCCACCCATAAACGCCTTCTTCCTGTCAATCTTCTTGCGATCGGCTGTGTGAATGGATTCTTTGTTAAATCCATCACCCAGCAACGATCCGCTTTGTACCCGTACGAAGCGCCTGCGCATTGTGTAGGCTTAGATGCCAACCATGGTACTCGAAATCAACAAGACACCTACAAAAACTGTCAAGTAAAGTAGAACGTCAGTGGCGGAAATCTCAGAATCCAAGTGACTTTCTCACATATAAGACCACCTACCACTACTATCGTCAGGCCCTGGACACTGCCAAACAAACATATTTCCAATCTCTCATCTCTTATCATGCCAACAACCACATGCAACTTTTTAATACATTTAAATCACTTCTTTACCCTCCCTCACTTCCCCCACTAGCTACTATCAGTGCACAAGAACTTGCTTCCTACTTCAAGGAGATTGATAAAATCTGAGATGAAATGGTATGCTCTAACTCAGCCAGTGACCTGCTCAATTCCCTACTTGTACCCTCTGGCACTTTCTCTTCATTTGATCCCACAAGTGAAGATGAAGTATCAACACTTTTTTCATCCTCCTACTCCACTACCTCTCCCCTTGATCCTATACCCTCACAGGTCAGTAAAACCTTGTCTCCTGTGCTTATCCCAGCCTTAACTAAAATCTGTAATCTCTCTCTCTCTCTCTCTCTCTCTCTCTCTCTCTCTCTCTCTCTCTCTCTCTCTACTGGTATCTTTACCTCTCTGTTTAAACATGCAGTGATTACTCCCATTCTAAAAAAATGCAACTCTTACCCAAACACACTCTCTAACTACCGTCCCATTTCTCAGCTACCAGGTCCCTCCAAGCTACTTGAGAGACTTGCCTACACTCACCTTACACACTTTATTAACTCCCACAACTTATTGGACCCACTTCAGTCAGGCTTTCATGCCCAACACTCCACAGAGACAGCACTGGCCAAAGTAGTGAACGATCTAGTCACTGCTAGATCAAATGCCATTATACACTACTTATTCTTCTAGCTCTCTCTGCTGCTTTTGACACTGTTGACCACTCTCTTCTCATACAAACACTACAATCCCTAGGTCTTCAGGACACAGCCCTTACTTGGTTCTCATCCTACCTATCTAATCACTCTTTCAGTGTTCACTTCTCTGATTCAGTGTTCACCTCCTCTTCTCTACCTCTATCAGTTGGAGTACCGCAAGGCTCAGTCTTAGGTCCTCTGCTGTTCTCAATCTATACCTCCTCTCTTGGTAAACTAATCAGCTCCTTTGGATTTCAGTATCATTTGTACGCTGATGATACTCAAATCTACCTATCCTCCCCAGATTTATCACCATCTGTATTGGCTCGTGTCACTGGATGCCTGTCTGCCATTTCATCTTGGATGTCATCTCGCCATCTGAAATTCAACATTTCCAAAACCTAATTAATTATTTTCCCACCAGCCAAGAGTAGTTACCAACCTGATATCTCCAAAACTGTTGACAATGCAACTATCCACCCTACCCCACAAGCTCGCTGTCTAGGTGTCACCCTTGACTCTGAACTGTCCTTTGTTCCACACATTCAATCTTTCTCTAAATCATGTTACATACACCTTAAAAACATATCCAAAATACGCCCTTATCTTACACAAGACATGTAAAAACTCTAATCCATGCACTCATCATCTCCCGCATTGATTATTGTAATAGTCTCCTTACTGGTCTTCCCAAACAAAGGGTCTCACCACTACAATCCATTTTAAATGCAGCTGCGAGGCTAATCTTCCTCGCTAGACATTCTTCGTCTGCTGATCTGCTCTGTCAGTCCCTCCATTGGTTACTGGTATTCTACCGTGTTAAATATAAAATACTTTTACTTACATACAAGGCTATTAACTAAACGGCACCATCATACATCTCCTCACTCATCTCAAAATATCTCTCTACCAGACCTCTCCGCTCTGCACAAGATCTGCGTCTCTCATCCACATGTATTACCTGTTCCCAATCAAAATTACAGGACTTTACCCGGGCTTCACCCACGCTGTGGAATGCCCTCCCATGCACAATAAGGCTCTCTTCTAGTCTCCAAACCTTTAAACATTCCTTGAAAACTCATCTCTTCAGACAAGCCTACCAAATTCCAGACCCACCTACATAACCTTCAGTGCTTCCCTATCTAATTCCATCCTCTCTGTACAGTCCACATAACCTCACATTTTGTCTTCCAACATTGCTGGGAGATCATATCATACAACCCATTAAGAACCTAGCAATCTGGTGGACCATTATGTAACAGGTAGCATCTATCCTTGTGTATCAATGCCATTTCCATATAGATTGTAAGCTTGCGAGCAGGGCCTTCCTACCTCTATGTCTGTCTGTCTTTTCCCAGTTTTGTTCTATAACTGTTGTTCTAATTGTAAAGCGCAATGGAATATGCTGCGCTATATAAGAAACTGACAATAAATAAATAAATAAATAAATATGCAGCGCAGTAGTGACCTGATCGATGCACTGTGAAAAAACTGCAGCATGCGATCAGGTCGGAATGACCCCCTAGGTCTGAATTAGGCCCATTGATGATTGCTTGATTTGGTTCAGTGCAAATGTTGCACATAAATGCAATGTTAGTAAATGAACCGTAGGATCTCTGTGGGCTGTTCTCCTTTCTGTACTAGGACTCATCTACTAATTTGCTTTTGATAAACTCCAAAGTGAGTTATGACTGTGGCTGGCTTCTATAGCAATTGATTAATTATCTCATTATGATTCGGGAAGGCTGCACTAGTATAGATGCTCTAATATAGTTACATTTTCTTCCCAAGTGCTCTGAAATGTCTAAAATTGTATATATATGTCCAGGGGCGGATCCAGAGCAAAATGACAGGGGGGGCACCATGATAGTGGAAGTTCGGGGGGGGGGGGGGGGAAAGGGGGGGGGTTATTTTGCTCATACTCCTGGGTGTGGCTCATAACATGGGTTGTGGCCTCACAGGGAATGGCATGCCGACGAGCCACTCTGCACTGCTAGTTGCCACTGTATGGTGCAATCAGGGTAAGGAAGCATGTGTTTGGATTTGTGTATGCAAATATTGCAGGATGTGGGATACAATGAGTGATATAGAGTGGGGAGCGGGAGGTGGCACAGAGGTTTGCAGTCAGATAGAATAGCGGGGTCACTGACTGTGGAAAAGGCATTATGCAGTGGTTTGGACAGTGATAGGAGGAATAAAGTCAGTGTTTTTCTATATTTAACTTTAAATGCCTTTGAGACATCCATGAGCAGATGCAGTGGTGGAACTAATGAGCGGTGGGCCCAGGTGCGACAAAATGCTTTGGGCCCCTCCACCATCCCATAACTAGACATTTTAGTGCTGCGTGCAAGAAACAGCATTGGAGCCCCCCCCCCCCCCTTTCTATGTAAAACAGGGGCAGTGCGCGCCGTAGGCGCGTGCAAAAAATATAGAGGCGTGGACACAAAATAATACCAATTCACAGTAGTCTCCATTATTCAAATTACGCTGCATAGTAGCACCACTACACCAGGTAGAGCCCCTTTTACACATTACGGCAGACAGCGTCCCTTTTTTACACATAACGGCAGACAGCGTCCACTTTTTACACATAACGGCAGACAGCGTCCCCTTTTTACACATAACGGCAGACAGCGTCCACTTTTTACACATAACGGCAGACAGCGTCCCCTTTTTACACATTACGGCAGACAGCGTCCCCCTTTTTACACATTACGGCAGACAGTCCCCCTTTTTTTACACATTACGGCAGACAGTGTCCCCCTTTTTACACATTACGGCAGACAGCATCATGTAATGAGTCAGTTTGACTCATTACATGCCGCGCTGGATTTGGGCCCCTGGACAGTGGCGGGCCCCAGTGCAAGGCACTGCTTGCACTGGTGGTAGTTCCGCCACTGAACAGATGGCTGAATGACAGTTTAAGACGATGCCTAATAAAGATTTATTAAGCTCGGTGAAGTGATAAAGTGGAAGGTGATAAAGTACCAGCCAGTCAGCTCCTAACTTAACTTCTATGTTACAGGCTGGTTTTGAAAAATGACAGTTAGGAGCTGAGTGGCTGGTGCTTTATCACCTTCCACTTTATCATTTCATCATGCTTAATAAATCTGCCCCTGAGCTCTCTAACAGAATCGCTGTATGAAAATCTGAACAGGGAACGTTTTGGGGACACTAAAAATATAAACACTAAAAAATGAAGCATAATCCCTCTGTATTTTGTCAGTATTTCCTGCAACCTCTGCCCCCTTGCAAGTGATAACAATCTTACTTACAGTGGTCAGCGAGGGGAGTCGTTGGTGAAGATGCCTGCTCTGGCTCCCTGGTCAACTGGGGTCTCTAGCAAGGGCAAGAGAGCACCAGAGCATTGGAGGAGTTCGGGGAGTCTGAGCTGCCCAGCACCCAGCCAGCGTGACAGGGAATGCTGGAGACGAGAGCTTAACCCTGTCACTGTGCCGAGTACGGGCAGCGGCGGGACCCGGCAGCATCAGTCCGGGCTGAAGGGAGCTAGGAGTGCCCTTAAATCACGACCCGATCCCCCCCCCCCCCCCCCCCCGCACACGCGTGCGTGCGCCGCTCCGGCCAGCCCTGTTGCTATGCGGCCGGAATGTAATTAGTATAAAGGCTTCAAAAATTATCCTAAACGACAGGGAAGGCACGTGCCTGGGTGCCCCCCCCCCTGAATCCGCCACTGTATATGTCCTTCTAATAACATTTCCTGATGCTCAAGCTTTATAAATCTGGTCCTTTGTGCAGTGCTGTAATCATCCCCTTTCTGTGATCTCTGCTCCTGACATGAATCAGTTGATCAGCTACCACTAGTAATCTGCTTCCTGATTTAGCCTGCCTGTTTTTTTTGTCCAGCTACTGAGGACTGCCCTCTTGTTTGTGTTAAGTACTTTAGGGGCTTATGGTGAGTTGAACAGTCTTAATTCAGTAAGGATTGCAGATTCTGCTTTTAAGCAGAATTTGCAATCCTTGCATTTGCATGCTGGGGGCCAGCCATCACAGGGAAAGGACATCCAGCATGCTACCCACCGTCCACCCATTGCGATCATGCTATAATTGCAACTACAGCATGGTCGCACAAACTGTGGATGCCTCCTGCCGGTGCAGCCTTGCTGCGATGGCAGGGGTCCTGCTGCCATGTATTCGATCAGAGTGGCTGCATGTGACGACATGCAGCCGCCCCCGAAAATGCCACCGTCATGCCCCCGTTTCCCCAGCACACCCCTGAAAACACTCAATCGCCACCTCCCGCCCACCCCGCAAACACATCTGCCTGTCAATCAGGCAGAGGCGTTCGTAGTTAATGCAATCCATTCGCATTAACTGCTCGCACACGTGCAGGATGGGACTTGGGCGTTTGCAGAGTGCACCTTTCTCCAAAATTGTGGTTACATCGCGATGGAACCTGAATAAGGCCCATAGTCCTCTTTGCATATTGAGAATGATTCAAGCAACTGGACAAAACCATGTTGCACTGCAGGTGGGGCAAATGTAATGTGCAGAGAGATTTAGATTTGGGTGGGGGGTGTTCAAACTGAAATTGAAATTGCAGTGTAAAAATAAAGCTGTCTAACATGTGTGAGCTACATGCCAAAGCAGCCAATATTTATCCTGCACAGAAAAAATATAACCCATCCAAATTTAAATCTCTCTGCACATTACATCTGCCCCACCTGCAGTGCAAATCGGTTTTGCCCAGTTGCTTGATAATTTGTTTTACTTACAAACATAAATCAGGACCATTGTATCCTGTGTGGAGCTGCACTGTGCATGCTCAGAAAATGATTACATTCAAATACGAGAATGCAATCAAATGCATCATGATCGCATCTACATTTCTGACCATAGAGGTGGAACAAGTGTTTCAAAAGGCAAAGTTCCATGAGAGCATATTTTTCTGCCACTAGTATTGGACAATCACATGGCTTAATGATTATAACTAGTAGCAAACAAAAATAGAAAAGGTAGGATTAGCGTGTGCAAAACTGAGTATGATTAATCTTTGAAACATACAAAAATACATAAGAATACAATTGCAAATACAATCAGCTCTGATAAAACAAGCAGCATTGCAAAACTAAAAACCAATTACTAGGATAAGATAGAAGAAAGAAATGTGGTGCTGTAGTATATATAGGCACACCTATGATTTACACAGGTTCTGTAGCTGGATAAAAGCAAGCCTACATTTCACCTGGTTTTTATCAGCCATAGAAATAAATAACCCCTGGGAGTAAGAAAGGTGCAGTATATATAACAAACGGGTGTGGTTCATCAAATCGACAGTATCTAGGTCGACAATGTTTAGGTCGACCACTATATGTCGTCAGTCACTAGGTCGACATGGATGGAAGGTCGACAGGGTTTCTAGGTCGACATGTGCTAGGTCGACAGGTCTAAAGGTCGACATGAGGTTTTTGGGGTTTTTTGTGTCGTTTTCTTTGTAGAGTGACCGGGATCCCAAATTAGTGCACCGCGTCCCCTCGCATGGCTCGCTTCGCTCGCCATGCTTCGGGCATGGTGCCTTCGCTCCGCTACCGCTTCGCTCAGCAAAGATTACCGTTCCAATCGTAGTCCACGTGGATCGTTAAGTATGAAAAAATTAAAAAAAAGAAAAAAAATGTGAAAAACTCATGTCGACCGTTAGACCTGTCGACCTAGTACATGTCGACCTAGAAACCCTGTCGACCTTCCATCCATGTCGACCTAGTGACTGTCAACCTATAGTGGTCGACCTAAACATTGTCGACCTAGATACTGTCGATCTTCAGACCGGATCCCATAACAAACTCCTAACATAGTATTACAATAAGTACAGTAATACATACAGATGTGTCGTCATACATCATTGCTGCAATCCAGTGATCAGCCCCTCTTGGCGCGCCAGGTCTCATGAGACTCTGCTAGTGTCGGGCATCTTTTTTTTCTTTTCTTTTTTTTTACCGAAAATGCTTCTTAGTCACAACACATGCAGCTAATGAGCACCAGGAGACTGAGCTGATTAATGTTTATACACAACACATGTACTGTATATCTGTGTGCGACAGTCTCTCCATCTGTATGTGAAGTGCTACAATGTAACAAAGCAGAGCAGCGAGTGATCAAAGGATCCCCCAACTGGCTATTCCCCCTCCCTGCCGGCGGGTGGGTCAGCAGAACAGTGTCCAAATAGCAGGACTGTTCCGCTGGATTCGGGACAGTTGGGAGGTATGCTGCAGCTGTAGGGTTGCCAGTATATAGATGGCTATCAAGTATTCTTAAGAGTAGATTGCTCGAATAAATGTTAACCACAGAGTCAAACTCATAGCGCATTTATGCAGGTATAAAAGGGATCAGTCAATTATGAGACCATGTACTAAGCCTTGAAAAGTGATAAAGTGGAGAGTGATAAAGTACCAGCCAATCAGCTCCTAACTATTATTTTTACAACACAGTCGGTAACATGTCAGTTAGGAGCTGATAGGCTGCTACTATATCACTCTCCACTTTATCCCACCGATCAGTGTGAATGAATGTAATAGTAACTACTAAGGTAGCAATAGATCTCACTGGTCATCAGAAGATTAAAGATGAAGCCTATGTAGTTGGACATGCACACCCCAATTGATCAAAGTTAGCTACCCATCAATCTGTGGGCGGCAAGCCCATGAAAGATAATAGCAATGAGCTCATCATTAGATGTCTGTTACACTCTGTACTGTAGCAATCTTTTTTTATCTCATCCCATTGTTTCGGGTCTGTCCACTATCTGTGCTCCTTTTATGGGTTGTCATGTTCTATGCCCTTTCTAACTTTTATAAAAGAAGCTACAAATTTTCCTTACACTCGCGTCTATATTTCCACTTTCGACATCTGGGAATCTTTGCTCTGTGAAGCCACGTAGTTTTCAAGGGTTGGTATCGATATCCCAGCGCCCATCATCCCTGAAGTCAGAATCCCGACCGCGGGATGCTTGGCGCCAGAATGCTGGCAGCGGGGCGGGCGCAAAAGAGCCCCTTGTGTAACGCCACACTATTTATTCTCCCTCCAGGAGTATTGTGGACACCCCAGGAGGGAGAATAGGTGTCGGGATCCCAGCGCCGGTATGCTGAGCGCTGGGATCCTGACAGCCGGAATATTGAATGCTTCCCGGTTTTCAATACTGAACAGTTATGTGACAGTCTGCTGATAGGTTTCTCATAGTTTGAAGTGAAAATGCTTTGGTTGGATGAACTCATTTTCATTACTCATGTAATCAAAGACCAAAAAAATGTTTAGGCTGTAATAAAGCACGTTTCTTTTAAAGTACTTATATTTGTGGAATGAGGACGAATACACAAATAGAAAACCAAAATAAAGGGCCTGATTCGGCATTGTATTCAACTCCATCTGTATACAGTTCTACTGATATTTAGCAGACTGTGAGAGATATTCAATTCCTGCCGATGAAGCTTCGGGTGATATTTCCCGATGCTTCATCAATGTTTTTTCACCCGAAAACTTGCAGGTTCAGTGAAACCCAGCGATACTTTTACACCCGCAGTCAGTGCGGGTAATTGAATATCACCCTGTGCATGAATTGAAGGCCACTTACACAATTTAGGGTATTTATGATTAAGAGTACCACACATCTCAGCCACATCTCTACTTGTGACTGAGTGGGCGTTACCGCGCAGCAACAGGGCATTTGCATTTAAGATGCTGTAACTGTTTAATGGGTGTGTTGAGGCAACTGCAAGTTATTCAGAAGGATCGTATGCAGTGTTCCAGTCACATTTCCTTTAACAAGAATAAGACTGGTGTGAATGCTTGTGATGAAGCCTGCTGTACAAATCCACAACTGCTGCCTGATTTACAGTACATGTAATTATGAATCAGGTACAATGTCTTCCAGATAGATTTTACTGTACACAGAAAAATAATAGAATAGGTTATTTCAGTGGTTCCCAAACTCAGTTCTCAAAGCACCCTAACTGTCCAGGTTTTTTGAGGATGTCCATGATTGAGCATGTGATTTGTGTCTGTAATTAGTAACTCAATCAGTTTGATTACATATCTGTGCACAAGCATGGATATCCTTACAATTTGAACTGAATTATATGTTTAATTTTGAATACTCCATATACAAATAAAATTGACTATTTTTGTTTGGACACTTTATTATATTAATTATCAATGTGTGAACATTACTTTTCTGAGCACCAAACTGCCCATATTTGTTATGTTTCTGCAATCCCTGAAGATGGAGACAGGTGATCTGTTTACAGATTGTTATTTGTGCGAGATAGGTGTAACACCCACCTTTGGTGTACAGTGGTTTGGAGGCACTTTATTTCATTGTAACAGGTGTGTTCCTTTTCTTCCCTGGCAGAGAGGTAAATTATTATTATTATTATTATTATTATTATTATTATTATTATTATTACATTTTATTTATAAGGCGCCGCAAGTGTTTCGCAGGGCCGTACAAAGGACAGTACAGGGAGACAAAATTTAGCATTACAATAAATTAATAACAAAAATAGAGCACAGGTAACAGAGAGCACCACAATCCTCAAGACATAATACAGCTCTGATGTAAGAAAAAGCAGGTAAAGATGGTCGCTAAGTAGGAGAGAGCTGCGAGTGAAATGTGTCAAGAAGAGGGCTTTGACAACAAGAGGAAAGAGGGCCCTGCACTGAAGAGCTACCAATCTAGTGGGGAGGGGCGACAGACAGATGACATGAGGTGCAGACAGATGACATGAGATGCATTTCAACCTGACCCCAAACACAAGATTCACACAGGTTTAAAAAACAAATAATAATAATAATAATAATAATAATTCAGTTTTATTTTACTGGATCACTTCTACAGCAGTAACACAGCTTGCCCTTAAGAACTGTTAGGAAAGCAACAATGTAATATATCAGTTTAACATTAGAATACACATTCGTAAGGTCCCTACACAATCGGCGACTGCCCACCGAGCTGCCCAACAGCCGATACGGCCGTTGGACGACCTACGGTGGTGAGAATGGGGTGACGGGGGGAATGAAGTTTGCTCACTCCCCCCCATCACCCAGCTCCATAGCCCTGCATGCTAATATGGACGATATTGTCCATATTGTCTTGCAGGTATGAACAAGCTGGCACCAACGATGAACGAGCGCATCGTTGGTGCCTACACACTGAAAGATATGAACGATATCTCGTTACTGAATCTTCATTAATGAATGAGATCGTTCATATCTTTTAGTGTAATCTTTAAGTGTGTAGCAGTAATGTGCAGTGGGCTGAGGCAGGTGAGGCAGAGCCTTTCCTGTCATACTAACGTTTGTGCCAGAGTTTTGACTGCGTAAAGTATATGAAAAATACAAAGAATATGTTTGAAATATCTTCTTTGCATTATTCTAATCAGTTTTATAGCTAAAACTCTGGAGTAAAAAGTCTATGGCAGGTGAGGCAGTGCCTCACCTACCTATCTTTTCCGCTCATCTCTGATCAAAACTCACCAAATTTCCAGGATTTTATACTGCTGCACCTGTGTATAATGCCCAGATGTACGTTTTGGCTCATATATGTAAATCTTGCTCTGGTGCTAGCCAGTGTCTCCTAAGCTATTTAGCTCACCGCACGTCCCTGGTGTGTAGGGCCCATAAGTGATGCAGAAATTAAATAAGTAACTATTTTTGGATACAAAAGTAACCGTGTGATACTAAATATGTATCACCCTTCTTTTAGAAATGTGTAGAGAAGTAACTCACAGCATATAAAATTTAGAAAATTGGGGAAAGACCTATACTGGAGATTAAATAAATTAACATTCTATTATCATAGAAGAGCTATTTTCAACCTTACAACCTTTACTATGCTTCACCATTCTAATATTATTCTGCAGGCTTATCTTCTACAGACTAATAACCATAGCGCTCTACGCTTCTGGAAATATCACCCATGCAAAGGCATATGGTAATTCCTAAATAAATTTCAAATATACTACTATACAGTCACAGTTTATAACCACTACATATATACATACTTCAATTATTTATAACAGAGCCCATAAATATTTCCCTCCCCAGGGTCATTCTATCGGTGGTGCACATGGGGTAGTTCAAATCCTGTCTTAACATCCAGAGTTCAATGTGTAGTCAGGTAATTTTAATGGTTTTACAGTATTTCTCTACTTAAAGATCTCCTTTGAGTTTACTCCAATATTGGTAACAATTAATCCTTTGTTGGCTTTAAGTTGTGTTCATTTAATCAGCCTAGCCTCTAAGCAGACAATGCCTAGTTCTTTTTTAGAAGGGTACATCATACTCCACTTTGCACCCTTTGGATTCATCTCAGTAATAAGTAGACATTAGACAGTTGGATCTGACTTACCTGTATGCTTCAGTTCCAGTATTATGAATTGATAGGCTTACTTCCAACTCTCTTATTGTAAGAAAGAAGTACTCTGCACCTAATTCCTGTTTGTACGCAAATGCAATTGTGGTTCTCTAGGCAATTGAGCTGCTAATGTTATCAAGTGACGCTGCCACCCACAAATCAAAAGAGATGCCCACCGGACTCATTGCAAGCTCAATTGCAATTGCGTACACATTTGCAGCCTATACACAATAAAGGAGTACATCAAAGCTAAGGGTTGGTGTATGGCTATGCAGACTGGCCGCAGCAGTAGCAACTCAGACACGGTGTAGATGCACGAACAGTCATGCAGCCATCAACAGATACATGTCCCAAAAATGTCCATGACACACCTGTATTTTCCCCACCACTTCCCATAAACTCCCTGTCAACACCTACAGATGGCCACTTCATGTCAATCATTCTGTGACAACGTTCTCAGTGCAAGTGGGATTACAGCAGCACCCTCACCCTTGCGCATTGCAATGCATAGTCTGCCCAATCATTCCACTGCATGAACATCAGCCATTGCGTACAAACATGAATTAGGCCCAGATTGAGATGCTTATAATGTGGGGTCAAGATAACAAAACTGGGCTTCCTGTGGCCCTATAAATTTAAAAGTGGGTAAATCTAAGTTAATAAATCAGTATCAGTACATACATGTCTGTCTGTAACCAAGTGCTGTAAACAATAGCTGTCCCTGGTTGTTCTAGTGTATTAGGGGTTAATTTAACTATTCACTTTTAGATTTGCACTCTTCAGCTGGACACTAGTGCAGGGGATGAGCCAAGGGTTGCCTTAGGGGGATAAATCAGCAGGCGTCCTGGCTCCTGTCAGCCGCCGATGCTGCAGTCTGCATTCCTCTGCTGCTCCTCCAGCTCTGTTCGCAGGACAGACTCCAGTGACAAGTGGGGCAGATAACAACAGATGGCCTGGGACTGTGACCTCTTTCCCCCTTCGGTAACAGCATGCTCTGGATTCCTCCGATCTTTACTTTACAGAAGACACTGGTATCTCTGTCACAGTATCCGGTTGATAGGTCGACTGTGTCTAGGTTGACAGCCAAAAGGTCGACACCATATGGTTGACATCCATTAGGTCAACAGGTACAATAGGTTGACAGATGAAAGTACAGCATGCATTAAGGTTGACAGATACAGAAGGTCAGCATGACAATGGTTGACACACAAATAATCAACACAAGGTTTTTGGGGGGTTTTACATGTTTTTCCAACTTTTGCTTGATTTACTATCCACGTTGATAACAACTGTGAATAGTGACCTTGAGCAAAGCGAGCCCACAATGGTACATATTTCCACTGATTGTGGTCACATATGATGAAACATACAAAATGGCACCCAAAACAACATAAAAACTAGAGATTTCCGGGTTTGGATTTACTCGGATTTACCCGGATCTCAAAACAGCATCTTATTGGCTCTCGGATGTCACGTGTTTTGGATAGCCAATAAGAAAAATCCAGATAAATCTGAACTCTCTTTAATTGTGGTGTTAAGAACAGAGTAAATCCGAGCCCGCACATCGTAAAAACCCGTGTCGACTATTTCTGTGTCAACCATTGTTTTGCTGACATTTTTACGCTGTGAACTTTTTGTACCTGTAGACCTAACCCACTGTCTAACTTTTACATGTCAACCTTTTGTCCCTGTTGACCTTTTCACAGTCTTAGCCTAATGCATGTCGACCATATAAAAATTGTTAGGATTTTGTCAGCTGTCAGGTATTATCGCCAGATCTATAGTTCATTTGCCAAAACTATGGTAACACAACTTTCCAGAGGGGTATTGTATATTTTATCAAAATTCATCATGGTAATGTTGAATGCTTGGCATGTTGACACTGACCATGTCAACAACCATCATGTTGACACTGATGAAATGTCAACATGATTAGAACATTTACAAAACATCCCCAGCGGTATAGTGGTTACTTATCTGGTGCAGTCGGTCGAGCAGTGTCTTCCGGGTTCGGTTGTGGTGGCCTGATGACTTCTGTGGATCCTAAGTTTTTTCTGGCAGTGAGTATTGCTAATCCTCACCTATAATCCTAACGCTCCCCCTAGTGCCTAACCCAATCCTCCCCTCCCATAGCCTAACCCTCCCCTAGTGCCTAACCCTATCCTCCCTTCCCATAGCCTCAGAGTGTGAGTGGCCAAGAATCTTCAAAGCAAAATTTCAACGAAGGACATACCATCTGATTAAAAACAATTGAATGGCTACTGTGACACAAATTTCATAGTAATATGCACTGAACACTGCTGTGTATAGGACTGTGTAACCATATACAATTGAAAGTGCCCATGCTAACCCCTGTCCACTGTTAACATGAGCTTTAGAACTAGACCTTGGACTAATGGAAGAAGGTTGTCTGGTCTTACAGATCCCATTTTCTGTTGCATTATGTTGATGGACAGGTACGTTTGCATCATGTACCCAAAGGGAGTGTGATCCTTTGGACAATGTTCTGCTGGGTAACTCTTGGTCTGGTCATTCATGTGGATATTAATTTGATGTGTACAACTTACTGCACCTTTCATTGTTGTGGATCAGACAAATCCTTTCATGGCTACAGTGTTCACATGGCTCTGCCTAGAAACTTACTAAGGAGCCAGGTGTGAACTGATTGTAATACTTTAACCTATCGACTGTCTCCCAAAAGGTGTATTCCATGCATCAATAAAATGGGACAAAGAGTGGACATACTGTAATTTATAAAAACAGAGATATTATGAATGATAGGAGTGAAGGAATTGATGCACAAGGAGATATCTGTCACAAATTAAGGTAAATTGTTCTCTGTTTGTTAAGGTTAGAATCCAGTGACTGGAGTTCTTCTTTAACAGCAGGAGGTGCTTATGGAGAAGGAAAATAATTGTGATCAAAGAAACAAGCCAGAGGACAATGCTTGTGAGATGAGTCTGGGGAGACAATGGATAAAGTGCTTGGCAAAGATGCAGACAAGGAGAATCCAAAATGAGATCAGAGATGGAGCAAATATCTAGAATTCCTGAAAAGCCAGAGAATTTTCAAGTCTGGGAAACACAAGATGTGAGACATGCAATAGTCAAGTATGGTTGCTTGAAATCCATTCACTTAAATAGGCTGGAGGTCAAGAAATATGATGATGTTGTCACCAACAGAGGCTTTAAGAGTATATTGCTGTGCACATGTGCTGTAATATTACGGATCATGTTTTTGTTTGGATCCTCTGTATATACTGTAGCAGCAGGAAATGCTGGTGAATTGTCATGATCCATAGTGGTGAACAAGCCACTGGAAAAAATATCTACTTATAGGATAACTGTAGCAATACATGATCATAAAACAGAACATAACACTTGTAATTAAATCTTTCTGATGATATAATACAAGCCAAGGTAGGACTTTCGCAGGGTACAAAATTCTGTCACACAACTTTAATGAGAATAGATATCTGAGTAAAGGTATTCTCAGTTTTAATCCATTGTTTTGCACCACCTTATCGAGTTCATGCCAATACTCTGATGTTCATCATTGTAATATCCCAAAAACAAAGGAAACGGTAACCCATCTCTAACTTAGGACAATTCAGTATGTCCTGTCTCCCCAGAAAAAGTAATTTACATTATTTTGACGTTGGAGAACTACAGTAGTTTAGGGGAAGCCTGAAGGCACTGCCTGAAGGACATGTGACAAAAGCTGATTAGAGGTACTGTGCGCGTATAGAAGCAGCTAGTGTAACCATTTAATTCAAAAGAGGCTTTCCTTGCTGGAACAATATTCAAGTGATCTGTAAGGTAGGACCACTATAAGTCCTCTCTTCAACAATAATCTCATATTCCCTTACACAGACAGCAGTGTGGCTCGGGGAAAACAGAAAGGGAGATATATAGTGTAGCTCGTTTAAAACATTTAATGACACCACCCAAATATACAACATATATAAAATCTGTTAAAATATATTGACATTCAACATCAAGCAAGGATCCTTTGTGGACCGAACGGGTGGCAAATTACGAGTGTCTGTCACGAACCGGTCTCTTACCTCTGCGGGTTCTGGGGTTCATCCGTTGCCAGTGCGGTTGCTCGCGGTGCTGTGCGCCCGTGTGGGGACACGGCGTGATCAATGGCACAGGTAATGCAGAGTCTGGGAACTGTGAGTGCGGGGACCAAATGGCCTAAGGCACTGCGGTGTGTCTGCTGTATAGGAGGTGGCCATGTTGGAGACCAAATAGCTAATACAGAGCACTTGTGAAAACACCTGTGGGCAGGTGTAAGCCAATCCCGTGCTTGTGCTGCCTTTAAGTAGGCTGGGATTATGTTACTCTGGGCCAGTGCTTTGTTGTATCAAAGCTGTGCTCTAGCTCTGAGCTCTCTCCGTGCATTCCTGTGTGATTCCCGTGGTCCAGATATCGCCTCCGTTCCCAGAGGTCCGTCTGCAGCCTTCACTGCTGAAAGATCCACCGGCTCTCTGCTGTGCTGTCAGTTAATTGCACTCCTATTGGAAATAGTTGGATTCCCAGTGTCCTGCATGAGGTTACCTTGTCAGTCTGCATATCATTCAAAGTCAGGAGGATTCTGTTTCTCTCAGCTGTTCGTTTGTTCAACTCTGCATTTAACCCATTCATCACCTTGTCTTCTACTACAGTTTCACAGTGATCTCCGGAACCCGCAAGTAACCCAATTCAGTACTTTTATTTGCTATGTTGTCATTACAAGGATAATTCATCACAGTCTCTCAGTTAACTCTCAAAGCTCCATTGCCAATTCTTACAGTTAATTCTCCATGTCTGCATTAACCAGTTAAACACAATCTGCAGTTCAGCATCAAAGCTTGTTTATATTTGCTATGTTGTCATAACAAGGATAATTCTTCACAGTCTCTCAGTTAACTCTCAAAACTCCATTGCAAATCCTTACAGTTATCTCTTCATGTCTGCATTATCCAGTTAATCATATTCTGCAGTTCAGCATCAAAGCTCGTTTATATTTGGACAATCCAACATTTATTCATCAGCTTGTTTTGCATATGTTTCCATGAACATTTCTTTTATGTATTTTTGAGTTTTCTCTTGCATATTATTCATGCAATACTTCAGTATAATATGATGATTAACAACTTGTCAGTTAACTCTTTACTGAATTGTTATTTTGAATAAATATATGAATCGGAACTTTCTTCGTCCTCCCTGCTTTCTTCATAGCCCAGCACCTACACCTGTGGTTGGTCCCGGGTTAACGGATTCACAAAAACACCCGGACCTGACAGTAAGCACTGGCCCCATGGATCCGTCAAGTGACCAATTCGCAGGAGGCGGTGCTACGTCAGATATCCTTTCCCGTCTGGAAAACCAGGAGTCTATACAGACACAAATAGTGCAGTTTATGCAAACTATGGCAGACCGTTTAGAGACTCTTCATACAGCTATTAAAACGTTCCAAGTCCAGATTCCAACCCCAGATGTCCCAGTTACCACTACAGCTTCTCCTGTGACGCTGCCTACGTCCCGCTTGCAGTTACCCTCTCCGAGTAAGTTTGACGGAACTCCAAAACTTTGCAGAGGATTCCTGAATCAATGCGAGATCCAGTTTGAACTGATGTCTGCCAGTTTCCCATCAGCTCGTTCTAAGGTTGCATATATTATTGCCCTCCTCTCCGGTCAGGCTCTGGAGTGGGCATCACCATTATGGGAGAGAGGTGATCCTATCCTCTCTAATTACAAAGAGTTCGTATCTTCCTTCCGGAGAATCTTTGACGAACCAGGCAGGACCACCTCAGCATCCTTGGAGATTCTCCGTCTACGTCAAGGTTTACGTCCTGTCAGTCAATATATTATTCAGTTTCGCACGTTGTCTTCAGAGTTAAACTGGAATGAGGAGGCCCTGATCGCCGCGTTTTGGAATGGACTTTCAGAAAGAATAAAGGATGATTTAACTATCCGGGATGTGCCAATTAAACTGGATGAATTGATTTCTCTCTGTAACAAACTTGATCTACGTTACAGGGAGCGATGTTTAGAGAAATCCAGGGCAGAGCGATCCAGTCCACGTGATCATCCTAGACCTCGACAAGATTCTTCATCACAGTCTCCAGTAATGACTGAAGAACCTATGCAGATTGGGCACTCTCGCCTCACAGAGGAGGAACGACTTCATCGTCGACAGGGTAACCTCTGCATGTACTGTGGGTCCTCCGAACATTTAGTTAAATTCTGCAAACTCCGACCGGGAAACTCTCGCCTCCTAGCTTATTCAAGAGAGGTTAAGCTAGGAGTTACTTTAGAATCACGTTCTGGGAAAGAGCCAACCTTGTCTATTCAATTAGAAGTTCCAAGTTCTACAGTGAAAGTTTCAGCCCTCCTAGATTCCGGGGCAGCCAAGAACTTCATCTCCTCAGCCTTTGTCATACGGTCTAAAGTTCAAACCATGCCCCTGGAAGCAGCAGTTGCTGTTACAGCAGTGGATGGAAGTCGAATTCCAGATGGTATAATTACTCATCGAACCGTATGTCTCAAGATGAAAGTTGGTGAGCTCCATTCCGAATACCTCTCCTTCTACGTGATTCCCAAAGCCTCTCAAGATGTGATACTTGGTTTACCTTGGCTGCAGAAACATAATCCTCAACTTAATTGGCAAACCATGGAAGTCCTTTCATGGGGTAAATCTTGTACCAAGGACTGTGTAGCTACAATTGTACCTCTTCGGTCAATTAGCCTTTCCGATCTACCTCCGGTGTATCAATCCCTTGCGGATGTTTCCAGTAAGCAAGCAGCAGACTCTCTACCTCCTCATCGTGAATGGGACTGCCCAGTCGTCCTGGTTCCGGGCAAGACCCCTCCTAGGGGACAAATTCATCCGCTATCCATCCCAGAGACGCGAGCTATCCGAGATTGGTCCACTCCTACAACTCTCAAGGGGATTCAGCGATTTCTTGGCTTTGCTAATTTCTATAGGAGATTCATTAAGAATTATTCTACGTTAGCTGCTCCTATCACAGCCCTAACTCGCAAGGGAGCAAATCCTACGAACTGGTCTTCTGAAGCAATCAAAGCCTTCTCTGATTTAAAGCAAGCCTTTGTGTCAGCCCCCATTCTTCGACAGCCTGATTTGAATCGTCCCTTTCTACTAGAGGTGCATGCATCTACAGAAGCAGTAGGAGCTGTGTTGTCACAAGTCTTTGAAGATAAAAAGGTCCATCCCTGCGGATATTTCTCCCGTAAGTTCCTCCCGGCAGAACGTAATTATGCAATCGGTGAGCAAGAGTTACTTGCCATCAAGTTGGCATTTGAGGAGTGGAGATACCTTCTAGAAGGAGCTCAACATCGCATTACAGTTTATACTGATCATAAGAATCTTCTGTATCTGCAGTCAGCTCAGTGTTTGAATCCACGACAAGCTCGATGGGCGCTTTTCTTCTCACGATTTGATTTCAAACTCACCTATCGTCCAGGGTCTCAGAACAAAAAGGCAGATGCCCTTTCCCGGTCCTTTGCTTCTTCTGAATTAAATGATGCTACCACGAATCAAGCCATTGTGAATCCTACGTCCTTCTTAATGACTCGAACCTCTCCAGTTCCTCCGCCTGGCAAGACCTTTGTCGCCACAAGTCTTCGAAAACGGCTGCTTACCTGGGCTCACTCCTCTTCCTTCATGGGTCATCCTGGGGTTCTAAAGACTCTCAAATTTATTCAACAGTCTTATTGGTGGCCACGTCTCAAAGCCGATGTCCAAGAGTTTATAGCAGCATGTCCTAAATGTGCCCAACATAAGAGTCCAAGAAGTTCTCCACCAGAGTTTCATCCATTGCCAGCCCTAGAGGTTCCAGCAGCAGATCAAGAGCTTCAACGTCTATCTAGCATCTGGAGTTGTGTACGTAAGTCCTTGGTCAAAACTTCCGCTCGTTATAAATCTTTTGCAGATAGAAAACGTAAAGCTGTACCGAGTTACAAAGTGGGAGACCAAGTTTGGATTTCTACGCGCAATCTCAAGTTCAAAGTTCCTTCTAAGAAATTTGCTCCCAAGTTTATTGGTCCATTTCCCATTGTTAAGGTACTCAACCCTGTGTCATACAAAGTCAAGTTGCCACCGTCTTTGAGAATTCCTAACGCCTTTCATACATCTTTACTGAAGCCTTTGATTCTCAATAAGTTCCGCACTACCCAGTCCAAATCTCCTAAAGTTCACTCTTTGCAGAATGAGGAATTTGAAGTTAAAGAGATTGTGGACTCACGTTCCCGATATGGACGTTTACAGTTTCTGGTCGACTGGAAGGGTTACGGTCCAGAGGAAAGATCCTGGGTTTTCTTTGAAGATGTTCATGCTCCAAGACTGGTACAGAAATACTTCTCCAAAAATCCTGATAAGGTTCAAAGGTGTTCGGAGACCACCCTTAGAGGAGGGGGTACTGTCACGAACCGGTCTCTTACCTCTGCGGGTTCTGGGGTTCATCCGTTGCCAGTGCGGTTGCTCGCGGTGCTGTGCGCCCGTGTGGGGACACGGCGTGATCAATGGCACAGGTAATGCAGAGTCTGGGAACTGTGAGTGCGGGGACCAAATGGCCTAAGGCACTGCGGTGTGTCTGCTGTATAGGAGGTGGCCATGTTGGAGACCAAATAGCTAATACAGAGCACTTGTGAAAACACCTGTGGGCAGGTGTAAGCCAATCCCGTGCTTGTGCTGCCTTTAAGTAGGCTGGGATTATGTTACTCTGGGCCAGTGCTTTGTTGTATCAAAGCTGTGCTCTAGCTCTGAGCTCTCTCCGTGCATTCCTGTGTGATTCCCGTGGTCCAGATATCGCCTCCGTTCCCAGAGGTCCGTCTGCAGCCTTCACTGCTGAAAGATCCACCGGCTCTCTGCTGTGCTGTCAGTTAATTGCACTCCTATTGGAAATAGTTGGATTCCCAGTGTCCTGCATGAGGTTACCTTGTCAGTCTGCCTATCATTCAAAGTCAGGAGGATTCTGTTTCTCTCAGCTGTTCGTTTGTTCAACTCTGCATTTAACCCATTCATCACCTTGTCTTCTACTACAGTTTCACAGTGATCTCCGGAACCCGCAAGTAACCCAATTCAGTACTTTTATTTGCTATGTTGTCATTACAAGGATAATTCATCACAGTCTCTCAGTTAACTCTCAAAGCTCCATTGCCAATTCTTACAGTTAATTCTCCATGTCTGCATTAACCAGTTAAACACAATCTGCAGTTCAGCATCAAAGCTTGTTTATATTTGCTATGTTGTCATAACAAGGATAATTCTTCACAGTCTCTCAGTTAACTCTCAAAACTCCATTGCAAATCCTTACAGTTATCTCTTCATGTCTGCATTATCCAGTTAATCATATTCTGCAGTTCAGCATCAAAGCTCGTTTATATTTGGACAATCCAACATTTATTCATCAGCTTGTTTTGCATATGTTTCCATGAACATTTCTTTTATGTATTTTTGAGTTTTCTCTTGCATATTATTCCTGCAATACTTCAGTATAATATGATGATTAACAACTTGTCAGTTAACTCTTTACTGAATTGTTATTTTGAATAAATATATGAATCGGAACTTTCTTCGTCCTCCCTGCTTTCTTCATAGCCCAGCACCTACACCTGTGGTTGGTCCCGGGTTAACGGATTCACAAAAACACCCGGACCTGACAGTGTCCAAGGAAGAACTGGCAATGGATAGTTCTTAATGAGCAGGTGTATGCAGCAGACAGAGAGAGGGGGTGCTTTTTTCCCCCCTGGTATCCCCCCAACACACTAAAAAAATTACCTGTAACCATACCTGAACTTATCTGATAATATAATTTCATAGAATTGGTCACACGCGTTTGCAAAGACATGTTTAGCTGCTGAGCCGCGCCAAGGCCTCTCTGATATCAGCAGTCCTAACACTACATAATGGCAGTGCCCACATAGGGCCATGTGATTTGTCTACAGTAAGGCCTCATGATAAAGGCTCATACTAAAACACATCCAGACAGAGAGCTAATTTACCCGGGAGCCACCCCCAGGATATCCCATTAGCACTACAAGAAACAACATGCCTTTCAAATGCTGCTCCCATTCAATGCCTTTTTCACACATGCAGACAAACTGTGGCAGTTGCTCTATTATTCCTGGAGATAATTATATATCAAGTGTGCTAGAAATTGGGAGGGGTCACAGACAAACAGCAGACAGAGAGGGGGGTGCTTTCCCCCTCCCCCTGGTATCCCCTCAGCATACAAAAAAATGACCTGTAACCATACCTGAACCTATCTGGTAATAGAATTTCAGAGAATTGGTCCCACATGTTTGCAAAGACATGTTTAGATGCTGAGTCGCACCAAGGACTCTCCGATATCAGCAGTCCTAACACTACATAATAGCTGTGCCCACATAGGGCCATGTGAATTGTCTACAGTAAGGCCTCATGATATCAGGTGATAGAAAGGGGAAGGGGTCACAGACAAACAATAAACAGAGAGGGGGGGTGCTTTTTCCCCCCTGGTATCCCCCAAGCACACTTAAAAATTACCTGTAACCATACCTGAACCTATCTATTATCAGACAGGTTCAGGTATGGATACAGGTAATTTTTTAGTGTAGCCCAATCTGCATAAAAGACGTAATAACAATAAAAACCAATATTAATAAAACTTATAGGCAAATATAAGCTTCTTTCCCAGCACCAACACCGTGAGAAAGGAGTATCTTTTTGCCCACATTCAAACTACAAGAACCATTAATTCTCAAAGTCAGAATTGAGGCCGCCAGGTTGTAAAGTGGCCAATTCGTTAATTTTTTTCATTTCAGCTATTGCCAGTTGATTGGCTAAATCTCTCTTCCTCCAATGTCCTTTAACCCATTGGATGCCCACAAACTGTTTAATGGCACTTGTTGCACAGTTATGTACCGTTTTAAAATGATTGGACAAAGCATGATTTTCCACACCTTTCCGAATGTTTCTGAGGTGCTCCACAATTCTGACTTTGAGTGGCCCTGAAGTCCTCCCTACGTAGAATAAACTACATGTGCACTCCACTATATATATATATATATATATAACACTTTTCGTGTTACATGTTATGAATTCTTTAATTTCCTATTTCTTATTATTAATAATCACTTCACTGATTTTATTAGTGCTATTTACAGCAGTTGTCTTACACCCAGTACATGACCCACATCGGTAGAATCCCTGTGATGTAATCCTAGTATTTGGTTTGGTAGGTGGTAGTGCACTTCTTACGAGGTTTCTATCGATATTAGGGGCCCTTCTATATATGTTTTTAGGATTGGCTGGAAGTAAAGGTCCAATCACCAGATCATTTTCTAAAATATTCCAGTGTTGGTTAATAAATTTCTCTATCTGTTTATGATGCACATTAAATATAGTAATAAAGTCCCACTCATGAGTATTAGACTTTAGGGTTTTTTATTTCTGTCTCCTCCGTACTAAAAGCTCCTCCCTTGGAATCCCACTGACTTCCGCCACTGCTTTTTTAATTCTACTTTGATCATAACCTGAGGCTACAAATTTTTCACACATTTGTTCAGCTTGAACCTTATATACCTTTTCTTGTGTGCAGTTACGTTATAATCTTTTTAATTGTCCACCTGGTATTGAACCCAACAAGTTTGGGTGGTGACAACTATCTGCCCTAATTTAACTCAATGATCTGTGGGTTTGGTAAATGTTCTCATGTTTAAATTACCATCCTCCATATAAACTGTAATGTCTAGAAAATTTACCATTTCTTTGATTATCGTGAAGGTGAACTCAATATTGGATGAATTAGTGTCCAGGTACGTGCAAAAGTTATCCAAGGAGGATTCATCTCCCCTCCATATAAACAGCACGTTTTCTATGTACCGAGTCCAGGACACCAGACTCACTCCTAGGGAGGGGTTGTTCCAAATATAGGAATCTTCCCACTGCCCGATGAAGATGTTAGCATAACTAGGAGCAAACCTGGTGCCCATTGCAGTCCCAGTTTTCTGGATATAGTATTCCCCCTCAAACATAAAATAGTTGTTTGTCAAGTTGAACAATACAGCTTCTATAATAAAATCCTGTAGTCCTTGCTTTAAACCACTGCATTTGAGCTATTCAGAAACTGCCGTTACTCCTTCTTGGTGGTCTATGATGTTGTAAAGAGATGAATCGTCGGCCGTCACCATAGTATACCCTTCCTGCCACTCCATAGTCTTTATTAAATTCAACAAAGATGTAGTATCTTTTAAACGTGACCAATTACGAGTGACCAATGGGTTGTAAATAAAAATCAATCAGTTCAGAAAGGTTGGATGTAACAGAATTAATGCCAGATACTATTTGCCTCCCTGGGGGGTTATGTAGATCCTTATGTATCTTTGGCAAGATGTAAAGTACTGGAGTGTCTGGTTCATTGATATAAAGGAATTTTTGTTCCTTATCTTCCATAACCTCCAGATTACCATACTTCTTTACCAAATTGTGTAATTTACAGATGATACCTGCAGTGGGGTACATTCTTAATTTTTTATAAGTGTTTTTGTCCCTTAATTGCCTGTATACCTCTGTTTGATACATGGATTTATCAAGGGCCACTACTACTCCTCCTTTATCAGTGGGTTTAACTACTATCTCTGTGAATTCGCTCAATCCTTTCAATTATTTTCTTTCGTTGGATGTTAAATTACATTCTTTCTTCCTGGTATCTATATTTTTGATATCATCATGTACCAAACTAAAAAAGGTTTCTATAAATTTTCCATTCACAAATGTGGGGTAAAAAATGGACTTAGTTTTGAAAGGAGTTGTGTTGGTTTCAACTTCATCAATGTTAGACCCCTCCTTATTTAGAAAAAACTTTTTCACAGTTAATTTCCTTATATACTTGTCCAGATCTACAACATTTGGAAAAATTATTAATGCTATTTGAAGGGGCATATTGTAAGCCTTTTTCAAGAACAGAGATCTCATATATATTTAGCAGATGGGAACTTAAATTAAAGATCTTAACTTTTCCACAAGAGTCCCTCTCTGTTGGGGCCATAATGTGTTTATTCCCTTTTTTGTTCCTTTTACACATCCTTCTTTTCATTATCTTTACTTTACATTTTCTACCTGCTCTCTTTCCTTTTTCATTGGACGTATCACCTTCTTTGGTGACATGTCCATCTCTGATCTAAAAAAGTTACATGAGGAGAGGAAGTCTCTCCCTCATTTTCTAGAGCTCGGTAGCGATTGTCTTCTGTTCTTATCCTTGGTTTATCTTCATTATATTCCTCCTTATAATGGTTCCCTCCCCATCTATCCATAAGTCTCTCTCTTCTGGAATACACATTTTTCCCATCATGATGCTCCCATTTAGAACTTGACTGAGTTAGTTGGTATCTAATTTTATCTCACTGTATTATAGCGTCTCCATGCACCCTGTTGTTTTTCCTGATTTTTTCTGGGGTAATGTTGTTTGTAATTGTTCCCCCAATAATTATTCCCATTCATTTCACCCTTCCTCCACCTTTTGTTCTTAGGGGTCATGTTGTGTTTTCCGATATCATAGAGAGACAAAAAGGCAATAGGTGGTGATGAAAAAGAAGGAAAGATAGAAAAGGTCATTATGGAGGAAAAGGAGGGATTTCCTAATGATATTGGAAAACACAGGTCCATAAATGATCCTTGATTGATGTTGAATGTTGATGTATTTCAACGGATTTTATAAATGTTGCATATTTGTGTGGTGTCATTAAATGTTTTAAACAAGCTACACTATATATCTCCCTTTCTGTTTTCCCCGAGCTACACTGCTGTCTGTGTAAGGGAATGGGAGATTATTTTTGAAGAGAGGACTTATAGTGGTCCTACCTTACAGATCACTTGAACATTGTTCCAGCGCTGGTAAAATCAAATTTTTCTTCTTTTGTGTGAATCTGCCTGAAGGACACATAATCCTGGGTTACACAGTATATTCATTTTAGTTTTATCGATTTTACCAAGCAAGGGAAATTTTCAGAACTTCCTGTTTTTAAGATTTTGGGGTATTTACTAAGCCTTCGATGGAGATAAAGTGGCCGGAGATAAAGTACCAGCCAATCAGCTCCCAACTGCCATTTTTCAAACACAGCCTGTGACATGGCAGTTAGGAGGCGATTGGCTGGTGCTTTATCTTCATCCACTTTATCTCCATCCAGGGCTTAGTAAATAGACCCCATAGTCTTATGCCACCCATACACTTGTGGGATGCCCTGCAACGCAACATCGCGGGGGATCACACCGGCAGTTCAGGTGCGATGAAATCGCACCTGAACTGCCAAAGTGATTACCATGCAATCATGCGATAGATCGCATGGTAATCACGTGATGGGCACGTCACCACCAAATGGGAGCAGCCTTTGGCTGCTCCCAGTGGGTGCCCATCGCACATCGCAGTGTGATATATTGCATGTGTTAAAAAAAACACATGCGATCACACTGTGATGCGAGAAATATTATGTGCAGCAGATACTATCATGAGACGCGACATTCGAGTGTCTCATGGTACCTTAAATGTGCATACAATCCTTCAATTTTGCTCACAGATGCGGTCGAAATCGAAGGATAGCACCTAATATCTCATAAGTGTATGGGCACCTTAAGTCAGGTCCGGAGGGCTGACAAGGTCACACTGAATAACAGAGTAGTATATAAATCAACAGTCAATATATATATATATATATATATATACCAACGGATTGGCACTCACCCTTCACAGTGTATACGGCCCCGGTGCCTTCTGGAATAAATAGTATAGATCGCGGCTCCTAGCATGCAGCGGCACTCAGGGAAATAATTCATGGAGATTCCAAACAAACGGTATTTATTCCATGATAGTGCAAAGAAAGATCCAACGTTTCGGGGTGCTACCACCCCTTTGTCAAGGTGAACACAACAAAAGTAAGTGATAACTCAAAGTGATTACCTTTATATATGGAGGAGGTGAGGAAGTCCCGCCAGCGGGAGGTGCAGCAACATTTCCGGGGACAGGCATACATTGCCTTCCCTGCTTGTGAGCGTCGGAGCGTGATGCGTAAGCTCCGGTCACGTGCACCCCCGCCGCGTCATCAGGCGTCCTGTTTCCCCAGCAACCGTCCGTGTATGTGCTGTCCAACCTGACAGCTGTGACGGAGGCAGCAAGGTTCACAGGAGGTCGTGGCGCGGGGGGCATGATCCGGGCTGTGTGATTGAAAATATGACAAAGTGACAAAAGTGAATCATCAGGATACAAACAAATAACAATTATACTTAAACGTCCATGTATTGTAGTAAAACTGATGCACTATATATTTTAAATGATATGATCAAAGCAGTAATAACTAACGAAAGTGCACCTTAAATCATATTTATATTACTATTACAAGAGCAAGGTGCTCTTACAGACATGCCCGTCCTCATTGGACAGGCATCATGAAGTGCCCGCGGGTCATTAGATATGGCCTGAGATATTGCTACACACAGGCCTTATTACTGTTATACTATACAACTGAGAATGTCAAGATTCAAAATACATTCCACGGCATTTTATCATTGAGTCCATTTGGTTTGATGGTCGCCAAGTTATAAATCCATCTCGCCTCTAATCTTAACAGGTCACCGGCTCTGTCCCCACCTCTCAGTTTCTTGGGACATTGGTCAATGATCTGAAATTTTAAATCATTCATGGAGTGACCAAAATCAGCATAATGTCGGGCTACTGGCTGTTCCGACGGTTTGCCTGACAGGGCAATTTTGACTGCAGATCTGTGTAATGCAAGACGCTCTCGCGCATTGCGGATGGTCTTGCCCACATATTGCAGTCCGCAGGGGCAAGTGATTAAATACACTATGAAGGTGCTGGTGCAAGTGAGTATGTGCCTGATATTATATGATCTTCCTGTAAAACATGATTTAAAAGTGGAGCCAGGGACCATAAATCTACATGTTTCACATCCCAGGCATTTGTAACATCCTGAGGGCCTGGAGAGGAATGTAGTTGATGTTGGGTTATCAAAGCCTGTAATGTCCGTATGTACAACCCAATCCTTGATGCTTTTGCCCCTAGTATGACATGTCATGGGTCTCTTACTGTGCAATGCTGGTAGCGTTCTGTCAGTGGCAATAATGGGCCATAGTGCTTGTAAGGCCCTGGGCACTACTGGACTGGCAGTGTTATATTTTGTAACAAACGGTAAAACATGGGTATCTTTTTTGGACTTCTGGCATAATAGATCTTCCCTGCGCATACCTGCTACCTCACATTGATTAATCTGTAATTTGTTGCGGTTATATCCCCTTTCTATAAACCGCTCTTTCACTTCTGTCAGGGCTCCATCTAATTTTGTAGGGTCACTGGTGATCCTTGCCGCCCTGATGAATTGTGATTTGGGCAATCCTTTCTTTAGTGCACCCGGGTGGTGACTATTGTGTCTTAACAGTGTGTTTTTGTCCGTTGGTTTGTAAAATATCTCTGTAGATATTTTATTATTCTTAATAGACACCAATACATCTAGATAGTGACCAACAAAGTCTATCGATGGCTTTCTGGAGGAGAACCCGGCAACCACAGACCGTACAACTACAGGTCCAAACACAGCTGGCGCAAGCGCCGTGAGGACCGCAGCACTGATGTGGCGACATCTAACAGTGACAGCGAATTCGCCATGGGCGACTCAGAGGGGCCATCAGAATCACCTAGTGTCCCTTTAGGGACCTCTCCAGCCACACCGGCAGGTACAAGAGCAAGAGGACGCCCACCCGCAGGGGCCAGCAAAACACAAGGCTCCAAAAGTGCATCAACAAAAAAGAGAACTTAATATACAATCTATCTGACCGCCAACTGAGCGAAGTGGAAAATAAAGTGCTTAGCAACGGCTTGTCGTTCATACCAACCAACAAATTTGATGGCTTAAACTGGCAAATCGAACTCCACAAATTTGCACGCAAACTCCGTCTGCAAGAATTCTTCCAACATCATCCTCCCACCGCCAGTCAAGATCCCCATCAAGATTACATTAACTCCACCCACAAGTCCCAATTCGATCCGGCTTCCACCAATGCGTCAATTAAATCCTTCATCCGACTCGTAGATGATTCAGTTTCCAGGTATACAGCGGCTTCTACGAAGATGCATTACAATCTATCCAAGTCGGAGCACAGAGCACTTAAACAGCTGGCATCATACAGGGACATTGTAATCCGCCCCGCCGATAAAGGGGGCGGGATTGTCATTATGAACTTGACCGATTACAGAGCTGAGGTCTACAGACAACTCTCGGACCAGCAAGTCTATCAAGAGTTGTCCCAGGATCCCACCGTGGAGTATAAACAGGAAATTGACAACATCTTAGACCTAGCGTCAACCGATGGAAAGATTTCCAAAAAATTATGCTCGGCTCTTAAACAAGAGTTCCCTGTGGTACCAATTTTGTTTATAGTACCCAAAATACACAAGAATGTGGATAAGCCCCCAGGGAGGCCTATCATCTCCGCGCACAAGTCACTTTACCAACCTATCTCAACCTTTTTAGACAGCATATTACAGCCGCTCATTTGCCAACAACCCAGAGGCATTAAGGACACCACCATGTTCCTGAATCAACTCATGTCACTACCAGATATTCCCACGGGCACTTTAATCTGCACTATCGATATCTGCAGTTTATACACCAGCATACCCCAGATAACGGGTCTTAAAGCCATGAGGGAATTTTTAGTCCGCACACGGATGGAGACAATGGATGTAAATCTGTTTCTCAAACTACTGGAGTTGACCATCATAAGAAATTACTTTTTATTTGACGGTAAATTTTACCGTCAAACCAGCGGGTGTGCGATGGGGAGCAACGTGTCGCCGTCCTTTGCCAATACCTTCATGCTACAGGAAGAACAAAGCATGTTTTTTAATGATCTTAACATATCGCAGCACATTTTTTACTACTCTAGGTATATAGACGATATATTTATGCTGTGGACTGGCGGCCAGGAGAAGTTTGAAGCACTCATCACCCACATCAACAACAGGGATTCCCCTATTAAAGTCACAGCGGCCTGCAGTTTGTGTTCACAGCACTATCTAGATGTATTGGTGTCTATTAAGAATAATAAAATATCTACAGAGATATTTTACAAACCAACGGACAAAAACACACTGTTAAGACACAATAGTCACCACCCGGGTGCACTAAAGAAAGGATTGCCCAAATCACAATTCATCAGGGCGGCAAGGATCACCAGTGACCCTACAAAATTAGATGGAGCCCTGACAGAAGTGAAAGAGCGGTTTATAGAAAGGGGATATAACCGCAACAAATTACAGATTAATCAATGTGAGGTAGCAGGTATGCGCAGGGAAGATCTATTATGCCAGAAGTCCAAAAAAGATACCCATGTTTTACCGTTTGTTACAAAATATAACACTGCCAGTCCAGTAGTGCCCAGGGCCTTACAAGCACTATGGCCCATTATTGCCACTGACAGAACGCTACCAGCATTGCACAGTAAGAGACCCATGACATGTCATACTAGGGGCAAAAGCATCAAGGATTGGGTTGTACATACGGACATTACAGGCTTTGATAACCCAACATCAACTACATTCCTCTCCAGGCCCTCAGGATGTTACAAATGCCTGGGATGTGAAACATGTAGATTTATGGTCCCTGGCTCCACTTTTAAATCATGTTTTACAGGAAGATCATATAATATCAGGCACATACTCACTTGCACCAGCACCTTCATAGTGTATTTAATCACTTGCCCCTGCGGACTGCAATATGTGGGCAAGACCATCCGCAATGCGCGAGAGCGTCTTGCATTACACAGATCTGCAGTCAAAATTGCCCTGTCAGGCAAACCGTCGGAACAGCCAGTAGCCCGACATTATGCTGATTTTGGTCACTCCATGAATGATTTAAAATTTCAGATCATTGACCAATGTCCCAAGAAACTGAGAGGTGGGGACAGAGCCGGTGACCTGTTAAGATTAGAGGCGAGATGGATTTATAACTTGGCGACCATCAAACCAAATGGACTCAATGATAAAATGCCGTGGAATGTATTTTGAATCTTGACATTCTCAGTTGTATAGTATAACAGTAATAAGGCCTGTGTGTAGCAATATCTCAGGCCATATCTAATGACCCGCGGGCACTTCATGATGCCTGTCCAATGAGGACGGGCATGTCTGTAAGAGCACCTTGCTCTTGTAATAGTAATATAAATATGATTTAAGGTGCACTTTCGTTAGTTATTACTGCTTTGATCATATCATTTAAAATATATAGTGCATCAGTTTTACTACAATACATGGACGTTTAAGTATAATTGTTATTTGTTTGTATCCTGATGATTCACTTTTGTCACTTTGTCATATTTTCAATCACACAGCCCGGATCATGCCCCCCGCGCCACGACCTCCTGTGAACCTTGCTGCCTCCGTCACAGCTGTCAGGTTGGACAGCACATACACGGACGGTTGCTGGGGAAACAGGACGCCTGATGACGCGGCGGGGGTGCACGTGACCGGAGCTTACGCATCACGCTCCGACGCTCACAAGCAGGGAAGGCAATGTATGCCTGTCCCCGGAAATGTTGCTGCACCTCCCGCTGGCGGGACTTCCTCACCTCCTCCATATATAAAGGTAATCACTTTGAGTTATCACTTACTTTTGTTGTGTTCACCTTGACAAAGGGGTGGTAGCACCCCGAAACGTTGGATCTTTCTTTGCACTATCATGGAATAAATACCGTTTGTTTGGAATCTCCATGAATTATTTCCCTGAGTGCCGCTGCATGCTAGGAGCCGCGATCTATATATATATATATATATATATATATATATATATATCAGTCAGTAATAATGCTGTACACATATAAACTTTAAGTCCACACCTAATATACCATTCTTATATATTAGGCGATGGTGACCAATATGAGCTATAATAAGCAGTGTGCCAGATTAAAAGGCTCTAATAAATGTACCAAGATTGAAGATGCCACGGAGACTCTCGTCACAAAGGTCCCATCAGTCTCAAATGCCGCTAGCACTTACCAATGGTCCGGTTGCTGGAATTACCGCTGAGCATGACGTGGGGGATAACATCCAGAATTCATTACTCGCTGCTGGAGTTTGCTGGGAGCAGGACCAGCTAATGCTCTCTCTCTCTGTCTGGAGCAATACTGCTGGCTGGTATACCCTTTGCAAGATGTAAAGCGCTGTGCAAGTAATCCCAGAGCAAGACGGACAAACAATTGGAGCAATCCGTGGTAGCTGGCATACAAAGTGGTTCATAAGAGTTGCATAGCCGTGCCCTCAACGCATGCATTTCTCTGCAGATTGCAGCTTTTTCAAGATCCGCCTTTTATATTATACTTACAGTGTCTATAATGCATTGGTATTCATAAAAAGGCTTCAGTTCAGCATTCTGACCACCAGAGGGTACACCAACCACCAGCACACAGCACAGAAGACATTAAGGGAAAGTTCACGGAAAGCTGTCACAGCTCCCTAAGAAGAGGGGGAAGCCGGAAACAGAACCCGGCCCCATGGACCCCCTTTGGCTGAACAGGCAGGACCAGAGGAAACTGACAAGCAGCCATTCTGTTTTCTCCTAATATGATGTCTCAAAAGAGTATTTCATGGAATTCTGAGTCGCTCATGGCCATATCCATGCTGCATAACGAATTTGCACTATTGCAACTCATATACAATTATATGCAATTATGCATATGCAACTATGCAATTACCCATTTTGTGTCTCCGTATTGCACATTAGTGAGGTGCACTTCCAAGCACACTTCTACAGTACAAATGTAATACAATTTTTCACATACCTGTAATTTCAAACCTGTAATGAAGACAATTCCAATCTCCCTTTACTATCTGCAAGTATATAAGCTATAAATGAGACTATACTATGCATTATTTTATGGGAAATTTAAGTTTATAACACTAGGGTTCACTCACAATCACTGGGATGAGATTAACCAGTGAATCTGGAAATGCTGCAACGGATTTGCGGGAGCAGCTTTACAGGAACGCTGGGATAGGCTGTACCAGCAAATTTGAAATGCTGCAATGGAGTTGCAGGGCAGCTCTTCAGGAACGCTGGGATAGGCTGCACCAGCAAATTGGAAATGCTGCAATGATGAACTGAGCAGCCTTTCAGGATCACTGGGATTGGTGTACCGGTGAATCTGGATATGCTGCAATGATGAACTGTGCAGCCCTTTAGGATCACTGGGATTGGCTGTACTGGTGAATCTGGATATGCTGCAATGATGAACTGAGCAGCCCTTCGGGATCACTGGTATTGTCTGTACCAGTGGATCTGGATATGCTGCAATGCTGAGCTGAGCAGCTGAACTGGATAGTTTAGGAAGCCAGAGAGTGCTGGAGATGGAACTGCACTAGTCTTTAATTCAAAAGGAGAGTCTGGAACTCACAACAGGTTGATAGACAACAAAGCACTGGTGATTTGCCTGTGTTGGGATTCAGGATTTATGCCCCTGGCTTGCTGCTGATTGGTGGTGATGATCCCATGACTGTGAAATGGTTCCTGACTGGACTATGGGCAATCAGCTGATCAGAACTGTCATGGCTCCATTCATGACTAGTTTTGGAGGGAACTGCCAGCGTGAAGTGTGCAGTTGAGACTGACAATGGCCACCAGGCCTGGGAGCATCAGTAATGGAGACACAGCGCAGTGGCAGACAGCGCAGAACACCACACATATCAGCGGATAATGGACAGTGCCTCAGAGTGCAGTGCAGGTAAGAGAGAGCGCGGCTTGGGAATATCTCCGTTTTGTGACACATTGCATCGGGGGCCCACCGCAGTGAATGGCTCCAAAGCTGCCGGCTTTATTAGGAGTCAAATTGATTCATTATAATGCTGCCTGAACCTTCTCCACCAGCCACCAGTAAGAAAGCGCAGCACACCAGCAGCAGTTTAGGCTGAGTTGCAGTCAGCTCTATTACACGCCAGCTGGAAGGAGAGCAGAGGCCACAATCCCATCTCCTCCCAGCTCCTCCCTCTGCTCTTCCAATTGCTCTGACCTGCGACCTGGCTTCCATCAGATCCGTTCTGAGGCTGTCCTGCTTGCCACCAGCGGTGGGCATCTCACGACCGCCTCCAGCATCAATCCCCAAGATGGAGCTTTTTTAATGCTCTGCAATTCTGGAGGCAGGTAAGCACTGCAAATTGTAATATTAATATCATGCTGTCTCACCATGTCACCCCTTCCTGGTGTCACCCTGCCTCTCTCTCTCATCCCCCCCCCTCTGATGTCGCCTTGCCTTTCCCGGTCACCCCTCCCTCGTATCCACCCCGCCTGTCCCTGTCACCCTTCCCTGGTGTCACCCTGCCTCTCACTGTCACCCCTCCCTGGTGTCACACTGCCTCTCCGTGTCACCACTCCTTGGCATCACCCAGCCACCTCTCCCTGTCACCTCTTCCTGGCATCACCCTGCCTCTCCTTATCAACTCTCCCTGGTGTCACCCTGCCTCTCCCTGTCACCTTTCCCTGGCATCACCCTGCCTCTCCCTGTCAACTTTCCCTGGCATCACCCAGCCTCTCCCTGTCACCTCTCTCTGGAGGTACCCTACTTCTTCCTGACACCTCTCTCTGGTGTCACCCTGCTCTCCCTTTCACCTCTCCCTGTCATCACCCTGCCTCTCCCTGTCACCTTTCCCTGGCATCACCCAGCCTGTCCCTGTCACCTCTCCCTGGTGTCACCCTGCTCTCCCTGTCACCTCTCCCTGGCATCACCCTGCCTCTCCCTGGCATCACCCTGCTTATCCCTGTCACCTCTCCCTGAAGAACATTTTGTTTGTCTGTCTGTTCATTCCAGCATCACGCAAAAACTACTGGATGAATTTGGATGGCGTTTTTACTATTGGATAGCTTAGTGACCTAGAAAAAAAATGAGGTATGTATGATCTCAATGTGACATCAGGGAGACGAGCAAGAAAGGGAAAAAACAGATGCTTGACACTCCACGTGTGCAGTGTGCAGGATCCTCTAGTCCAAAATGACTATCTGTATATAAATATAAGTTTTTGGAGGAGAAATATACTTCTAGGGACTATTTAACTATGGGGATGAAAAACAAAATTCCGGAAGACATAAATACGTGTGAAGCCTTGGGCAAAGGCTAGTTTATAATAAACATCCGCATCTTTTATTGTGGCAGATTAAGATTAGTTCTCCAGTTAAAACTTGTCAAAACCTGGAGTAATCAAAACTGGGGGAAAAAATACAAAAAGAAATGTTACTGTATTGTACATCACAAATACAGAACTAAAATAAAATATCTAATGAGAATGTAAAACTCCTATTAACCTTAAAAGGGGCACGAGTTAATGCTAAAATACTTGCACCCTTGCTTATTTTATACACTGTACATTACAAGTATTTCTTTACTTTCACCTGCATTTAAATAAAGTAAATTATTTTTAAAAGCCCACTTATTTCATTATAGTCCTGGTAATCAATCAGTACTTGCAGCTTGCAGTCTGAAGTCTGATATTGCTAACTCATCTTTGAAAGTTTGAATAGGGAATTCCAGGCAGTAAATTAAAATGATAGCCTGATTTATTCCAAATAGATGTTTATGTTATGATTAAATCAGCTGACAAAGCACAGCGCTAGGAAACAGACTGCACAAGTCTCCCTCTGCTCATATTTACAATTAACAGTAAGTAATCAAATCCGGGCAGTTGCGCTTGGTCCTATTTGATCCGTGCATTTGAGACTGGACCAGAACAGCGATCAGAAGGTCTGTCAGCAGAAAGATGTCAGCCAATTCTGAATAAAGTGCTCATGTAGACTTTTATGCAATTTATCTTATTTATGTTTACTGCAGTCAGTACTCTGAAGTGGAGCGATGTAGTATATATATATATATATATATATATATATATATATATATAATAAAATTTCATTAAAACTACGGTTTTTGACAAATATTTTTGACACCTAGAACAGCCGGTGATTTTACCATATGCAGAAGACTCTAGAGCTGCAGAAAGGAAAGGTATCTGTAAGCAGGGGACAAAGGAGTTTTCTATTTTAGCAGAACCTTTAGCGGCTGTGCCAGAGGGCGGGGTGGATGAGAGGAGGTCCTGTTGATGTCATGATGGAGAGGGGGGAGGTGTGGGGAGACTAGCACAGTGATCCTTTTGGTGAGTCCTGTGTAGTATTTCCATGTCATGCTGCCAGCTGTCAGCGGTCCTGCAGTAAGCACAGGGTAAGGAGAGGAGGTGCTGCTGAGGTCCCAGGGGAGGGTCCATGCCACTGAGAGAAATGAACGAGGCACACAGAAAACGAGAAAGAGTTACATAGAAGAGGAGAGTTTCTTTCCAGACATTATCAGAGTTACCATCAGCGCTGTAGCTGCCTTTCGCCAGTGTCTCCTGTTTCAGCACCACCAAGCAGCGGACAGTTCCCGGCACCATTCTTGCCAGGAGCAGCTGCAAGACTTCACTCACATCTCCAGTTAATCGCCCTCCTGAATCCATTATCTCACTGTAAACCATAGGTTTCCTACAGTTTATTCTCCAGGGGACCCTGCAGCACAATGTACCAGGGACATATCCAGGTAAGATTAGACCATGCATTTTTTTTTTTTTTGGTGTGTTATTCAGGAGAGATTACCACACTTTATGTTATTTAATGCAACAGGTGAAAATCAGTGTTACATTAAAGAACTGCCACTGGGAACTTCTGCAGAATAAAGTTATGGGGGGTGGGGTGGGAGGAATGTATTGGGCCTGTTTAAGTCTAGTAAAATGTCTGTAAGGTATTTGGATCCTCCGTTTTGCATCTGCAATAATTTGCTCTAGGGTGTATGTCAGATGAAGGGCAAACGGTTTATATTTGTGAAACTTAACTAAACTGAGCAGATAGTTAAGGTAAATACCAGCATTATACAGTAACAGAAAGTGCCAGTCACAGTGTGGACGCGCTGTTTAGTGTTTGCTATTTTTGCTAGTATTGACTAATGTGACTCTTGTATAATTCCTCTGTCCTATACATTATTTAAGTGGTTAAGGGCCCCATTAAACATTTAAGTAGGATATTGATTTTTTTCTTTTGGAAATTAGTGTGGCTATTTTAAAATATAGAGCACTAGTAAAGTACCTTCCTGATCCCAGTAACCTTGACTCACAGCATCATCTCTACTGCCTGGGAATCCAATTCCCACAAGGGAGGGACATACATGAGATTGTAAACATACCAGGGAACCCTTTGCTTTTAATTCTTTAACAACTGCACAATAATAGCAACAGCAGTGACAGCAACAAATAAATGTTATGAAATGGACCTGGTTGTTTCATAAAAATGTGCTACTGTATGTCTAAGCTTTCAGTACTGTATTTTGTATAGCGTTGGCTAAAATCTTAATATAGCACATGAACATTAGCAGAATTGTTATATAACTTCATTAAATAGGTATTATTTTTAATGCTGGTATGTTCAGAAGCTGTGATATAATCCTTTAGTACAACTTTGATTGCAAACTATTCAGGACAGAATATTCCTTTTCCTTGTATAACATGCATGCACAGCTCAGTAATTTCCTTCCTTACTTGTGCACTGTGCTCCAATGTTCTGTTTATCATAATAAAAACTTTCTAGTAGATTCATAGGTGCTAGGTGTGGAGCCGTTAAGTGGTATAGTTAAGATTAGGGGTTGTGTAAAATAAATGTCAGCTCTTTTTTACATTTCCACATATTACTCATACAGCACTACACATTTAACCTACTGCCTCATTCCTTACTCCTGTATGATAGATATTTTCTATGAAGTTTTAGTGAAACTTTGCTTATCATTGATTATGTACATCTAACACAAAATTGTAAGCAACCTTCTTCAATAATATATTCAAACATATTTTATAGTACACATATGCAACATGTAATGGAGATAGCAAAGCTGATTTCTGATGTGATATGAATGGATATTATGATTAACTCTAAGTCTGTTATGTTGACATGAAAACTATTAAACTCTGTCTTAATATCAGTTGCTGAATAGCTAAAACAGTAATGTACTTAAAAAACATTGTGTTAGAAAAGCCATAAGTAGTTAAAACCTATACAAATATGTCTGTTTCTTTAGTGAATTGTATAACCTCTTTAATTAATAAATAGATGTAAAGAATAATATGGTTTTACTATATCACACTTTATATTATAAAGGTGTCTGAGTAATTTAACATTGTGCCTGTAGAATTCAAATATTGTCAATACGATAGAGATATAGTGTATTATAAGTACACAAATACAAACACATTAAACATTTTAGCAGATGGGAACATTAATGAAAGTAAGGAAATAGGTAAAAACACACAGAACCATAAAATCGTAATTTATACATTTTTATTCCATTTTGATGTGTGGCATGATATATCAAAATATTGTTATATTTTATGCATAATGTACACTCCAGGTCTTCTTTCATATGTGCAATACCATAATTCATATTACACACACAGAGTACATGACATTTTCAAAACCCACATACTGCCTGAAATCTCTGCAAATACTCAACAAGCATGGCTTTTTATGTGCTGGACCTTACTTCATTTGGATATCCAATGGATGTTTAGTTATTTACTGTATATACTGTAAATTCAGTATATATGTTTCTGTTGTCCTAGTCATTGAACAAGGCATGTGCAGAATGTTGACATGTTCACAATATTCACATGTGAAACACTGACATTCTGCATGGACCAGCAGCAGAGTATAAGGGTTAGAATATGGTAGATGATGTTAGGCTGCAGATGGGGAGGTAAGAGTTAAGCTACAGGAGACAAGGTTGAGGTTAGGCACTAGTAGTTAGGCATTTGCCGGAAGTCATCATCAGCTTTTCGCAGGAAATGAAAGACATCACTGGACCAAGCAAGTCACCACTAGACCACCAAGGACATTTTTTTGATAATCTAATCATGTCAACACATTATCAGTGTCAACATGAAGAATGATAATATTGTCAGTGTTGACATTGTGAGCTTATCGATATGTTGCATGTTAACTTTATGACCATGTTGACATTCTCATGTCATTATGAATGCTGACATGTTAAATGTAGACATAATATCCCACCACCCATCTGTACAGTAGAACTATGACTTGGCTTTATAAGGGTATATTTTATTATTCCGAATAATAAAAATTCCCCACGGATACAGTTTCAGCTGTCTATATCTCTGATTTCTGTATTCCTGCAATCAATAAAGAATAATGAAGAATAATGAATAATGAGCTGGCCCTGTAACACAAATATGAGCTCACATACTCTATGTCTTAACATGTATCTCAAAAACATAATACATGTTTGTTGTTGAGTGTGTGGGAACAAGAGATATTTAAGGATAACATATTGTTATTTCTAAACTTAATAATCTAGAAAGGAAAGTGTTAACTTGCCAATCTACTGAGGACTCCACTCTGCAGGCTTCATTCATATTCTGCCTAGCAAGTAAAATATTAAACACGAATTTTTCCTTATTAGTCATGTTGGAGGAAGCTGCTTGCTCCTGTCTCTCACAGCATCCAAACCCTCCAATTCCATGAACCTCTCATGGCTGACACACACTGGTTTTGCTATGCTCACACATTTGTTAACCATCAAAAAAAATACTGTACTACTAAATTATAGTATGTCTCATTTTTTCATAAACTATGGCTATAGAAGGCTAAAACAGTAACCAGAAAATAACCAACATGGACGAAAAACCCCCACAAGGGAATTGCATTATGATATTGGGTTTTTTTCCCATGTGCAATTTTCCTGTGGGCTTCTTTCATGTGGTTACTGTTTGGGATATATGATGAATATTTTGTTTCTGAAATTTGTGACAGTGGCTTTTTTTCTGTGTGGGGTTATGTTCATAGAACTGGCTAAAAGATGGACTTTCCACTCCAGTCCTCAAGTTACCCTGCAGATCATGTTTTCAGGATTTCAGACGGGAGAATTATTGACAAAGCAACTCAACTGTGTATGATTAAAGAATACTTAAAAATAAATTCTGTTGGGTGTGCTTGATGATTCTAGGTGAAGGTCCCTGGTCTAAAATGCTGTAATAACTCACAAGTTTGTTGAGAATATAATGTATGCAAAAACACATGAAAAGAAGATCGGTATATAGAAGCAGAAGTTACATAACTAATCACATTCGGAAAGCAGTGACGCCATACCTTGTAAATATATATGTTCAGTGAACAGTGATGACATTTGTGTCACATGACACATTTTGAAAGTGGTTAGTGATGAGATATATATCAATCAGTAAATATGACAGACACTGAGAAATAAGGATCATTCATACAGTATAAGCAATTTACTTTATTTATATATATATATATATATATAGTAGACAGCGTGGGCCGCACAACACTGAAAGAACTCTGAAAGGGTGCTCGGTCAGAAACTTTTCAATACGAATATCTCCACACCATGAGGCTCCAGCTGGGGCTATGTTGTGGATGAAACCAGCACTCCACAGTATTTAGACAGTTTGTGTCATTTATTGTGCAAATTCAGCAAATATATACCATCACAAGCGGGTTGGTTAGTGCAAATTCAGCAATTTTGTAAACATAGTTCAGGTCTAGTCAAATATCTCACGTATCCCGTGTGTGCTGGGGATCCATGTCCTACCCAGGGAGATCAGGCTGGGTAGGACATGGATCCCCAGCACACACGGGATACGTGAGATATTTGACTAGACCTGAACTATGTTTACAAAATTGCTGAATTTGCACTAACCAACCCGCTTGTGATGGTATATATTTGCTGAATTTGCACAATAAATGACACAAACTGTCTAAATACTGTGGAGTGCTGGTTTCATCCACAACATAGCCCCAGCTGGAGCCTCATGGTGTGGAGATATTCGTATATATATATATATATATATAATCATTACTTCAAAATACTAAGTACCTCTAATATACAGTATAAAGACACAAAAAGTCCCCTTACAGTTTTACAGTTCAATAACCTCAGTGATTTATAATATCCTATTATTTCCATATGTATAGAAGTTCAAATCATGACCACAATATCACTAGTAAATAATACGATTGATGAGCTGACCCTACTGCCACATCTGACGGCTGATTGTCATCACTGGCCCTGTACAGTATATGTCTGAAGTATTACATACACTTTGTATGAGACAGTTTATGTAGAGGGGTCTATGTACGAAGCCTTGGAGAGAGATAAAGTGGACAGACATAAAGTACCAGACAATTAGCTCCTGTCATTTTTCAAACAGCCTGTAACATACCAGTTAGGCACTGATTGGCTTTGACTTTATCTCTGTCCACTTTATCTCTTTCCAAGTCTTAATACATTGACCCCTTTAAGTCTTTTAAGTGCTAAATATGCCCTCTACGCAGGCTCACCACACTCACTTTAGAATCACGCATTTGGAAACTCACCTTAGATAAATGAGTTATATCCTTGAGGGTCCAAAGTAAGTACACCTATCTGAATTGTTAATGGTGATTTCAGTTGCTGTAATTTTAGTTCACAGATTAATTCTTAATGGTAGAAATATTAGTGTTAGTCTGAGCTAATAAGGCATATTTATTTTCAGAATGCAGTAATTTAATATTCACTCATGATTCAGCAACACTGCTTTGACTGTATGTGCGTTTTCTTAATGTGTATATCTACAATTGATATTTCTGTAATATTACGGTCATTCTACTCCAGTACTGTAAAATGTGAGGTAGCAGATATTTTAACTTCAGAAACTGTACAAAGATATGAAAAGGTCTGTACTTTCTCAATGCATATAGTTAAAATCAATTAATTAGACCGGTTTGATCTAAATGATTTGTCAGAGTGACCATACTGTATTTCCCTTTGCTAATAATTGTTTTCTTTATATAAATGATTCTACAGTATTAGATATCCATACTCTTGTACCAAACATGATCTATATATATATATATATTATTTTTTTGTTTAAATACTGTATAGGTACATTTCTCAGTCAAAGTTTTAAGATAGATACACATAATGATTATACAATAATCAGGCCAATCAGATTATTTCCAGCTGCTCGGTCCAAAAAATAATTTGATTTGATCCTAGACCACCAACCTAGGGCACCTTTCCCAGTGCCCTGCGCACACAGTTTGGGAACTATTGTACTAACTCATAGGCTTAAAAGACAAATTCTCCCCCAGTAATATAAATTAATGTGCACGTGGGGACTAAGCTGACATGAATTGGCTTACATATGGGAAAATGGGGTGCAAGAGAAAATGTGTCCACAAAGTGTTATTATAAACAACAGGCTTTAATTCACAGCAGTCAACATTCTATGGTGCCTATGGAATGTGACCACACTATGTAATAAACAAATCATACATGCTCCGCACTCACCTAATTACTTTCCAAATTGTATTTTATTTAAATTCAGCTTGTTTCAAAATATTGCAATAATTTGTCAAGCTGTCCAATACTGTCAAAGTCTTTCCATCTGGCCAGTCCTTACACTGACTCACAAAAACATGAGAATTGCTCTGCATCCTTTGCACAAGGTTTTAAATCTGTGTAAGAAGTGCTACAAGGTAACAGCTGCAGCTTTTTTCCAATAGAGTTTCCTGTTGTGCTCTGTACACAGAGTCAGTCACACGCAATAGACGAGTTGGGAATGAAATGCTTGATGTCGGGATGTTGACGGTCAGGATACCATTATTGGCATCTCAACAGTATAAATCATGACATGGGGTGTTAAGGAGTCTAACCTTCCCCCTATCCTACCCTAAACCTAACCCTCTCTATTAGGTGCCTAACACTTACCCACACCCCCTGTAACCTAACCCTAACCCCCCTGGGTGGTGCCTAAACCTACCCACCCCCGCGCAGCCTAACTCTAACACACACACCCCTCCTCCCTGGTGGGGACTAACCCCTGCTCCCTGCACCTTAAATTTAACCATCCTCCCCCCCCCCCCCCTGCACCCTAACCATAAGTCCTCCTTTTTTAAAGTTGAAATGAGATGGGCTTTGAATACCCCTTGTAGGATCCATTCTGACAAATGCATGTCGGAATGGATCCGACCCTAATTGAATATACTTTAAAGTATTGAAACGCCACATAAATTGATAGATATCAGAAGTTATTATTTCTAACTTTATATTGGCCCTCATTCCGAGTTGTTCGCTCGTTATTTTCCTTCGCATCGGTGCGAATTTCCGCTAACTGCGCATGCACAATGTTCGCACTGCGGCTGCGTCAAGTAAATTTGCTAAGAAGTTTGGTATTTTACTCACGGCATTACAAGGTTTTTTTTCCGTTCTGGTGAACGGAGTGTGATTGACAGGAATTGGGTGTTTCTGGGCGGAAACTGGACGTTTTATGGGTGTGTGTGAAAAAAACGCTGCCGTTTCTGGGAAAAACGTGGGAGTGGCTGGAGAAACGGGGGAGTGCCTGGCCGAACGCTGGGTGTGTTTGTGACGTCAAACCAGGAACGAAACTGACTGAACTGATCGCAGTGGCAGAGTAAGTGTCGAGCTACTCAGGAACTGCTAAGAAATTTCTATTCGCAATTTTGCGAATCTTTCATTCGCAATTCTGCTAAGCTAAGATTCACTCCCAGAGGGCGGCGGCTTAGCGTGTGCACTGCTGCGAAAAGCGGCTAGCGAGCGAACAACTCGGAATGAGGGCCCTTGTACCAAAGAATCCTTATTCTTCCCATCCAGTCTAAGAATTTTTTAGTTACACTGAAATGTACTGTATTTACTATTTTCTGTAAACCTGTTTTCTAGATGATAATAATAATAATAATAATAATAATTCAATGTAATCTACGGTTTGTTCAGAATTTTTTCTCCCAAATCTTGTATTTGGCTATGAATTGCTTATTTTTTTGGGATCTACGTGGTTGGAAATTTAATTTGTTTCTCTGTATTAGAAGGCACACTCTGAAGATCTCATATTTCAGTGGTGATGCAGTAATGGAAGAGTGTGAACTGCACAGTCGATATACAGAATACATACGAAATCCCGACTGACGGGATATCGGCTGTCAGTATACTGACAGCAGCATCCCGACAGCCAGATTCTTGGCAGCGAGGTAGCGAGTTCCCTCACGGGCCAGACATGCTCACCACGCTTCTGGCCCAATGAGAATACCTACAGAGGACGGGGTAATTATTTTACCACTCCCCTGTCTCCTACCCTAACCTGCCTGGTGTGGCAGCTGAGGCTATGATTTGGGGGATGGCGACTAGGGATAAGACACCAGGGGGTATATTTACTAAGCTCCCGATTTTAACCGATTTGGTGTTTTTTCATCAAAGTGTCATCTCGGGAATTTACTAAACACAAATCTCGGCAGTGATGAGGGTATTCGTATTTTTTTGGAAGTCAAAGAAAAAAAATACAAATGAATACACCATCGGTCAAATATGCCTGTTATTTTATACAACTCGGTAATTTACTAAAAATTAGAATTCACAACCAATGCCGGCAATAGCCAAACATTGCCGTGAAAAAATACAAATCGTAAAAAAAAGCAGTTTTCAAATAGACCTGCTTTTTTTTACCATGTTCTGATAGGCATGCACGGATCCGTGAGAAAAGAGTTAAAAATCTGGAGAAAAAAAATTGCGTGGGGTCCCCCCTCCTAAGCATAACCAGCCTCAGGCTCTTTGAGCCGGTCCTGGTTGTAAAAATACGGGGGGGAAATTGACAGGGGTTCCCCCATATTTTAACAACTAGCCTGGTCCAAAAAATACGGGGGACAAAAAGCGTAGGGGTCCCCCGTATTTTTAACACCAGCACCGGGCTCCACTAGTCAGAGAGATAATGCCACAGCCGGGGGACATTTTTATATTGGTCCCTGCGGCCCTGGCATTAAATCACCAACTAGTTACCACTGGCCGGGGTACCCTGGAGGAGTGTGGACCCCTTAAATCAAGGGGCCCCCCCTCCAGCCTCCCAAGGGCCAAGGGTGAAGCCCGAGGCTGTCCCCCCATCCAAGGGGGAAGGATGGGAGGATGATAGCCTTTTGTTTAAAAAAAAGAATATTGTTTTTTGTAGCAGAACTACAAGTCCCAGCAAGCCTCCCCCGCAAGCTGGTACTTGGAGAACCATAAGTACCAGCATGCGGGGGGAAACAGACCAGATGGTACCTGTAGTTCTACTACAGCAAAAGTACCCAAATAAAAACAAAACACACCGTGATAGTAAAATTTTATTAAACATACATGCACACTTACATTAATACATACTTACCTATGTTGACACGAAGCAGTCGTTCCTCTTCTCCAGTAGCATCCACGGGGTACCTGTAAATAAAAATTATACTCACAAACAATCCTGTGTAGATCAGTCCTCTTCTTTAAATTTGTAATCCAGGGATTTGGTAAAATAAAAAAACGGATTACCCGAACCACGCACTGAAAGGGGTCCCATGTTTACACATGGATCCCCTTTCCCTGACTGGCGGGACCCCCGTGACCAATGTCAAAGAGGGTCCCTTCAGCCAATCAGGGAGCGCCACGTCATGGCACTCTCCTGATTGGCTGTGTGCTCCTGAGCTGTCAGTCAGGCTGCGCACTGTAGATACAATGTAATGCAGAGGCGCTCCATTGTATCCAATGGTGGGAACTTTGCAGTCTGTGGAAGACTGCGAGGTTAAGTGGGGTCACTCTTGTGGTTGGCCCCACTTAACCTCGCAGTCTACCGCAGACCGCAAAGTTCCCACCATTGGATACAATGGAGCGCCTATGCGCTACATTGTGTCTACAGTGCGCAGCCTGACTGACAGCTCAGGAGCGCACAGCCACGTGGCGCTCCCTGATTGGCTGAAGGGACCCTCTTTGACAGCAGTCACGGGGGTCCCGCTAGTCGGGGAAAGGGGATCCATGTGTAAACATGGATCCCCTTTCAGTGCGTGGTTCGGGTAATCCGTTTTTTTATTTTACCAAGTCCCTGGATTACAAATTTAAAGAAGAGGACCGATCTACACAGGATTGTTTGTGAGTATAATTTTTATTTACAGGTACCCCGTGGATTCTACTGGAGAATAGGACCGACTGCTTCGTGTCAACATATGTAAGTATGTATGAATGTAAGTGTGCATGTATGTTTAATAAAATTTTACTATCACGGTGTGTGTGTTTTGTTTTTATTTGGGTATTTTTTTTGTAGTAGAACAACAGGTACCAGTGGGCCCATTTTTTCCCCACATGCTGGACTTGTGGTTCTCCAAGTATCAGCTTGCGGGGGAGTCTTGCTGGGACTTGTAGTTCGGCTACAAAAAAACAATATTCTTTTTTTTTTAAAAGGCTATCAGCCTCCCATCCACCACCCTTGGATGGGGGGGACAGCCTCGGGCTTCACCCCTGGCCCTTGGGTGGCTGGAGGGGGGACCCCTTGATTTAAGGGGTCCACACTCCTCCAGGGTACCCCGGCCAGGGGTGACTAGTTGGTGATTTAATGCCAGGGCTGCAGGGACCAATATTTAAGTGTCCCCCGGCTGTGGCATTATCTCTCTGACTAGTGGAGCCCAGTGCTGGTGTTAAAAATACGGGGGACCCCTACGCTTTTTGTTCCCCGTATTTTTTGCACCAGGACCAGGCGCAGAGCCTGGTGCTGGTTGTTAAAATATGGGGGAACCCCTGTAAATTTTTCCCCGTTTTTTTACGCCCAGAACCGACTCAAAGAGCCCGAGGCTGGTTATGCTTAGGAGGGGGGACCCCACGCAAGTTTTTTCAGAATTTTGAACACTTTAAACACTTTTTTAAGGTACACAGTGAAGCCCTGCATAGATTTCACAGATCCGGCTGGGATTCATTGTGTTAAGTTCGGCAGTGTTTTACTAATCACTCCCGTAAAACACTGGCCGAAATTCCGAATGACATCGACATCGGAGAACACGAAAATGCAGAATACGACAGCATAGTAAATGAGGCTTGAAAAATTCAAAAAGTTGCAAATTCACACATTCGATGTCATTCGTGTTTAATCTCCCTCCAAATCCTGACAATTACGAATCTTAGTAAATATACCCCCAGGGGTGGCGACTAGGGCTAAACCCGTCCCTTTAGTGCCTAACCATAACCACCCCCATGGGCTGTAACACTAACAGTCACCCCGATACTTACCTTCGGGATATCTGCAGTCAGTGTTCCAATGCAGGGATTATCAGTTGTGTCAGGATTCCGGCGTCGGTCACATGACCATCGGCATCCTGACTGCTGGGATGCGGTTAGCATCCTGCTGCAGAGCCACAGTATGCAGTGTGATAAACAAGAATGAATCTTGTTTTATAATAGCTTGCTGTTCTTATAATAGCTTACTGTTGTATTACATTACCAAGTAAAGTCCAAAAGTACTGTACAGACAAATATGTTAATGCAATGAAAGAAAAATATAACATTAAATCACATCTGCTTCATGGGATCCTGTAAATGTCATAGGTTTGATGAGTTTGTTTGACCCAAAGAAAGGTGTGATAAAGGGACTGTGGCATCTATGTACAAAGCCTTGGAGAGAGATAAAGTACCAACCAACCAACCAACTTGTAACTGTCATTTTACAAACACAGCCTGTGACATAGCAGTTAAGAACTGATTGGCTGGTACTTTACCTCTGTCGACTTAGTCCACCCCCAAGGCTTAGTGCGCAGACCCCTAAGTTTCAGTATTGTCTACCCTTCTGGGACACTCTTCTAAGGGAGAACACAAAATAGGTTGAAACTTTTTGGACTGCCGAGTTAAGGTGAGCTGGTGTGTTCTGTGATGAGCAGATCACATCTTCCTGACTTACAAGCAGTACAGTAGGCTCTCTTATTTGCTTGCTTTTCTGAAATATGTGTGATATCTATGCAGGTTATACTAGATACGTTCATTCAGTAGACACTGCATCCAGATACAGCTAATTGCTAAACTTTAGTTTGACAATAGAGTCAGTAGCGGATCTTGCCACGGGCAAGCAGGACTTTTGCCCGGGGCGCCGCCTTCCGGAGGGCGCCGCCACACCATGGCAAGATCCGCTGCTGCTGTGGTGCCCCCCGCTGCCGCGGCCCGCTGTCCGTTGTGAAGGGAAACTAGACGCTACGCGTCTAGTTTCCCTTCGTGGGCTGCCCGCTGTGAAGGGAAACTAGACGCTATGCGTCTAATTTCCCTTCCTGGAGAGGACCTTCACTGTAATGATGTGCGGTGCGCGTTGACGTCATCGCGCACCGCACAGCAAAGGTCCTCTCCACAAAGGGAACTAGACGCTTAGCGTCTAGTTTACCTTCGTGGAGAGGACCTTTGCTGTGCGGTGCGCAATGACGTCATCGCGCACCGCACATCCTACAACAGTACAGGGGGCGTAACTGACCACGCCCCCTGTATGAAGCCACGCCCCCTATTGCCGCCCGGTGCGCCAGAAGCCCCGGAACCGGCCCTGAATAGAGTGCATTTATTTTTTGACAATTAATCATAGCTAATTGATGTTTCTTTTAAAGATTACCAAGCCAACTCTAACATGTTCAAAAAATATAGCTTACCTAAAAAATGACTATTAGGAATCCATGTTTGCTGCTTAAGTTCTCAAAATCTTCGATGATAGTAAATAAATGTTGAACAGATTCGAAACTGCAGCATACTTCTGTAGCTCTAAAGCTGGCCACTCATGCTGTGATATGGCAGGTAGTTTGGGGCAATTGGTCCAGTATCTTATAGGATGTGGTCCCAAACCAACCACAATGTCTGATAATATGATAAAAAAAGTATTTGGATCCTTGTTGAGTGTGTTGTAAGACAACAGCTGTCAGCCTTTGTGTGATGCTCCACAGTATGACTGCAATAACAAGCACTAGTGTAAGCCAGTGAAACTCTGTCTTCTCTGCCCAAGTGCTTAACGGCCTGATCACTCCTATGTTTGTCAAAATTGAGCTGATCCTGTTCTTTGGTGACAGGCAAGCAAAGTTATCCATCTTAAGCCCATTTTCATGGACGGTTTATATCAGAGGTAGCCAACTCCAGTCCTCCAGAACAACAGTTCATGTTTTCCAGACCACACAATTACTTCACTTGTGATTCTGTGAGGAGACCTGGAAAACATGAACTGTTGGTAGCTCTTGAGGACTGTAGTTGGCTACCCCTGGTTTATATTAATTTGGTGGTGAAGGTTATGATAACGTATTGAATTTTCATTGGCTATTGAATTTTCTTTGATTATTTATAATTATTTTTTTATTATTATTTACTATTTTTTTGGACCACGCGGTTGGTGCAGTGGTTAGCATTACTGCCGCATAGCCCTGAAGTCATGCGTTTAATTCCTGACGAAAAGTGTGGCGTTTGAATGTTTTCCCCAATGTTTGCATGGGCTTCCTCCTGGTACTCCTGTTTCCTCACAATTGGCTTCTGACAAAAAAATAAACCTTAATGTGTATGTGTATCCATGTGATAAGGTTGCACTGCAATTTCTGCGTGATCACCAAATTTGTTGATGCCTCCTGCAGGAGGGCCACCGCCATCTTTGTGATCGGAGCGGCTTCACATGACATCACGCTGCTGCCCCAATCACGCCCACACCATGCCCCCTGTTTGCCCCGCCACGCCTCCATTCCACTAACGCCGCCCCATAAACATTGCTGCCCCCCTCCCGCCCCATGAACGCTTCTGCCGATTGACAGACAGAGGCATTCGCATTTAATGCGGAGTACCCGCAGTAAATGCGGGCACAGGACGGGACCTGCGTGGGCGCCCGCATTATCGTTCCAACCTGAATGAAGTCCTTAGACTGTAACTTCCACAGGGCAATGACAGATATGAATGACTTAAATATTATCTGTAAAAGTGCTGCTAATTATATGTGTGCATTATGTAAGTAGCTTTTAATGAATACATTTTATTATATTATTTATTCATTTATTTGCTATTAAACTTTTACTTGTTACACAGAGTGTCATGTTTCCAGTGCTTCAGAGGAATAGCTTCTGCATTCTGTTTATCTTCCATGATTGCAATGCAATGTACGAGTGAAAGGCAGAGATGGATAGTGAGAGAGTGTGAAAGAGTGACAGAAAAAAAGAGAGATAGAGACAGAGAGAGCAGGAAAGATTTGAGTGTCTAAGTTTTTCTGATAGAAAGTACACACAGGGGCAGATTTATTAAGCTCGGCGAAGTGATAAAGTGGAAGGTGATAAAGGACCAGCCAATCAGCTCCTAACTGCCATGTCACAGGCTGGGTTTGAAAAATGACAGGACCTGACTGGCTGGTCTTTTATCACCTTCCACTTTATCACTTCACCAGGCTTAATAAATCTGCCCCATACTTACACACAGATGTTTCCTCAGGCGCCTGCCGTGACCCGCACCGACCGATGTAGTGTCTTCTTCGCCCCAAATCTGCATCATAGTCGCAATTGGATGTGACAAAACTACTTCACAAGACTGCACTGATTAACTTGTATATCTGTGTACGACTGGGGGGTAAATTTACTAAGCTCCCGATTTTGACCGAGATGCCGTTTTTTCATCAAAGTGTCATCTCGGTAATTTACTAAGCACTAATCACGGCAGTGATGAGGGCATTCGTAATTTTTTGCAAGTTCAGGTAAAAAATTACGAATGAATACACCATCGGTCAAAACGCGGCTGTTTAAGTATGAATCTCGGTCATTTACTAAGAAGTGCAAAGCAAAAAAAGAACAAACACTGCCGTGAAAAATTACAACTCGTAAAAAAGTACTAAAAAAAAACAGACCTGCTTTTTTTATTCGTGATTGGATAGGCATGCACGGATCCATGAGATCCGTGCATGTATATCAGTGGGAAGGGGTGGGAAAGTGCTTATTTTTTCAAAAAAAATTGCGTGGGGTCCCCCCTCCTAAGCATAACCAGCCTTGGGCTCTTTGAGCCGATCCTGTTTGCAGAAATATGGGGAAAAAAATGACAGGGGTTCCCCCATATTTAAGCAACCAGCATCGGGCTCTGCGCCTGGTCCTGGTCCCAAAAATACGGGGGACAAAAAGAGTAGGGGTCCCCCGTATTTTTAAAACCAGCACCGGGCTCCACTAGCTGGACAGATAATGCCACAGCCGGGGGTCACTTTTATATAGTGCCCTGCGGCCGTGGCATCAAAAATCCAACTAGTCACCCCTGGCCGGGGTACCCTGGGGGAGTGGGGACCCCTTCAATCAAGGGGTCCCCCCCCCCAGCCACCCAAGGGCCAGGGGTGAAGCCCGAGGCTGTCCCCCCCCATCCAATGGGCTGCGGATGGGGAGGCTGATAGCCTTTGTTGTAAAAGAAAAGATATTGTTTTTAGTAGCAGTACTACAAGGCCCAGCAAGCCTCCCCCGCATGCTGGTACTTGGAGAACCACAAGTACCAGCATGCGACGGAAAAACGGGCCCGCTGGTACCTGTAGTACTACTACTAAAAAAATACCCAAAAAAAGACAAGACACACACACCGTGAGAGTATAATTTTATTACATACATACACACATACATACATACTTACCTTAAGTTCCCACGCAGGTCGGTCCTCTTCTCCAGTAGAATCCAAGGGGTACCTGTTGAAGAAATTATACTCACGAGATCCAGGGGTCCAGGCTCCTCGGGAAATCCAGGGGTAATCCACGTACTTGACAAAAAAAACAAAACGGTGTCCCGACCACGAACTGAAAGGGGACCCATGTTTGCACATGGGTCACCTTTCCACGAATGCCAGAAAGCCACTTTGACTTCTGTCTAAGTGGGTTTCTTCAGCCAATCAGGGAGTGCCACGTTGTAGCACTCTCCTGATCAGCTGTGTGGTCCTGTCCTCACTGACAGGCAGCACACGGCAGTGTTACAATGTAGCGCCTATGCGCTACATTGTAACCAATGATGGGAACTTTCAGCTCAGCGGTGACGTCACTTTAGGTCAACCGCAGGGCAGAAAGTTCCCATCATTGGTTACAATGTAGCGCATAGGCGCTACATTGTAACACTGCCGTGTGCTGCCTGTCAGTGAGGACAGGACCACACAGCTGATCAGGAGAGTGCTACAACGTGGCACTCCCTGATTGGCTGCAGAAACCCACTTAGACAGAAGTCAAAGTGGCTTTCTGGCATTCGTGGAAAGGTGACCCATGTGCAAACATGGGTCCCCTTTCAGTTCGTGGTCGGGACACCGTTTTGTTTTTTTTGTCAAGTACGTGGATTACCCCTGGATTTCCCGAGGAGCCTGGACCCCTGGATCTCGTGAGTATAATTTCTTCAACAGGTACCCCTTGGATTCTACTGGAGAAGAGGACCGACCTGCGTGGGAACTTAAGGTAAGTATGTATGTATGTGTGTATGTATGTAATAAAATTATACTTTCACGGTGTGTGTGTCTTGTCTTTTTTTGGGTATTTTTTTAGTAGTAGTACTACAGGTACCAGCGGGCCCGTTTTTCCGTCGCATGCTGGTACTTGTGGTTCTCCAAGTACCAGCATGCGGGGGAGGCTTGCTGGGCCTTGTAGTACTGCTACTAAAAACAATATCTTTTCTTTTACAACAAAGGCTATCAGCCTCCCCATCCGCAGCCCATTGGATGGGGGGGGGACAGCCTCGGGCTTCACCCCTGGCCCTTGGGTGGCTGGGGGGGGGGACCCCTTGATTGAAGGGGTCCCCACTCCCCCAGGGTACCCCGGCCAGGGGTGACTAGTTGGATTTTTGATGCCACGGCCGCAGGGCACTATATAAAAGTGACCCCCGGCTGTGGCATTATCTGTCCAGCTAGTGGAGCCCGGTGCTGGTTTTAAAAATACGGGGGACCCCTACTCTTTTTGTCCCCCGTATTTTTGGGACCAGGACCAGGCGCAGAGCCCGATGCTGGTTGCTTAAATATGGGGGAACCCCTGTCATTTTTTTCCCCATATTTCTGCAACCAGGATCGGCTCAAAGAGCCCGAGGCTGGTTATGCTTAGGAGGGGGGACCCCACGCATTTTTTTTTGGGATTTTACATTGTTTAATTAAAAAAAAAAAAAATAAGAACCCCAGCACGGATCACACAGATCCGGCCGAGATTGATTGTAAAAAAAAACGGCAGTGTTTTGCTAATCACTGCCGTAAAAATAGGTAAAAAAAAACGAATGACATCGACATCGGAAGAAAAGAAAAACCCGAATACGACAGCTTAGTAAATCCATCGTAATCAATTCAAAAAGTTGCAGTTTTACACTGTCGATGTCATTCGTGATTGAACTTTGACCTTTTTTCGGAAATTACGAATCTTAGTAAATTTACCCCTGGGTCTGAATCTGTATACAAATACACAGTGGAACTTGACGATGCAGCCGCTGTAGCGTAGCTCTTTGTATACAGATTCAGACTCAGTCGCACATTAATCAGTGCAGTCTCGTAAAGCATTTCTGTTGCATTGCATTGCGATTACTATTCAAATTCGAGCAATAAAGATGCTCATCGCAAATCAAGTTACATGGCACGCAGAGAAGGGATCTTTGCAGCAACTACAGCAATAGTGTATGAGGATACATTTGTATACAGACTTTTACCATTATCAATGGAAGAAAGGGACAAATATTCCCTATAGCACTGGGTACAGTGTTATTTTTAGGTATTATCATAATTTGTTTGCCCTTGCATGATCTGTGAAAATGACCTTGCACATTGACATGTAAAAATCCTGTTTGTGAATAAGAAGCATAAAGCATATTTACTATTGGAACAAGGCACAAGGAACAGAATGATATAAAGCTACATCAATCATTGACATCACTAGCATTCACCTCTGCAAGAACTTGAAACATTAAATGGGATATTTTCTGATTTTTAAAGCACTAAGTTGTATGATGACAATATATAATAAATGTTAATAATAATAATTTAAAACTTTGAATGCAGTATGTTTTGCTAAGCTTCCCTGGGAGCCTCTAAGCCTTATGCTTCTTGTACAGAGCTGGCTGTAAGAAATTATAAAAAATATATTAAACATAACCTTTGCATTTGACATACAAATGAATGAAAAAGATCAATCCAAAAGAGTAACCCCTTCAGGTTTTCCCTAGTGTATTCTTCCCTATTCTTAGCTTCCATGGTGCATTACTGCAGTAGAAATCAGCATGGAAAATAACCTCTCCAATTGAGATTAGAAGGGCTTGTCAAAAATGGAGACACACCTTCTAACAAGGCCGGACTGCCCATCTGGCACCTCCATGCACCTCTCACGACCATAGTGTGTGCTTTAACAAAAATGGGGGGTGCCATGCAACCCCCCCCCCCCCCCGACTCGTGGTGTGTGTGCTCCATGTCCATGCCCCTTAAGCTGTGTGTGCACCTCCTGTGTCATGCGCACGCAGCTTTGGCGTTCGCGCGTTCATGATGCCAGGACCGAATTGTGGCCCCAGTCTGTTCCTACCTTCCAATTAAATAAAACTGTCATCTTTCAACTATCAGCAAAATCAGGGCCATTTTTAGGGGTAAGCAAGCAGTGCAAATCCAAGGAGCATGCCCCAGTATCTCTTCAAGGGGTAGGGGGAGCCCAGCCTGATGCATATCACCTGTCTTTGATTCCGCTTGGCAACAATATTTGGAGGCTGCCTAATTCCGATGGTTGGCATTGGGCTGGCTTTTAGAGCACCCTCTGGCAGTTTTAAGCAGTGCAGGAGCTGGGACTACCCTGTGATCTGGGGAACCATATTGTCTAGAAACTGCCATGAGCAAGACTACAGTATCATTAGAGTGCCAGTCCGTTTATGTTTGAAACTTGCATGATAAAATAGGAGCACTTTATTTATTTGAAACATACTGTATTTATTTGAAACATACTGTACCTTTGTATTTTGTACCTCTGTATGAAACAATGTTTTTGCTTCCAGCTTGTTTCTCTAAAGTAGATAAATGAAACACAAAGGCACAAAACATGTATATGAAAACTCCCAGACACATCTAAAGATTATATATTATCATTATTTTCCAAAGGACGAAACAGAAACATACCAACAAATATGAATGTACACATTTATATTAATATACAGTATATCACTTACAATATTGTATCATATATGTATATATTAATCATTAATTACTAGTTAACATTCTGTTTTACAAGTGCTCTAGAAGACACAGAACATCAGTCCATTAGACTGATGTAGATAAATTCTCTAATTTCTAAGTAGGTTACTGGGAGCTGCCATGTTGATTTCTCTCCAGTGGGCGATATTGTGCTCTATGCACTTACAGCAAATGCATGTTTAACATTAGAAATGTTCGGATCTGAATGATAATGGGCCTGATTGATAGGTACATCGTGCACACAATGTTAATGTCGGATGTAGTAGAGCTGTTTTTTGTCACTGCGCATGCGCCAAAGCTCCCCTGTGCACATACTGTGATTTATTATCAATAATGTATGAACAGACAATTTCCTTGCAAGTGAGTGACATACAGCCACTGGTTGGGGGAGATAAAGGGAGTGTCTAGAAAAACGCAGATGTGTCAGGACCGTTTCCTGGGCATTCCCTAGTCAGCCACTTTGAATTCATTCACAGCTGGAGATGTCCTGGTGTCCAGTGACGTGCGGTGGGGTGAGGCAGGTGAGGCAGAGCCTTTCCTGTCATACTTACATTTGCATAAAGTATATGAAAAATACAAAGAATATGTTTGAAATATCCTCTTTGAATTATTCTAATCATTTTTATAGCCAAAACTCTGGAATAAAAAGTCTATGCCTCACCTGGCTAACTTTTCTGCACATCTCTGATCAAAACTCACCAAATTTCAAGGAGTTTATACTGCTGCACATGTGTATAATGACCAGATGCACCCTTTGGCTCATATTTTGTGTGTAAATCTGGCTCTGGTGCTAGCTAGTGCCTCCTTAGCCTTTTAGCTCACCGCACGTCCCTGCAGTGGTGTCTTAGGAAAGCTGAATTGGTATGTGAGGTGAAAGATGTATGAGCTGAGTCATCTCAGGCCGAATCAAGACATTTGCAATGCATACAGAATCCACTGTCATTTTATAGGTGGTGTGGTATAAAAGAGCTGCAGGTTTTGATCATGTCAACCTATTGCATGTCGACCATGTGTGGTCGAAATATTGACTCTCTAACTAGACACTGTCTATTCATTGACTGAAACCCGGTAATGAAAGTAGCATAGAAAAACTGAGATTTTAAAAAATTGACATATTTCAAATGGCACTATGTAAAAATTGCTCTTTAAAGATACTCCCAAAGTAATATCATTTTTAATCATATCCTGCGAGAAACACTAAACTATTATTACAGGACAAAATACAGATTAAAAAGAGGGGAAAATACTGACATTTATAATTATGCACATGAGGTTGGTACACATAAACAATGAAACTAGATTAAAATCTTAATTGTGAAACAAACAGCTGGGCTCTTATAACAGGTGTGTGTCCTATTGCTCCAAGTCATTATATGCAAAGCTGTTCTCCAGAGTGTGGAATCATTGCCTCTTATTCCCAGAAGATAAGCTGTCATTTATTTGCACCAAATTAACTTCTTTTGAATTGTTTTAAAAGTAGTGTTATACTACGAAAATACTTTTTTTTAGGCTGATCATTAAACAAAAAAAAAATTAAAATGATTCATTTTTCTCAAAGTAATAAAAAACTGACAAAGGAAAAAAGGCTAATTAAACCTTCAGTGAAAAATGACAGGCAGCAGTAAGAGAACATGTGTGAGGACTTTTGGATTGAAATCTAATGTGTCAGACAAATCTATTAAAATTCTGCATATACAACAAGACATTTTCTCAACAGTTCTATGGGTACCTAATTACGCCCTTCTAGAGTCAAAATTGCACAAATGTATTGTGCTTCCTATATGAAGTCAGAAACTCCAAGGCATCAATTTGGGTTATGGACAGGACAAAATATAAGTATGAATGTGTTTCTAACATAATCTAATATAATTTGAATATTATTATTATTATTATACTGTATCTACAATGTTTGCGGTGGGTAATTATATACTTAGCTCATAACAATTGGTTAGATGTCACAGGAGGTGTAGCGGTAGCTAAAGCATACTTGCCTACCTGACCCGCTCCATGAGGGAGAAAATGCTCTGTTCCTGGACTTTCCTGGTAATGCATGATTGCCATCACCTGTGGTGAAACACCTTTCTTATCAATTAACTAGCTCACCACAGGTGATGGCAATCATACATTACCAGGAAAGTCCAGGAACAGAGCATTTTCTCCCTCATGGAGAGGGTCAGGTAGGCAAGTATGAGCTAAAGCCACCAAGGCAGCTGAAAAAAATCACCAATGGACTAACACACAGGTTCTCAAACTCGGTCCTCAGGACGCCACACAGTGCATGTTTTGCAGGTCTCCTCACAGAATCGAAGTAAAATAATTAGCTCCACCTGTGGACCTTTTAAAATGTGCCAGTGAGTAATGAATACGCCTTTGCACTTGCTGGGTTACCTACGAAACGTTGCCCTTACCTCCTCTCCACATCCCACGCAGTTGTAAGATAAAGCTCCCTCTGCACAGGATAAATAATGTCAACTTTGTAAGGGAATAAAAAGATTAATTTTAACACTTCATTTGTTTATGCTGAATAATGTGTACATTAAAGTCCATTAGCCCGTTCACACATTTTTGAACTCTTCTACCTCAGGTGTTATGTAGTTACTGTATATACTGTATGTATACAAATGGAACAGTCCCAGCTCTCCTTAAGTATTGAGCAATAAAGTCAACTCTTTGTTTACCCTAATTTTTAGAAACTTAGGGGGACATGTACTAAGCAGTGATAAAAGTGGAGAAGTAAGCCATTGGAGAAGTTGCCCATGGCAACCAATCAGCTGCTCTTTATACATTTATAGTATGCAAATTGTAAATGTTACGTCAGTGTTGATTGGTTGCCATGGGCAACTTCTCCAATGGCTCACTTGTCCACTTTTGTCACTGCTTAGTACATGTCCCCATTACTTAGTATCATTTCAAGGAAAAGCATAGTTACAACAATCTATTACAATTATGGCCCCCATACATCAGCAATAAATTGCTGCAATGTCCTGCATCCCCAATGGCTGGTTTGGGAAATTGGAAATATTAAACATGTTAAAAAATCCTGTTTCCAGTTCGGCAAATACTGTATTTTTAGCATATTTAATTTCCCTGACAGACTGCCGATCATTGCTGGCCACCGATCAGTGGGTTCGGTCGGTGGATCAGCGATGCAGACGGGTTGGCGTATTGTGGCCGCTGATGTATGGGGGCCATTACACATATATTCACCTTGATGCTTGATAAAGATATGTACACAGGTAATGCTATATGCAATTTCACTTTTGAAGTAAGTAGTCATTTAGGAAATTGTTGCTTGCTACACGATTGGTATTTTGGTTACCAGTAAAAAATATACAGTACATTAGTATTTGCAACACATAATATATATAAAGGCACATGCAGAATATATATATATATATATATTTATACCAGTCAGAAGAGATCCGGCATTCAGCGCTGGAAATGTGGTAATTATAGCAGGGTGCCTTCAGTGAAGTAATTAGTACAGTCCGTGGAAAAGAAACTGCAGCACTCCAATCAATGCTTTTGAAACCTTTCTTTAGTTGGGAAATACAAACATGCCTACAACGTTTCAGTGCCCATGCAGCACCGTTTTCAAGTACAGCATGTGTAACAATCAAACATTAAACATACAAATCACTCACCTAAATAGGTGTCCTTCGTCATGCTGTGGGGAGGCCAGATCCCGGAGCCGCTTCCGTCACCCGAGGGTTCCGTTGCGTCACTGCCGGTATATATATATATATATATATACATAGATATGTGTGTGTGTGTATATTAAAATGTGTGTATATATATATCAAAGGGACAGTATTCGGCACACCTATAAATTTAAATATGCAACATGCCCGGTGCCATCCACAAAACAGGTAATGTAGCAAACGGATACTGGCGGCACTCACGGTCTTGTATGGACACAAAGAAATGAGATGACCCAAATCAATGTAGCTTAACGTTTCGGTCTTTATTCGACCGTCATCAGAAGTCACCATATATATATATATATATACACCAGTCCACAGTCTGCCGGCACTCAGTTCAACTCCCCCAACTGCTCAGGTGCCCATCAGCATAGTAGTATCTAGTAGTATCAGGGATGGCACTCAGAGACTGTCAACGGTGAAAAAAGGACGTCTGTATTAGATGTTGATACACAAACGTTTTCGGAGCTTCTGCCCCGTCCTCAGGACAACATCTACAGCTATATACCTATACTTAAGGCCGTTGCCAACTTCTGCATAGTATCTCCGGGAAGAAGGCACCCACACATCTTCCCAAATATCACTGGGAAGATGGCGCCAGCCAAGGAGGAGGGACCTGCTTTCAGCAAGCAAGGCAGAAAGTGGCTGCCTGCCCCTACCCCCGCAGTAGAATGTCACCCAGTGTGGACCACTTTGCTTATCACATTTTACTTCATGGAGGCCCTTTTTCATCAGCTTCTCCACTGGAGAGAAACAGCATACCAGAATAAGGACTTGCAAGAAGGACTTGCACACTTCAGGAAAAGGGGTTAAAAAAATTCTTAAATCTACGTTTGAAACTAAATTTAGCCATCAACTCTGATGATGTTGATACATTTAGTTCTTTAATTCTCACTCCATATTTATTGCTCAAGTTTTAATTGTGTCATTTTTTTTATACTCACCACACCCATACAGCCTACATTACGTTGCCCATGTGATTGTCCTCTAGTAATGTAGGCTGCAAAGGCTAGTATTGCATAATACCCAACAATTAATTCATAGCAATTCTGCAATATGGTTCTCGACTGATAAGCTTGATAGCAATCTATAGGGTATTATGCATCATTGGCTCATCTTGGTTCTAGTAAGACAGTGATGTCAAACCCTGTAAGCACCAGCAAAATGATTCTGTCAGGAAATGTGTTATTAGCCTCTAGGGTTTTTCTTAAAAACATTTGAAAACATATCTAGAAGCAGATTAGTTAAATTTGATGACTCGTTCATAATATAATAATTCACACACAAGTTAATGAATATATACCATGCTTTTTGTTTTAGACTTCTGTACAGTTTTATGGCCTTTTCAGTGAACCATTGCCGAAGGGAAAATATATACTGCACTTTTCTCTGGTGAAGCAGAGAAATCACAAAGCAGTGACAGGGAAAGTTATTGGAGTAAATTAGTCCAATGATGCATGATATTGAAAAGCAAGTAGAATTAACAAACTAAAGAAAGTAGGCAACAAAGCATAAAAATATCACATAACAATATTTTACATTGCAATTTAAAATAAAACAACCATTTAGTCTATAAATGAGCTAACATTACAAAAATGCACATGCTGTACAACCTTTTTATCCTACTTACAGTATATTGTTAGCTTCCTCTGCAGTATGTGCATGTAATGTACAATATATAATCTAGGTTTACTTTACATATGTACCAAGAAAGGTTGTTCCATATTGCAGATAGGTTTTTATTGTTGTTATTTTGTTAGTAGTTAAGGTCAGTGGTATCACCGGGGTCAGTGACACCTGGTTTTCACGTCTAGCAAAGTTTGAGGATCCGGCAGCTGAGACTTGCCCGAGGAGGTAGATGGCTGTGGGTGAACAAGATGAGGGGGTTGGATATAGTTCCTTCGCATGGGACACGGAGCAATGAAGAACGTAGGCGGGGTTGAAAGTCAATGAATAGTATTTATTATGTACAGGGCTGAGGTAGAGAACTGTGGCTGGAGCATGATGGTTAAAGAGCGTAGTTGCGGATAGAGAACTGCAGGTTGTGGCTTGTAAGACGAGGTTGTGAATAATGAACTGCAGAACTGTGGATGGTGGTTAGAAGACGTGGCTGGAGGTAAAGAACTGTGGACTGTGATATGAAAGACGAGACTGTAGATGATGAACTGTGGAACTGTGGATGGTAGTTGAAGACGTGGCTGGAGACAAGGACTGTGGACTGTGGTTTGGAGTATGAGGCTGAATATAACAATCTGCAGGTTGTGGTCGGTGGTACAAAGACTTGGCTGGTGAAGTAGATCTGTGAAGTGTGGGCCGACTGTGCCCAAAGAGTCTTCCTGGACCGGGTTTTCCAGGAGCACTTCCACAGGCAGTCGCAGGTTAGGAACAGCAGGACTGCAGCAGCAACAGGGAACCGACCAAGCAGGAGCAGGAGTAACCAGAATACGACAAGGATCCTGGGAGCACATGCTAAAGCACCTTCAACAGGGTTGTAACTTGAAGCACTGGCATCCCTGTCCTAAACCAGCCCCCTTTTAAAGGGAGAGCTTCCCCTGGATTGGCTGGAAAAAACAGGAAACAGGAACTATGCTTAAAACTTGGTCTCCAACATGGCGGCGCCCAGTAATGCAGACCTATCTGCAAAGCCACATTGCTCACTGCCTCTGGTCTCCTAGCAATGGCTCAGCAAGAGCGACCTGCTGTATCGGCGTCCCGCCACCATGAGTGGACCCCCTCACCGCCGCCACTGCTGCACACGGACCTGGCGCAGCAGCCCACCTCCGCCAGCACACTGCCATAGAAACCAGCCCCGCAGCCCCAGCGTACCGGTAAGACTCTGGACGCTGACACTGGTGCACCAAAGCAGTCCCCCGTCTGTGCGAAGACATGCACGGCTAAAATGGAGCGTGACCTCACATGAAGGGGTGTGCCTTCATGTCACATCTCTATTTTCATCACTCTGAGGGCATGCCCATCACTCCCAGAGATGCTGGGCTGCTCCCATAGTGTCAGCCTGCACTAGCAGCTCCTCCTGAGTGACAGGAGCAAGGCACTGCACAATAATGTCACAGTGCAGCACTCAGCTCCAAGTCACTGAGCAGGAGCTAGCATTTTGATGTCACCCCCTCTGTGGGTGGCAACTGGGTGCGGTTTGCGCTCTGCACCCCCTTAGTGATGCCTCGGCTCAAAGTCCTTACTGAAAAGAATTCTAGTTACTTATTGGCAACGCAGTGCTCACAGATGCATAGGCCAGGTAATTCTGTATTTAGACAACCAGGGGTGCTGCCAGCTCTGCTGTTGGTGGGTACATGGCTAATATGTGGAAGATGTGACCAGACCGCTTTTTTCAAAAATATAAAAATGATACATTACGTGCAGCCATGTAACGGGTACGTGTTGCACACAGGGTGCCTCTGCAGTATCAGTGGGTGTCAGTATGTGGGTGTGGGTGCAATTGCTCCCCCCACACAGGGAGAGAGAGGACTGACTGCTGCAGAACTGGGATGGAGAGAGATTGTGCTGCATCAGCACCCATCTCTCTCCCAGCTTGAAGTATGTCTCTCTACGATGGGGCATGGGGAGGGGGGGCAGGGACCCCATCAAACCTATTCAACATGGCCAAGCCCAGGTCAAGAGCCCCGCCCCCCTCAACAACACAGTAAGCAATAGGCAGCCTGAGGACGAATGTGGTCAGTGGAGACTTTGCCTGCAGCTTCCAGCTCCTCCCTGCTTTATTACTTAGAAGTTTTTTTACTTCATGCCCACTCAGCCCCAGTTCTTATTGTGTCCCACAGAGTTACATCAGCTAAAGCTTTTATTAAATTTGTGAATAAGGATCCAAGGGGTGTTTTAGGGCAAGTGGGAGGTATGAAGGCCATTTTGGAGTATGTAGGTCAGTGTTTTGGATGTTACAGTTGTGTGCAGGGAATTTGAAAGGTATTTTGAAGTGTATGTGGGATTTGGTCTAAGTGCATGAAATGTTTCTTTGATTTAAATATATCGTTTTTACATATTTTCGAGATTAAGGGTACTATGTGCCACTTTTGAAAGAGGGACACACATGCAACCATTGAAGATTAACAGATCACCCATGATTGACCATGTAACATACCAAGAGGCATATAGTATTTATCAATATTTTTTTTTACTATAATAATGTGAAAATGGGTGATTTCACACCGTTTTCACATTATTTTAATTTTGTCTAAATGTATCAAAGGGCTTTTGGAGGTGTTTTTGTAAAAAAGATTGCTTTATTTTAGTAAGCAGATCTTTTTTCCAATACTTGTAAATGGATGTGCGATCTGTTCAAATTTACTAATGTTAAGAAATACCAGAGGGAGCCTTGTGATAAAGCTATCTTCAGTTGGCTTTATGCAGACTTCCCTGTTTCAGCTACTGTACTCCTGCTCTGCTCTTCCTGCATGCTGACCGGCAGAATTGACTTCTGTGTTGAGCCTGTATAGGCTGATGACAGTGAAAATTAATACAATATATGCTGTGTAATAGAAAACAAATAAAATAAAACGTACCTGAACCTAGTAACTGGTGATCGGTGAGCTACTTCTGTGACCAGGTAACCTGATCTGAACAGTTAGCTGAGATGCCTGCTTGGATTTTCACTGCACCTCAGCTGACCACACAGATCAGCTGACTCGGTCACAGTGAAGGAGCCCACCAATCACTGATCCTTGGCCGCAACATACAGGCAAGTTATATTTTATAATACGGATGGGAGAAGCAGCAGCAGGTGGAGGTCAGGGCAGTCGGATAGCAGCCCTTATAGAGGATGCAAATATATTTGCGGATGCAAATATACAATACATTTAAACAATAAATGCAAAACTCACAATGCAAATCAATATTTTCGCATTATATTCGTTTTTTTTTTTTTTTTTTTGCAAATAGTAATAAATATGCATGCAATTTTAATTTCATTTGTTTCTTTCAAGCTAGATATTATCAAAATATATTTTGCAACACACACATTTTATACAAATACTACATGTAGCATGTTTACTCAGTTTAAAAAAATGTTTGAAGTGGAAGCATTGTTCAGTACAATAGATTGATCATATAAGAATACTGGGTAATAATAAATAGTCTCTATAATTTAGATAAATGACTAGAGATAAGAATGGATTTCTGAAAATGAAGCAGCATAATCCAGGCATATTGCTATATTATTAGATTTGGTTCTGTTTATTGATACAGAAGGGATGTAGTTGCTTTACCAGCGTTCGGGATCCCGGTGGTCAGGATGTAGACGCCAGAATTCCAAACGCTTACAAAGCAGGCAGCCAGAATCCCAGCAAACAGGGGCTATTCCCACTCGTGGGTGTCCACAACACCCATAGCGTGGGAATAGAACCCGTGGTGAACGCAGCAAACCACCAAGCCCGCTGAGTGGTGAGTGCAGCGAGCCCGCAAGGGGCTCCGTTGCACTTGCCCTCCCCGCCACTGGCATTCTAGCGCCCGGAATCCCATAGTCGAGATGCTGACCTCCAGGATTCCGACTGCTGGCATTATAGCCCCAACCTGTACAGAATATACAGACTATAGAACAGAGGTACTATACAACACCATTGCAAATGAACTGCAAAGGTTTTCCTACAATATATAGAGCATACAGTAGTTATACTAATGTGCATGGGTGAGATTTTCATTCCCATCACAGAGTGTAAAGGTCACGGGGATGATATCTTCACATCTTAGAGTCACATCTGAGAGTACAGAACGTTTTTAAAAAGGTGTACTGTTAATAGGGTTGTCAAACCTGCCTAGAGAACTGCAAAGGATGCCTGTCACTACAGGTTTTGGGATCTGGTCTCTAGGTCGACAGTAACTAGGTCGACCACGATTAGTGACAATAACTAGGTCGACAGGTCTCTAGGTCGACAGGGTCTCTAGGTCAACATGTTCTATGTCAACAGGACAAAAGGTCGACATGAGTTTTTCACAATTTCTTTTTTTTTTTTACCTTTTTCATACTTAATGATCCACGCGAACTACAATTGGGAATAGTAACATGTGCCAAGCGCAGCGAGGCACCGCGCCCGAAGCATAGCGAGGGGACACGGTGCACTAATTGGGGTTCCCCCTCACTGTACGGAGAAAACGACACCAAAAAAAACATTAAAAACTCATGTCGACCTTTTGACCTGTCGGCCTACACCATGTCGACCTAGAGACCCTTTCGACCTAGAGACCTTGTCTACCTAGTTACTGTCGACCAATAGTGTTCGACCTAGTCACTGTCAATCTAGTTACTGTCGACCTTGTATACCACACCCACAGGTTTTATATAAATGATTTATTTTTGTCTGTAGTGTCTTTATAATATCCATGCTCTATGTCTCATTGTAGGCGTAACTACAATAAATAAACTTGAGAATATTACGATTTAAAAAGAAAGCATAATCAGCAGCTTTATAAATTTAATATTCAGAGATCCTGTATGACATCAAGTAATAATACTTTCTTTTCATCATTGTGAATTGGGAAAATACCATTGTTTATATTAAGTTTTATCATTGCTGTTGCAAATCTACATTTCTGCCACCCTAAAAAGTTTTCTTGTGTTCATTACACGAAGACCAGGGTTTTATACACATGGTATTTCTCTTAAACCATCCGTTTTCATTATGCATATGAACTGAAGGAGCCAAATTATCCCCCAATTGATGCAGTGAGAAATTAATATTACATTTAATTATAAAATATATTAAAATTGCTATGCATGGATCTATTGTTCATGAAGATTCTATTTACCAGGCTCGCAGGTAAAACAAATGGCTGGGCAGAATTGCTGACTGTTCATTGCATCCCTCTCTCATTTAGCAGCTTTACGCCTCTGGGCTCTGCCCAATAAATCTCTTCCCCCTGTGGACTAATTGAGACTATTTCCATGTACAGCAACTCAGCATCTTCTGCTCCAGCCTTTGCCAGTATGCACAATGTCTAAGAAGCAGGTTTAGCTAACGGTTCCAAATGTGTCCTGCACTATTAAGTGCATATTTACATAAACAAATACATACAGGCTATTATCTGTTTTATTTAGCAATATTTTGGTGCTGTGGCATGCACTGAGCTAAAATCATTTATCTTCTTATTTTGAGATTGTAGAGGAAGGAAAATGAAGGCACAGTGTAAAGTTACCAGTCACTCACCTTTCTAAAACTGGCCAGCACCATTGCTATTAATGAGTTAAAACTTTTATTAAAAAATGTATTTCTGCTTATTAGTGCCTGCATGATATTAGTTTTTATTAGTCCCTGCATAATGTCAACACTTAATGCATACCTCCCAACTGTCCCGATTTCCGCGGGACAGTCCTATTTTTTGGAACTGTCCCACTGTCACACCCACGGGCCGCAGTGTCCCGCGGTGGGGGGGGGGGACAGTTGGGAGGCTCTGTCACTTGTGAATAGACGCTAGCCGCATGTGCACAGCGTCTCTTTAACGGGGAGACAGAGGGAGAATCCCAGCAGCTCACAGAGCGCTGGGCATGCCCCCTCAGTGACAGAACAGGGGCGTAGCTCGTGATCATGGCACTCCCATGAAGCCACGTCCCCTTTTTCTGATGGGGCATGGCTACGCCATGCCAAAGTCCCTCTTTATAGAGTCGTAAAGTCGAGAGGTATGCTTAATGTTAGCATGTTAAAGATTCAAACATTGAAGATGCCAATTTGAGTACTAAGGCTGCCCAGCATACTGACTGCCGCTCCCCCCCCCCCCCCCTTGATCAAGCAGGTATTGCGATCGCACTGCAATTTCTGCTTCTTCGCAAAAATTAAGTTTTCCTCCTGCCAGAGCAATCAGAAGCATGTGATGTCACGCTGCCACCCTGATCACACTCCTGCCATGCCCCCGTTCACGCCACACCACCCCCCGTTTAGAAGCCATGCCTCTGCAACGCTCCGTCTTCACCCAGGAATGTGGAGCGCTGTGCCCCCCACCCCCATCAATCAGGCAGAGGCGTTCGCATTTTCTGCGATACCCCCACAATAAATGCGGGTGCATTCGCAGGATGCATCCTTTTCATAATTTTTGCGGTTGTGATCCAATCTGAATCGGGCCCTAAGTGTAGATGTGACAGGATGATATTTAGATGAATTCAGATAAGAGTGACTGGGTAAACTTAGGTATGTTCATCTCTCTTTTAAGGGGTTATATTATTTTTCAAGGAGTTTTTTGTTTTGCTGTGATGATTATGGAATCAGTGCTCTGGGGTCTATCTATAAAAGGATATCCAGTGTAGGACAATTCCCCTCACTAATAGTGCCCTTTACAATGACATCTCCATTCCCAGTGGTTTCCCAGTTACAGGAGAACTCCAGAGCTTGTACTTGGAGACTTCATCAAAGTGGGAAGTGGCACCTGGCTGGATGACCTTGGGATTCGTTGTTTCATGTGCTGCTTATAGTCACAGATTTCTTGTACCTAGCTGTTACATTATCCTCAGTCAGTAAACAGTAAACACTGATAGTGATCTAAGTGGGAGCTCTCAGGGGACAGCTAGTCTCAGTAGCGCACGCAGGGGGGGTTTCCGAGTACCTGGAAACACCCCCCCCCCCCCGATGAACCAAATGTTTATTTGTGAGACGGAGACAGCAGTGTCTCCGTCTCAGCAAAATAGCTCTGTGCATAGAGAAAGTCCGGGGAGAGCTGCTTGCTGCGCATGCTCAGCAGCAGCAGCTCTCCTCTCTCCCTCCTCACAGAATAGCCTGCTCGTGCCTCCCACTGCTCCGATCCCCTGGTGGTATGTATACCACCAGTGTTGTATACGAAGTGCGTGTGTGAGTATGTATATTTACAGGGATGTATATGTATTTGTGTATGTATGCATGTGCTTTTGTGTATGTATGAATGTGTGTGGCATGTGTATGTATATATATATATATATATATATATAAGTCTATGTATGTATATATATATATATATATATATAATGTCTGTGTGTGTGTGTGTGTGTGTGTGTGTGTGTGTGTGTGTGTGTGTATATATATATATATAATGTCTGATATATATATATATATATATATATATATGTCTGTGTGTGTGTGTATGTATATATATATATATATATATATATCTATCATGTCTGTGTGTGTGTGTGTGTATATATGTCTATGTATATATATATATATATACACATATATAATATATATATATCTACTCGGAGGTCCGGCACTCCATGGTTACTGGCATACAGCATCGCCGGTGCCCTCACAAGGGGAAAAGAGCAGGAACTCAGCGGCGCGGCACTCGGCTTCACAATGAATAAAAGAACACGGACACCTTTCCTTCTGTCAACGTTTCAATGTATTAGACACATTTTCGTCAGGACGAAAATGTGTCTAATACATTGAAACGTTGACAGAAGGAAAGGTGTCCGTGTTCTTTTATTCATTGTGAAGCCGAGTGCCACGCCGCTGAGTTCCTAATATATATATATATATATATATATATATATATATATATATATAAAAAATATCAGTATGTTTTACCAGCACACGGGATGCCAGCTCTCAGTGGCATCCCGTCTGTCGGAAGCGAGGTGGCGAGAACCCTCGTGGGCTCGCTGCGGGCACAGTTGCTCGCTTCGCTCGCCACAGGTTAGATTCCCACTCGGTTGGTGGCATGGAGCAACTAACCGAGTGGGAATACCTGCGGATATCGGGATTCCATTCGTCTGTATTTCACCGGATAGATATATATATATATATATATATATATATATACACACACACACACATTCACAGATACACACCTACACACCCACGGAAACCCCCCTGAATAAATCCTGGGTTTGCCCCTGAGTCTCTCACACTCTAAAGTATGAAGAAGATCAGATACAAAGGTAGGTAGAAGAGAAGAGAGGAGGAATAATAAGGGATAACAACCATTTTTAGGGGTATCCACAAATAATATTATGTATACCCTGTATGTATCTTCATGGGCAAAACCATGTGCACTGCGGGGGGGGGGGGGGGGGCAGATATAATATGTGCAGAGAGAGTGAGACTTTGGTGACGTGTGGTAAAACTGAAATCTAAATTGCAGTGTAATATTGAACCAGCCAGTATTTACCTTGCACAAAGACAATATACCCCACCCAAATGTAACTCTCTCTGCACATGTTATATCTGCCAAAGCCCCTCCCCCCTCCCTGCAGTGCACATGGGCCCTCATTCCGAGTTGTTCGCTCGGTATTTTTTATCGCATCGCAATGAAAATCCGCTTAGTACGCATGCGCAATGTTCGCACTGCGACTGCGCCAAGTAACTTTGCTATGTAGAAAGTAATTTTACTCACGTCTTTTTCCTCGCTCCGGCGATCGTAATGTGATTGACAGGAAATGGGTGTTACTGGGCGGAAACACGGCGTTTCAGGGGCGTGTGGCTGAAAACGCTACCGTTTCCGGAAAAAACGCAGGAGTGGCCGGAGAAACGGTGGGAGTGCCTGGGCGAACGCTGGGTGTGTTTGTGACGTCAACCAGGAACGACAAGCACTGAACTGATCGCACAGGCAGAGTAAGTCTGAAGCTACTCTGAAACTGCTAAGTAGTTAGTAATCGCAATATTGCGAATACATCGTTCGCAATTTTAAGAAGCTAAGATTCACTCCCAGTAGGCGGCGGCTTAGCATGTGTAACTCTGCTAAATTCGCCTTGCGACCGATCAACTCGGAATGAGGGCCATGGTTTTGCCCATCTGCTAACAATTTTGCTGCTACGATCAGGTCTGAATTAGGCCCTAAATAACTGGAATTGCACTGAAGACTATTATTTACATGCATAAATGTGCAAAATAAATTAGACAGTAGAGACAGAGTGACACCAAGACAGTGGCTTGGGAGACTAATTTGTAGCTTTGCTGATGGTGATGGAGGAGAGACAAAGGAAATTACAAGAGTGTCAAGGGTGATGTCCAGACAGTGAAATGAGGTACTGATAACATTTGGATATTATCAATAATGTGTTGGCATTAGGGAGGTGTGGCAATGGGAGAAGGCCTGAAGGCAATGATTTCAGTCTTGGACATATTAAGCTCGAGAAAGTGTTGAGACATCAAGTAGAAAATTGAAAATAGTGGAGAAACAGTTTGAAATTTGAGGAAGGGAAGGGGAGAGGTCTGGAGAGAATAGCTAGCATTGGGTATCATCAGCTTAAGCCCAGTACACACAGAGAGAGATGTGTGTTGAGCGATCTATCAGTGACCCCTCAGCACACATCTCTCCTCCCGCTCAGCACAGCACAATGTGTGCTGTGCAAGGGGGGTGGACAGGGGGGGCGCTCATTTCACCCAGGCCAATCTAGCACCGGCGATAGCGACGCACGGGGCCGTGCATCCCTATTGCTGTGGGGCATACACACGGAGAGATCCTTGCTTAACTTCTAAGTAATCTAGTCAGATTGCTTAGAATTTAAGCACTGATCTCTCCGTGTGTATCCCCTTTAGAGTTGGTACAGCAAACCAGGGGGCTGATAACATCACTAAATGTAGAGGATTAGATAGATATTTATCAAAGCTTGGAGAGAGCTAGAGATTAAGTGCCAAACCATCAGATCCTGTCATTTTTCAAACACAGCCTGTAACATGACAGTCAGGTACTGATTGGTTGGCACTTTATCTTGGTCAAAGGGCTAAGGATTGAGACTTAAGGGACCATAGGAAGTGTGAAAGGAGTGGAGGGGAAGGGGGAGTCACAGCATTGAGACAGTTAATGCTTGTTTATAAAGATAGGAGAGGAACCAAGAGAGGGTGTTCCATGGTTTGAGAGGCTGCAGAGAAATTGAGAAGTATAAGCATGGAGATTAAATCCGTGGATTTAGCAAAACGAAGATCATTAGTGACTTTATCATGGCAGCTTCTATGAGGAAAAGTAGGAGAAAGTCTGAAGAAAGTCAGTGAGGGAGTTATCAGAGAGTAAAATGGCAAGGTAGGTATAGACATATGTCTCAAGTATTTGAGGGTTATCTTAAGGGAAGCATAGAGATTGGGCAGTGAGGTTAGTTGAGAGGGTTGGTTTTGAGACTATTGGAAAAGAGGGCATGTTTAAAGGAAGATGTGAAGATGCTGTTGGAGAGGCCAAGGTTAAAGAAGTGGGTGAGATGGAAAACCTGGTTCTTGGAAAAAAAACATGACTTTTTCCACTGACCCTTCCAGCTGACACTTTTGGAAAGTCATGTGTAAACTTTTAATATATTTATGGTGTATTTTTGAGATGGGATAGATAAATGGGATTTAAAATGATTTAGTGTATTCATACTTGAGACATGCAACTCCCAAACAGCACACAATGCCATCCCAGCCATTATGCAGACATTCGGCAAGTATATGTATGTTGTAGACCTGCATAAGTATATGTACAATGTTGTAGGTAATCACACTTTTGTCTTTGGAGTATGCTTACAAAATGACCACAAGAATGTCCCCTTGTGTCGTTGCTAATTACCATACAAGTAAATTAAAAACACTCCTTTGTAAATTCAAAAGGCTCAATGTTTCTTTTAAACAATCGCTCCTTGCTCTGGATTTCCGAGATTAAAGTATTTTCTAAAGAAGGAAGCACACTTAGAAGAGCCGCCTGTATCACACATTCAGATATTTTTTTATGCATTTCCCTGTCAGGGAAAACACATTAATGTGGTTTTGTGCCGTCTGATCTCTGTGGGAAAATCAGAAAACTGAGGAAGTAATTGGATGTCACTTGAAACAGCATATAGGTACTGTATGAATAGTGAGAACTCTGGAATTAATGTACTTGTATCGTAAAATATAATTAAACACAGTCAATCTGTTCTTTTTCTAATTTTGTATTTGGGGCCAGAGCCATTCCATGATTTTATTCATTTGGATTTTTTTCTTGGCAGTACCTAAATGGCTGTAAAAGTAATGTATCAAATGACATTTATGGATATGCCAGCTAACCAGACATTAATAATGCATGTCATTCATACTGTAATTTGGACCTATACTTCCAGTCATTCTTCTACAGAGGATCAGGAAGATAACGAGCTATAACACAAAAAAATACAGGAAGTAATAACATCTTATAATTACTAGAGATGAGCGGGTTCGGTTTCTCTGAAACCGAACCCGCACGAACTTCATGTTTTTTTCACGGGTCCGAGCAGACTCGGATCCTCCCGCCTTGCTCGGTTAACCCGAGCGCGCCCGAACGTCATCATGACGCTGTCGGATTCTCGCGAGACTCGGATTCTATATAAGGAGCCGCGCGTCGCCGCCATTTTCACACGTGCATTGAGATTGATAGGGAGAGGACGTGGCTGGCGTCCTCTCCATTAGAAATTAGATTAGAAGAGAGAGAGAGATTGTGCAGAGTCAGACAGAGTTTACCACAGTGACCAGTGCAGTTGTTGTTAGTTAACTTTTATTTATTTTAATATATATCCGTTCTCTGCTATATCCGTTCTCTGCCTGAAAAAAAACGATACACAGCAGCAGCCAGTCACACAGTGTGACTCAGTCTGTGTGCACTCAGCTCAGCCCAGTGTGCTGCACATCAATGTATAAAAGGCAAAGCTTATAATAATTGTGGGGGAGACTGGGGAGCACTGCAGGTTGTTATAGCAGGAGCCCCCAGGAGTACATAATATTATATTAATTTAAAATTAAACAGTGCACACTTTTGCTGCAGGAGTGCCACTGCCAGTGTGACTAGTGGTGACCAGTGCCTGACCACCAGTATAGTAGTATATTCATTGTTGTATGTATTGTATACTATCTCTTTATCAACCAGTCTATATTAGCAGCAGACACAGTACAGTGCGGTAGTTCACGGCTGTGGCTACCTCTGTGTCGGCAGTCGGAACTCGGCAGGCAGTCCGTCCATCCATAATTGTATTACAATATATACCACCTAACCGTGGTATTTTTTTTTCTTTCTTTATACCGTCATAGTGTCATACTAGTTGTTACGAGTATACTACTATCTCTTTATCAACCAGTGTACAGTGCGGTAGTTCACGGCTGTGGCTACCTCTGTGTCGGCAGTCGGCAGGCAGTCCGTCCATCCATAATTGTATTACTATTATAATATATACCACCTAACCGTGGTTTTTTTTCCATTCTTTATACCGTCGTCATAGTGTCATACTAGTTGTTACGAGTATACTACTATCTCTTTATCAACCAGTGTACAGTGCGGTAGTTCACGGCTGTGGCTACCTCTGTGTCGGCAGTCGGCAGGCAGTCCGTCCATCCATAATTGTATTATTATTATAATATATACCACCTAACCGTGGTTTTTTTTCCATTCTTTATACCGTCGTCATAGTGTCATACTAGTTGTTACGAGTATACTACTATCTCTTTATCAACCAGTGTACAGTGCGGTAGTTCACGGCTGTGGCTACCTCTGTGTCGGCAGTCGGCAGGCAGTCCGTCCATCCATAATTGTATTATTATTATAATATATACCACCTAACCGTGGTTTTTTTTCCATTCTTTATACCGTCGTCATAGTGTCATACTAGTTGTTACGAGTATACTACTATCTCTTTATCAACCAGTGTACAGTGCGGTAGTTCACGGCTGTGGCTACCTCTGTGTCGGCAGTCGGTAGGCAGTCCGTCCATCCATAATTGTATTATTATTATAATATATACCACCTAACCGTGGTTTTTTTTCCATTCTTTATACCGTCGTCATAGTGTCATACTAGTTGTTACGAGTATACTACTATCTCTTTATCAACCAGTGTACAGTGCGGTAGTTCACGGCTGTGGCTACCTCTGTGTCGGCAGTCGGCAGGCAGTCCGTCCATCCATAATTGTATTATTATTATAATATATACCACCTAACCGTGGTTTTTTTTCCATTCTTTATACCGTCGTCATAGTGTCATACTAGTTGTTACGAGTATACTACTATCTCTTTATCAACCAGTGTACAGTGCGGTAGTTCACGGCTGTGGCTACCTCTGTGTCGGCAGTCGGCAGGCAGTCCGTCCATCCATAATTGTATTATTATTATAATATATACCACCTAACCGTGGTTTTTTTTCCATTCTTTATACCGTCGTCATAGTGTCATACTAGTTGTTACGAGTATACTACTATCTCTTTATCAACCAGTGTACAGTGCGGTAGTTCACGGCTGTGGCTACCTCTGTGTCGGCAGTCGGCAGGCAGTCCGTCCATCCATAATTGTATTATTATTATAATATATACCACCTAACCGTGGTTTTTTTTTCATTCTTTATACCGTCGTCATAGTGTCATACTAGTTGTTACGAGTATACTACTATCTCTTTATCAACCAGTGTACAGTGCGGTAGTTCACGGCTGTGGCTACCTCTGTGTCGGCAGTCGGCAGGCAGTCCGTCCATCCATAATTGTATTATTATTATAATATATACCACCTAACCGTGGTTTTTTTTCCATTCTTTATACCGTCGTCATAGTGTCATACTAGTTGTTACGAGTATACTACTATCTCTTTATCAACCAGTGTACAGTGCGGTAGTTCACGGCTGTGGCTACCTCTGTGTCGGCAGTCGGCAGGCAGTCCGTCCATCCATAATTGTATTATTATTATAATATATACCACCTAACCGTGGTTTTTTTTCCATTCTTTATACCGTCGTCATAGTGTCATACTAGTTGTTACGAGTATACTACTATCTCTTTATCAACCAGTGTACAGTGCGGTAGTTCACGGCTGTGGCTACCTCTGTGTCGGCAGTCGGCAGGCAGTCCGTCCATCCATAATTGTATTATTATTATAATATATACCACCTAACCGTGGTTTTTTTTCCATTCTTTATACCGTCGTCATAGTGTCATACTAGTTGTTACGAGTATACTACTATCTCTTTATCAACCAGTGTACAGTGCGGTAGTTCACGGCTGTGGCTACCTCTGTGTCGGCAGTCGGCAGGCAGTCCGTCCATCCATAATTGTATTATTATTATAATATATACCACCTAACCGTGGTTTTTTTATACCACCTAACCGTGGCAGTCCGTCCATAATTGTATACTAGTAAACTATCCAATCCATCCATCTCCATTGTTTACCTGAGGTGCCTTTTAGTTCTGCCTATAAAATATGGAGAACAAAAAAGTTGAGGTTCCAAAATTAGGGAAAGATCAAGATCCACTTCCACCTCGTGCTGAAGCTGCTGCCACTAGTCATGGCCGAGACGATGAAATGCCAGCAACGTCGTCTGCCAAGGCCGATGCCCAATGTCATAGTACAGAGCATGTCAAATCCAAAACACCAAATATCAGAAAAAAAAGGACTCCAAAACCTAAAATAAAATTGTCGGAGGAGAAGCGTAAACTTGCCAATATGCCATTTACCACACGGAGTGGCAAGGAACGGCTGAGGCCCTGGCCTATGTTCATGGCTAGTGGTTCAGCTTCACATGAGGATGGAAGCACTCAGCCTCTCGCTAGAAAACTGAAAAGACTCAAGCTGGCAAAAGCACCGCAAAGAACTGTGCGTTCTTTGAAATCCCAAATCCACAAGGAGAGTCCAATTGTGTCGTTTGCGATGCCTGACCTTCCCAACACTGGACGTGAAGAGCATGCGCCTTCCACTATTTGCATGCCCCCTGCAAGTGCTGGAAGGAGCACCCGCAGTCCAGTTCCTGATAGTCAGATTGAAGATGTCAGTGTTGAAGTACACCAGGATGAGGAGGATATGGGTGTTGCTGGCGCTGGGGAGGAAATTGACCAGGAGGATTCTGATGGTGAGGTGGTTTGTTTAAGTCAGGCACCCGGGGAGACACCTGTTGTCCGTGGGAGGAATATGGCCGTTGACATGCCAGGTGAAAATACCAAAAAAATCAGCTCTTCGGTGTGGAGGTATTTCACCAGAAATGCGGACAACAGGTGTCAAGCCGTGTGTTCCCTTTGTCAAGCTGTAATAAGTAGGGGTAAGGACGTTAACCACCTCGGAACATCCTCCCTTATACGTCACCTGCAGCGCATTCATAATAAGTCAGTGACAAGTTCAAAAACTTTGGGTGACAGCGGAAGCAGTCCACTGACCAGTAAATCCCTTCCTCTTGTAACCAAGCTCACGCAAACCACCCCACCAACTCCCTCAGTGTCAATTTCCTCCTTCCCCAGGAATGCCAATAGTCCTGCAGGCCATGTCACTGGCAAGTCTGACGAGTCCTTTCCTGCCTGGGATTCCTCCGATGCATCCTTGCGTGTAACGCCTACTGCTGCTGGCGCTGCTGTTGTTGCCGCTGGGAGTCGATGGTCATCCCAGAGGGGAAGTCGTAAGCCCACTTGTACTACTTCCAGTAAGCAATTGACTGTTCAACAGTCCTTTGCGAGGAAGATGAAATATCACAGCAGTCATCCTACTGCAAAGCGGATAACTGAGTCCTTGACAACTATGTTGGTGTTAGACGTGCGTCCGGTATCCGCCGTTAGTTCACAGGGAACTAGACAATTTATTGAGGCAGTGTGCCCCCGTTACCAAATACCATCTAGGTTCCACTTCTCTAGGCAGGCGATACCGAGAATGTACACGGACGTCAGAAAAAGACTCACCAGTGTCCTAAAAAATGCAGTTGTACCCAATGTCCACTTAACCACGGACATGTGGACAAGTGGAGCAGGGCAGGGTCAGGACTATATGACTGTGACAGCCCACTGGGTAGATGTATGGACTCCCGCCGCAAGAACAGCAGCGGCGGCACCAGTAGCAGCATCTCGCAAACGCCAACTCTTTCCTAGGCAGGCTACGCTTTGTATCACCGCTTTCCAGAATACGCACACAGCTGAAAACCTCTTACGGCAACTGAGGAAGATCATCGCGGAATGGCTTACCCCAATTGGACTCTCCTGTGGATTTGTGGCATCGGACAACGCCAGCAATATTGTGTGTGCATTAAATATGGGCAAATTCCAGCACGTCCCATGTTTTGCACATACCTTGAATTTGGTGGTGCAGAATTTTTTAAAAAACGACAGGGGCGTGCAAGAGATGCTGTCGGTGGCCAGAAAAATTGCGGGACACTTTCGGCGTACAGGCACCACGTACAGAAGACTGGAGCACCACCAAAAACTACTGAACCTGCCCTGCCATCATCTGAAGCAAGAAGTGGTAACGAGGTGGAATTCAACCCTCTATATGCTTCAGAGGTTGGAGGAGCAGCAAAAGGCCATTCAAGCCTATACAATTGAGCACGATATAGGAGATGGAATGCACCTGTCTCAAGTGCAGTGGAGAATGATTTCAACGTTGTGCAAGGTTCTGATGCCCTTTGAACTTGCCACACGTGAAGTCAGTTCAGACACTGCCAGCCTGAGTCAGGTCATTCCCCTCATCAGGCTTTTGCAGAAGAAGCTGGAGGCATTGAAGAAGGAGCTAACACGGAGCGATTCCGCTAGGCATGTGGGACTTGTGGATGCAGCCCTTAATTCGCTTAACAAGGATTCACGGGTGGTCAATCTGTTGAAATCAGAGCACTACATTTTGGCCACCGTGCTCGATCCTAGATTTAAAGCCTACCTTGGATCTCTCTTTCCGGCAGACACAGGTCTGCTGGGGTTGAAAGACCTGCTGGTGACAAAATTGTCAAGTCAAGCGGAACGCGACCTGTCAACATCTCCTCCTTCACATTCTCCCGCAACTGGGGGTGCGAGGAAAAGGCTCAGAATTCCGAGCCCACCCGCTGGCGGTGATGCAGGGCAGTCTGGAGCGACTGCTGATGCTGACATCTGGTCCGGACTGAAGGACCTGACAACGATTACGGACATGTCGTCTACTGTCACTGCATATGATTCTCTCAACATTGATAGAATGGTGGAGGATTATATGAGTGACCGCATCCAAGTAGGCACGTCACACAGTCTGTACTTATACTGGCAGGAAAAAGAGGCAATTTGGAGGCCCTTGCACAAACTGGCTTTATTCTACCTAAGTTGCCCTCCCACAAGTGTGTACTCCGAAAGAGTGTTTAGTGCCGCCGCTCACCTTGTCAGCAATCGGCGTACGAGGTTACATCCAGAAAATGTGGAGAAGATGATGTTCATTAAAATGAATTATAATCAATTCCTCCGCGGAGACATTGACCAGCAGCAATTGCCTCCACAAAGTACACAGGGAGCTGAGATGGTGGATTCCAGTGGGGACGAATTGATAATCTGTGAGGAGGGGGATGTACACGGTGATATATCGGAGGGTGAAGATGAGGTGGACATCTTGCCTCTGTAGAGCCAGTTTGTGCAAGGAGAGATTAATTGCTTCTTTTTTGGGGGGGGGTCCAAACCAACCCGTCATATCAGTCACAGTCGTGTGGCAGACCCTGTCACTGAAATGATGGGTTGGTTAAAGTGTGCATGTCCTGTTTTGTTTATACAACATAAGGGTGGGTGGGAGGGCCCAAGGATAATTCCATCTTGCACCTCTTTTTTCTTTTCTTTTTCTTTGCATCATGTGCTGATTGGGGAGGGTTTTTTGGAAGGGACATCCTGCGTGACACTGCAGTGCCACTCCTAGATGGGCCCGGTGTTTGTGTCGGCCACTAGGGTCGCTAATCTTACTCACACAGCTACCTCATTGCGCCTCTTTTTTTCTTTGCGTCATGTGCTGTTTGGGGAGGGTTTTTTGGAAGGGACATCCTGCGTGACACTGCAGTGCCACTCCTAGATGTGCCCGGTGTTTGTGTCGGCCACTAGGGTCGCTAATCTTACTCACACAGTCAGCTACCTCATTGCGCCTCTTTTTTTCTTTGCGTCATGTGCTGTTTGGGGAGGGTTTTTTGGAAGGGCCATCCTGCGTGACACTGCAGTGCCACTCCTAGATGGGCCCGGTGTTTGTGTCGGCCACTAGGGTCGCTAATCTTACTCACACAGCTACCTCATTGCGCCTCTTTTTTTCTTTGCGTCATGTGCTGTTTGGGGAGGGTTTTTTGGAAGGGCCATCCTGCGTGACACTGCAGTGCCACTCCTAGATGGGCCCGGTGTTTGTGTCGGCCACTAGGGTCGCTAATCTTACTCACACAGCTACCTCATTGCGCCTCTTTTTTTCTTTGCGTCATGTGCTGTTTGGGGAGGGTTTTTTGGAAGGGACATCCTGCGTGACACTGCAGTGCCACTCCTAGATGGGCCCGGTGTTTGTGTCGGCCACTAGGGTCGCTTATCTTACTCACACAGCGACCTCGGTGCAAATTTTAGGACTAAAAATAATATTGTGAGGTGTGATGTGTTCAGAATAGGCTGAAAATGAGTGTAAATTATGTTTTTTGAGGTTAATAATACTTTGGGATCAAAATTACCCCCAAATTCTATGATTTAAGCTGTTTTTTAGGGTTTTTTGAAAAAAACACCCGAATCCAAAACACACCCGAATCCGACAAAAATAATTCGGTGAGGTTTTGCCAAAACGCGTTCGAACCCAAAACACGGCCGCGGAACCGAACCCAAAACCAAAACACAAAACCCGAAAAATTTCAGGCGCTCATCTCTAATAATTACAGTAGGTATTATTACAAGAGGTGGTTAGATGTACACATCTAAATACTGGTGGTGCTGACTGGATTTAGTAATAAAATTGGTTAATTGAATGATTGTAGTGTATTATGAGCAGGCCCCCGGCGCTACCCACTCAGCAAAGGGATGCAGTGCAGGTAGGCGCCAGGCAGGAGAGGCGCTCTAGCTGCCCTGCATCCCCGCAGCTGCGCCGCCTGTCCCTCCTGCTGTTGCCAGCTGCTGTGGCTGTCACACTGTGACAGGCAGTGGTGCTGGCAGCTTTCAGCTTCCTCTCCCCCTCCCTGACTGTGTGATAGCGCAGAGCCATAGTGTGCACTGTGCAGGCCAGGAAGGAAGACCCGAAAGGGGGGCAGGACTACACGGGACCAGGCTGATCATGAGGAGGAACAGGAGGATGGACAGCAATGGCCAGCCAGACTTCCTTTTGGTAAGAAGATGTAAAGAGTGAGTGAGCGTGAGAAAGTGTGTGTGTGTGTGTGTGTGTGTGTGTGTGTGTGTGTGTGTGTGTGTGTATGGATGTGTGTGTGTGTGTGTGTGTGTGTGTGTGTGTGTGTGTGTGTGTGTATCTGTGTGACTAGGTGGGCAAAATGTGTAAGCGGCACTACTACAGGGGGTATTTTGTGTAAGTGGCATTACTACAGGGTGGGATTTTGTGTAAGTGGCATTACTACAGGGTGGTATTTTGTGTAAGTGGCATTGCTACAGGGGGTATTTTGTGTAAGTGGCATTACTACAGGGGGGATTTTGTGTAAGTGGCACTACTACAGGGGGGATTTTGTGTAAGTGGCACTACTACAGGGGGTATTTTGTGTAAGTGGCATTACTACAGGGTGGGATTTTGTGTAAGTGGCATTACTACAGGGTGGTATTTTGTGTAAGTGGCATTACTACAGGGGGTATTTTGTGTAAGTGGCATTACTACAGGGGGGATTTTGTGTAAGTGGCATTACTACAGGGGGGATTTTGTGTAAGTGGCATTACTACAGGGGGGATTTTGTGTAAGTGGCACCACTACAGGGGGTATTTTGTGTTAGTGGCATTACTACAGGGGAGATTTTGTGTATAAGAAGCACTGCTAAGTGCAGTGTTATGTGAATAAGATTGTGCTACTGTGGCGTAATTTGAAATGGGGGTACTATTGTGTGGCCATGCCCCTTCCATGTAAAACCACACTCCTTTTTCGGTGTGCAACAAAGGCGCGCGCTGTCCCTTTGTAAAGTATTGGAGGGCGCAAATTTATAGTTTGCAGGGGGGCGCCGAGCACCCGAGCACCAGCCCTGATTATGAGACACTGGAAAAAGCAATAGTAAACATTTCAGGCAGGGTACATATATACAAATATTTGTTACTGACGTTTTTTGGACAAATTACTGACACTTCTTTTTTCTAACATACTAGAAAATTAAAATTGCAATGTATTGAAAAGTAATTATACACAATCTTAAGAAGGTCAGCTATTAAGGAATACATGTTATTTCAAAATGTATGTAATAATGCATTACAGCATTGCCATATACAGTACTGTACATAGGAGGTTATCCACAGCAAGATCTGCGTCCATCCACTCACATGCTGGGAGCTGCCCAGCACAGGGCAAGGCCATCCAGCATGTGAGTGGCGCCGCCCCGTGAAGCGTTCTCAATTTCATTGCAAACGCATCAATTTGAGGTTTACTCCTGCCTGCACAGCCTGATTGTGATGTCACTCAACTTCCCCGAAAATGGTCCTGACACACCTGCATTGTCTGACTGTGCCCACTGAATCCCATGTCTGAGCCACCCCAGCAGCCGCCACTGTCAATCACCTTGCAACCACATCCTTCCGGGATGCGGCCGCATGGTGACGCACGGCTGGGTCTGGGTCTGAATACGACCCATATTATGTAACTGTCTTTGTGTTCTCTCCATGGGGTATATTTACAAAGATTCGTGTTTTTGCCGTTTTGAAGGGTGTTTGAACTCGAATGGTATCGGGTGCATTTTACTGCAACTTTTTGAATCCTGATACGATCATTCACTAAGCTGCCGATTATTCCAAATTCGTATTTTCCGATGTCGATGTGATTCGTAATGTCAGGCAGTGTTTTACGGGAGTGATGAGTAAAACACTGCCTGACAAAACACAAGGAATCCCGGCCGGATCTGTGAGATCCGTGCAGGGCTTCATTGTGTACCTTAAGAAGGTGTTTAAAGTGTTAAAAATTCAGAAAAAAATTGCGTGGGGTCCCCCCTCCTAAGCATAGCCAGCCTCGGGCTCTTTGAGCCGGTCCTGGTTGACAAAATATGGGGAAAAAATGACAGGGGTTCCCCCATATTTCATCAACCAGCACCGGGCTCTGTGCCTGGTCCTTGTTCAAAACATACGGGGGACAAAAAGCGTAGGGGTCCCCCATATTTCTTAAACCAGCACCAGGCTCCACTAGCCAGGTACATAATGCCACAGCCGGGGGACACTTTTATTGTGGTCCCGGCGGCCCTGGCATTTCATACCCAACTAGTCACCCCTGGCCAGGGTACCCTGGAGGAGTGGGAACCCCTTAAATCAAGGGGTCCCCCCTCCAGCCACCCAAGGGCCAGGGGTGAAGCCCGGGGCTGTCCCCCCATCCAAGGGCGGCGGATGGGGGGCTGATAGCCAAGTGTAAAATATCAGAATATTGTTTTTAGTAGCAGTACAACAAGTCCCAGCAAGCCTCCCCCGCAAGCTGGTACTTGGAGAACCAAAAGTACCAGCATGCGGTGGAAAACCGGGCCCGCTAGTACCTGTAGTACTACTACTAAAAAAATACCCAACAAAAAACAGGACACACACACCGTGACAGTATAAGTTTATTACATGCATGCACACCTCCAAACATACATACTTACCTATGTTCACACGAGGCTCGGTCCTCTTCTCCATGTAGAATCCTCGGGGTACCTGTGAAAAAGATTATACTCACATAATCCAGTGTTGCTTGTCTTCTTTGTATAATCCACGTACTTGGCAAAACAAAAAAACGGAAACCCGACCACGCACTGAAAGGGGTCCCATGTTTACACATGGGACGCCTTTCCCCGACTGCCAGGACCCCCCCTGACTCCTGTCAAAGAGGGTCCCTTCAGCCAATCAGGGAGCGCCATGTCGTGGCACTCTCCTGATTGGCTGTGTGCTCCTGTAGTGTCTGTGAGGCTGCACACGGCAGAGATACAATGTAGCGCCTATGCGCTCCATTGTATCCAATGGTGGGAACTTTGCGGTCAGCGGTGAGGTTACTTTCGGTCAACCGCTGACCGCAAAGTTCCCACCATTGGATACAATGGAGCGCATAGGCGCTACATTGTATCTCTACCGTGTGCATTCTCACAGACACTACAGGAGCACAAATCCAATCAGGAGAGTGCCACGACGTGGTGCTCACTGATTGGCTGAAGGGACCCTCTTTGACAGGAGTCAGGGGGGGTCCTGGCAGTCGGGGAAAGGGGTCCCATGTGTAAACATGGGACCCCTTTCAGTGCGTGGTCGGGTTTCCGTTTTTTTGTTTTGCCAAGTACGTGGATTATACAAAGAAGACAAGCAACACTGGATTATGTGAGTATAATTTTTTCACAGGTACCCCGAGGATTCTACATGGAGAAGAGGACCGAGCCTCGTGTGAACATAGGTAAGTATGTATGTTTGGAGGTGTGCATGTATGTAATAAACTTATACTGTCACGGTGTGTGTCCTGTTTTTTGTTGGGTATTTTTTTAGTAGTAGTACTACAGGTACCAGCGGGCCCAGTTTTCCACCGCATGCTGGTACTTGTGGTTCTCCAAGTACCAGCTTGCGGGGGAGGCTTGCTGGGACTTGTAGTACTGCTACTAAAAACAATATTCTGATTTTTTTACACTTGGCTATCAGCCCCCCATCCGCCGCCCTTGGATGGGGGGGACAGCTTTGGGTTTCACCCCTGGCCCTTGGGTGGCTGGAGGGGGGACCCCTTGATTTAAGGGGTTCCCACTCCTCCAGGGTACCCGGCCAGGGGTGACTAGTTGGGTATGTAATGCCAGGGCCGCCGGGACCACAATAAAAGTGTCCCCCGGCTGTGGCATTATGTACCTGGCTAGTGTAGCCCGGTGCTGGTTTAAAAAATATGGGGGACCCCTACGCTTTTTGTCCCCCGTATTTTCTGAACCAGGACCAGGTGCAGAGCCCGGGGCTGGTTGATGAAATATGGGGGAACCCCTGTCATTTTTTCCCCCATATTTTTTCAACCAGGACCGGCTCAAAGAGCCCGAGGCTGGTTATGCTTAGGAGGGGGGACCCCACGCATTTTTTTTCTGTTTTTACACTAAACACACCCTTTCCCATAGATAACCATGCACAGATCTCACTGATCCTTGCATGGTTATCCAAACTCGACTGGAAAAAGCAGGTCTATTTTTTTGCTGTTTTTTTAACGATTCGCAAAAAAATAGACCCGCACTTGAGCACTCAGAGACTAACACCCAAATACGAATGAATAGTGAATACCCATATTGTATGAAATAACAGCCGCGTTTGACCAATGGTCTATTCATTCGTATTTCAGAACTTTGTCGTTAAATCCATTACGAATAGACCAGACACTGCCGAGATTTGTGCTTAGTGAATTCCCGGATTGGGACTTTGAAAAAAAAACACAAATCGGACAAACTCGATTTTTTAGTAAATATTGGCCCATGTCTCTCAATGTCAGAGCTGCAGATTTTAAATGTTTTCCCACCATGCATTCAGATGAGACAACTCTGGATCTCCGATGGCCTCTCATTCTTCTCTGAGATCGTGCAATCTCCACACGGAACACAGACCTGCACCACTTGTTGTTTCCTATTAACAATAACATGACTACTGTTGCATACTCTATTACTGAACTTCAATTTGCATGATAAGACAGGTATTTCACAAAGCAGCAATTCTTTGTTATAGATGATGACTGGGTCAGGGAATACCATGAGTTTGTATCATTTAAATTTAGAACCTATTATTTTTGCCTTTCTTAATCTGTAAACTAAGATTTTACTGAGGAACAAAGGGTAGAAAAGTCGACTACATACAGTACTCTGGAGGTCATTGACAAAGCATAACATTTTCTGCTGCATAGTGCTACATAAAATGTGCATAAGAGCAGTGATGTCTGGATTGCACAGATTCAAGACTGTTCCAAAATAGGAAGCACACGTAGAAGAGACATTTGTGTTATATGCTGAGATTTTGTTTGTAAGCAAATCCCTTTAAGGAAAAACAATTAATGTGGATTCATGCCTTCTGATCTCTGTGAAGAAATCAGAAAAGTGAGGAAATAATTAATGTACTTCTACTGTAAAATATAATTAGACACAGCTGAGTTGTTCTTTTTCTATTGTGAGTAGCGGCACAGTTGTTCCATTATTATATGGTATTAATTTTTTATTGACAGTTTTTAAATGGATATCAAATTATGTTTTCTTATACTGAAGCTAAGTAGATTTTCTGGTGACCTAGCATATGGGTGTTCCTGTTCCCTAATTCTGGTAACCATACCCCAAGCTTAGAGCAAGGCTTTATTTATCTTACTAGACAATGCCAGGTAAAGTAAAAGTAGATGTCTCCTCAATATATTGAAAAAAAATCCAGTACTCAAATGCAGAAGTGCATTATCTAGACATTAATCACCAGTAAATGCACAAGCAGCTTCTGCTGATTAAAATGATATGCGGCATGCCTATATTCTGTGTGTGACTACAGCTGTATCTGCATATGAAATGCTACGTTACAGTGTAGTCCTGGAAATCACTGTAACGTAGTATTTTATATGCAGATACAGTCACAGTTGCACACAGAATATAGGCATGCCACATATCATTTTAATCAGAAGAAGCTTGTGCATCAAAGCCACATAATAATGCAAATAGGATGCATTTTCATCAAAAAAAAGGTGCCTGACATTAGCAGAGTTGCCAAATGACTCACACCAGGCATCTCCTGCTGCATGGCATATTGAGGCAAGATGTATGATGACACATCTGTATCCAAGCAGGGGCAGAGGTCACAATGTTAGCAGCCATGTGAGTGCTGTGTGCGGGTAGGTTGGTTGTGCAGTAGTGTTAGGGGCATTATGTGTGTAATGTGTGTAAATGCATTACTAATGTGCGGCATACAGTATGTGTAAGGGGCACTATATTTGTCCTTATGTGTATAAGTGTACTAATAATGTGCGGCATATGTGTAAGCAGCATTATGTGTGTCATTATGTATATAAGGGCATTAATAATGGGTGGCATATGTGTAAGGGACATTATGTGTATAAGGGCATTAATAATGTGTGTCATAGGTGTAAGGGGCATTACTGTGTGGTATTATGTGTATAAATACATTACTAATGTGTGGCATTATGTGTATAAGGTGCTCTACTGTGTGGCATAATGTATAGAAAAGGTACTACTGTGTGGTCTAATGTGAATAAAGAGCAATATGGTGTGGTGTAATGTGAATAAGGAGCAATTCAGTGTGATGTAATGTGAATAAGGGGCACTACTGTGAGGATAAATGTTTATAAGGTAAAGTGGTACTACTGTGTGATGTAACGTGAAGAAGGGAAATTATCGCATGATAAAATGTGAATAAAGTTGCAATACTGTGTGGCATAATTTGAATTGAGGGTACTATTGTGTGGCCGTGCCCCTTCCCAGCAAGAACACGCCCCTTTTTGGTCTGTGTGCACTGTTCTATTTTAAAACATAGGGAGTTTGAACACCAAAATGAGGTCTGCTATGGGTGAGGTGTGATGGTGCTGGGAAAGGGGTCCAGGGTCAGAGGCGGAACTAGCGGTGGTGCTAGGGGGCACCAGCCAAAATCTTGGCTAGGGTATTATATTGGTTAGGGCCAGCTCTACACACAGCCATACTCACTGATACACACTGATTCTCATGGATTGAAGAGTCAGTGTAGCAGGGTGTCATACAGCTCACCAGCCAGGTAATGTATGTAGGAACACTGGAATCATTGTGGAGTGCAGGTAATGGCAGGACTCTCTAGAGCTAAGTGGAAGCTGTGTCTTCAGCTGTGATGCTCTAACATTGCAAAAAGACAAGATGGCCCCTGCACATGCAAAGTAGAGATCTCAGTGGCCATCTTGGAATAGGGCATGAAGCCTCCCTGGTGAACAGGAAGACAGAAGTCTTTGCAGAAGTAGAGTGTGGTACAAACTGCTTATGCTATCATGCTACAAATCAGTGCTATTTGCCAAAGAGGTAATGGCTCTAATACTTCACGTTATACTGTACTGTAGGATATTAAAATTTTCATTGCATAGTAAAATCTAAAACAATATTGTTGTCATAGGACTCCATAGTGGCGAATATAAGCATCTGCCAGCATTGATTGGAGAAACAGATGTATTCATTGATTTCTCTTTAATACAGCAGATGAACTTGGGGGGTAATTCCAAGTTGATCGCAGCAGGAAATTTTTTAGCAGTTGGGCAAAACCATGTGCACTGCAGGGGAGGCAGATATAACATGTGCAGAAAGAGTTAGAATTGGGTGTGGTGTGTTCAATCTGCAATCTAATTTGCAGTGTAAAATAAAGCAGCCAGTATTTACCCTGCACAGAAACAAAATAACCCACCCAAATCTAATCCTCTCTGCAAATGTTATATCTCCCCCCCCCGCAGTGCACATGGTTTTGCCCAACTGCTAAAAAATTTCCTGCTGCGATCAACTTGGAATTACCCCCTTAGTCTTTCCCTTTATTACCAGCGATAGGGTGGACCTTACCACATTACACTGTTTAATATATTGATCCGTTAATGCCAGCTTTGTCTTTTTTAATGGACATCATCATGAGAGGGATCTTTTCAGATCCCTACTGTGTGTCTCTCTTCCCCAGTAAAGACTGCCTTAGTTTTTTTTTCCCTGCAATAAGATGAGAGACCTCTGGTAAATGATTGTGTATATGATTATTGATGTTTGTTTGCCACCAGCAAGTGAACATCTTACTCATCACTAAATGTTTGACAACAAACTGCTACAGTATATCACCTTTTTCAGTGGTATACTAATAAATAGTATTAATTGGATACATTTAGGTTGCTGCAGTAAAATGTAGACTGCAGTATTAAATTAAAATAACCATAATTTACCACAATAGTCCCTAAAAGTCCATATGATCCTCGCAATGTTCTGTTAGTCCAGGTGTCACACGAGGTAAGTGGACACAGCCATACTGACCCTGATAATGCACATGCACGATTAAGATGTGGGCCATGAGCACATTACCGTACCCATTATAAATAAAGGTGATGCTCTTTGGAACAAAAAGTCTTGACAGCTTGGTCAGCTGTCTTTCGTAAGAGCTGTAATGGCTAAGGACCAATGATACATTCAGACAAAATATTTTACGATATCCCTGCGATGATCTGAGTAAGTCAGAAAATCTTGTGACATTCCCACAATCATTGATAACTACCATACCCTCCAACATGACCCGCCCCACTAGGTACAAAATGCTCTGTTTCTGGACTTCCCTCTTAATTTATTATTGCCATCACCTGTGAAGAAACAGCTTTCTTATCATCTAACTAGTTCAACACAGGTGATGGAAATCATAAATTAAGAGGGAAGTCCAGAAACAGAGCATTTTGTACCTAGTTGGGCGGGTCATGTTGGAGGGTCTGAACTACTGTACCTGTATAAGAAACTAAATTTATCCCGCAAACCTCCAAAACCAGTGGCATAGCAGTGCAGAGGTTGGTGGGTTTATTTTTCCACATTACACCCTCAAACTATGGAAGATGATCAAGAATGAAAATAAAAAGTTTTTATTTTCATTTGGAATGTAACTGCATTCTCACTATCTACTCACGTGATAGAAAGGATCTCCCTACTTAGTGTGGATGACAGGTTTGTATTAAAATGAATGTAAAGGAAATGGTATTGATGCTGTGCTCATGCCCAGTTACTGTATATGCTGACATTATCCACAGAGGAGTTCAATTAAAGAGCAATGTTATATGTCAAAATATTTACTTGAAAATATTCAGGTGGCTGCTGGTCAACATCATCATGTGTAGTAAATCAGGAGATAACAAATTGAAAAAATGCAATGTATTTATTATTTATTTATTAACAGTTTCTTATATAACGCAGCAAATTCCATTGCGCTTTACAATTGGAAATAACAATGATATAACAAAACTGGGTAATAACAAACAGTCATAGAGGTAGGAAGGCCCTGCTCGCATGCTTACAATCTATAGGGAAATAGGCATAGATACACAAGGATAGGTGCTATATATTGCTATAGTTGTCCACCAGGTCGAGAGGAAGGATGAGAAGACATGTGAGGATTTGTGTGGACTGTGCAAAGTGGATGCAATTTGATAGGAATTTGATAGGAAGTACAATGTGCTGAGTTTATTGCAATAACTCAGTACATTGATGGTCATTCCGAGTTGTTCGCTTGTTGCCGATTTTTGCTATGCTGCGATTTACTGCTAAATGCGCATGCGCATGGTATTTAACTAAAAACTTAGCAGTTTTGCTGGTGTTCGTATGATGCTTTTCAGCTGATCGGTAAATGATTGACAAGAAAGGGGCATTTCTGGGAGGTAACTGAGCGTTTTCCGGGAGTGTGCTAAAAAACGCAGGCGTGTCAGGGAAAAACGCGGGAGTGGCTGGAGAAACGGGGGAGTGGCTGGCCGAATGCAGGGCGTGTTTGTGACGTCAAACCAGGAACTAAACGGACTGAGGTGATCGCAGTCTAGGAGTAGGTCTGGAGCTACTCAGAAACTGCAAATAATTATTTAGTAGCAGTTTTGCTAATCTTTCGTTCGCTATTCTGCTAAGCTAAGATACACGCCCAGAGGGCGGCGGCCTAGCGTGTGCAATGCTGCTAAAATCTGCTAGCGAGCGAACAACTCGGAATGAGGGCCCTTGTACAAAGTACTGAGTTAATTGCAATAACTGCTTGTGATAATACATACAGTATACACAGTGCATACACAAAAGACAATAAAAGTCAAGCTGTTATGATTATCTTCTCTTGGGGTCTTCCAAGTTCATCCTTCTAGGGCAGTCCCTTTTCCTTACAATTACAAAGACAATAACAGAGATTAACTGTAGTATATTAGGTAAAGTGCAATAAGTGTTTAAACTGAAGCACTTTGATTAGTATTCATATACTGTGTATGAGTCAATAACTCAACAATTTATTGGAGGAAATGATTTCTGAATCCCACAATATGTATGACTGTGGTTCATACTTGCCTACCTGACCCTCTCCATGAGGGAGAAAATGCTCTGTTCCTGGATGTTCCTGGTAATGTATGATTGCCATCACCTGTGGTGAGCTAGTTAATTGATAAGAAAGGTGTTTCACCACAGGTGATGGCAATCATACATTACCAGGAAAGTCCAGTAAACAGAGCATTTTCTCCCTCGTGGAGAGGGTCAGGTAGGCAAGTATGCTGTGGTTGCTTTTATAATGAATTTAGCAGCCAAATAGAAAGTCTGTGGGGTAAATTTGCTATGTAACATTTTTGAAAGCTAACAGTGTTGTTTTGGGCAATTTTGCTATAATTAAAGGGACGATATTACAGAGAAATACAAAACCAAGGAAATTTTGTGCATAATACTTCTGAACCTTTTATTACATAGGCTGAAACCACCAAAGATGTGGCTGCATTTTGAAAAACACAGGATAGTAAATAAACCCCTTACAGTTTTATATGCCAAACTTATAACAGGCAATTTTTATGGCTAAAGAAATATGCGTATTGAGTATTTGAGTATAAAAGAGGCAAATGGTCTGATACAGAGGTGGATACTAGCTGTGTACACAGCCGATGTTTGATTAGTTGAGCAATTATATGCTACTGCACTTTCACAAAATATTCTGAAAACCACTACGGTGCATGCTTTACCCTGACTGCATGTGTGATTTCCTGTCAGACAGCGTAATGCTCCTCAAACTTACCAGGCCTGGATGGTTCATTGCACTTTATACCGCTTCTGTTGATCCTCTTGACATGAAAGAGAGGTGAGGAGGTTTGCTCTGGTTGCAAAGAACTATAGCTAATGTTTTGAACACATTTCAATTTATTAAATAAAGCAGTTCTTCTGACGGGTAAGGATAACTATAATTTCAATATAGATTACAACAATATACATAGGTTCAAATTAGTATGGATCTTTAAGCAAAACAATAAACTGAATAACAATGCACTGTTAACACTAGATATAAACATCTAATTACATTAATTTATTAGAGACAATATAATAGCATCATAGTAAACACCCTAAATATATTTCTGATGAATGTGTCTCAAATATTCACAGCAGTCAAGCTGAGTCTTTAGAGGTGAAGTACAGCTGGGTCTTTAGAGGCGATGCACATACAAACAGATCTGCCAATTTATTTACAGAATTCAGTTTCCTTGCGTTGCTGACAGAAATGAATAGCTTGGTTTACAGCCACCGTGTTAATATATCAGGTTACTTAAGAGTAACCCCCCACCTCACCCCTCCCCCCATAATTGCCTCTAGCAAAGCTATGAATCTGCAAAAAAGGGTATGTGGCCTTGCTAAAATGGGTATGGCTTTGCATAAAGGGGCATGGCATAGCAGGAAAAGGCTACCTTATACCAGTTTTGCAACCTGCACGCCCAGACATTGGCCACCACAGGAAAAAAAATAATCCTGATTTATGCCCCTTACATTATTTGTCATTTTCCTCCTTATAGTAATGCCCAGTATGCATTATGCCACATACTGCAATGGCCCTTAGACATTATGCCACACAAAATAATGCCCATTACACAATATGCCACACACCGTAATGCCCCTGACACATTATGCAACACACCGCAATGCCCGTTATACATTATGCCACACACTGCAATGCCCCTGAGACATTATATTACATACCACAATGCCCGTGATACAGTATACCACACACCGTGATGCCTATGATACATTACGACACACACCGCAATGTCTGTGATACATTATGCCACACACCGCAATGCCCATTACACATTAAGCCCTACAGTAAGGCTTCTAATTACTTTTAAATTACCTGCTCATTGCCAAGAGTTTCATGCTCTTGGTTCCATGCACGGTGCCAGGGGTTTTCATGCTCAGGGTGTCATGCTCATTGCCAGGGATTTCATGCACTAGGTGTTATGCTTGTTGCCAGGAGTATCATGTGCTGGGTGTCAAGTTCATTGCCATGGGGTAATATTCATTGTCAGGGGTTTCATGCACTGGGTGTCATGCTCATTGCTAGGGGGTAATGCTTGTTGTCAGGGATTTCATGAGCTGAGTGTTGTGCTTACCAGGGGGTAATGCTTGTTGCTAGGGCTATGCTCCCAGTACCAAATATGCCCCAGTGCCAGATATTCCCCCACAGTGCCAGATAAAATATATACCCCCATAGTGCCAGATACATATGCTCCCAGTGCCAGCTATACATATGTCCCCAGTGCCAAATATACCCCCCCCCCCCCAGTGCCAGGTACACACCCACCCCCACGCTGCTGTGGGAACAGTCTGAGTCCAGGAAGGAGCCGGAGGGCACAGAGCGCGCCTCTCCTGTGTCTGTTCTGTGTCTCCAGCGGCGTGTCTGTCAAATGAAGTGCCGGTTCGTGAGCCAATCAGAGCTCACGGACCAGCAGCTGTGGTTTATGATTGGCTGCCAGTCCATGAACTCTGATTGGCTCACGAACCGGCACTTCATTTGACAGACATGCCACTGCCGGAGACCCAGAAGGGACACAGGAGAGGCACGCACTGAACTCACAGCAGCAATCAGTGGCGGCACTCCCGCAGCCCTGCACCACCAAGCCCTCGCAGTGGCTGCGGGGGGTGGGAGTTACGCCACTGGTAATCATCTATTTTAAAAGTGTGTCTATGGTTGTCTCTTGTCACTAGAGCTGCTTCTCTCGGCTTTCAACTATTATGTGAGTGTGCAGGGTCTCAGGTGTTGTTTGCTGAGGCATGTACTATGGCTTGGGCTCTCATTTACACGCTATAAAGTCAGTCACTGATGATTTATTTAGAAAGTTTGCAGTGAATATAGTAAGGAGTTGCAGGGCTTGTAATATAGTGTAGCTACAGACCTCTCTGGTCATTGACACTGGAACGCCTTAGGTGGGGGTCACTCAGAGGTGAATTGACTCCCTCTCACCAGCCGCCTCCTGATCTGCCCTCAGCTCTACCCTACTCAGGGGAGCCACACCTCCAACCTTCACTGAAGGACATGAATGGAAGACGTGCACTTGGAGCACTGCTCCGCCCAGGTCTGCCAGGAAATACCTGCTACCCCACTTCTGATGGTCAGCGCTTCCCCTTCTCTGTAAACTCGGATAACAACCTCAGAGCTGTTCCACTACTTCACAGCATGCTCCTTCACAAGGCTCTCCCCCACAGCACCCAATGGTCTGGGAGTTCAACTGTTTATAGACTCTGTAAATGTATTACCTGTCCACCAGCTGCTGATAGTTCCATATTAACACTATGGGCGGTATTTAATTCTTTTCTCCCCCTTCTACACCCGTTCAGTTTCTGCCCTTTGGGGGCATGGTATCATCATTTCAGCTTGCTACCCCTGGGGTAGCAAGGCACCCAACCCTTTACAGAGCTAAGCCTGATTATTATAGGTGCGATATGCGCAATAATGGGGATCATTTTGGAAAGGTGATTAGGCGTGATATATAATTTGAATGCCGTCCTATATATCTAAATGGGTGCGGTCAGGATCCTGACAGAATGCTGACAGAATCCAGATGGTAAGTACTGGGGTTAGGGTTAGGTTTAGGCTGTGGGTTCGGGAGGTTAGGGTTAGGCTGCAGGAGGGGATGGTTAGGCTTAGACTGTGCATGATGTCTGGAAAGTGGCCTGAAGGAAGTGCAAAAAAATCCACCACGTGGTTGTGTAATGGGAGTGTCACATGTGTGTCACTTCAAGCAGGCTGCTTTCTATGATGCATTTATGCTTCCACAAAGGCCATGCTCTGATGGAGACTTCCATAGGCTGGTGAAAGTGACAATGGTGAACATGATGGTACAGTACATCAATTGTGGAGTATCTAGGACCATTATCCAGGCTATTGCATACAGGTGAAACTCAGAACATTAGAATATTGGAGAAAAGTTCATTTATTTCAGTAATTCAACCTTAAAGGTGAAAATAATATATTATATAGACTCATTACATTCAAAGTGAGATATTTCAAGCCTTTATTTGTTATAATTTTGATAATTGTGGATAATTATGCAAAAGGAGCCCAAACCAAGTACTGAGTACATATTCATGATTATACTTTTCAGAGGGGTGACATTTCTGTATTTAAAATCCTTTTTTTATTGATTTTATGTAATATTATAATTTTCTGAGAATTTGGATTTGGGGTTTTCTTAACATGTAAGCCACAATCATCAAAATTATAACAAGTAAAGGCTTGAAATACTGTATCTCACTTTGCATGTAATGCAAATATTAGTTTCACCTATTAAGGTGAATAACTGAAATAGATGAACTGCTGCACAATATTCACCTGTATTAGGGCATAGAAAATGGCCATCTCAGGGCTTGCACTTTCCACACAAGGGGAAGGCTGAAACTAGCATTTGCATATTATCATATGCACTAATCGGGGAAAGAGCGCTAGTGCAAATGCAGCATCACCCATCTCTGAATCAAACCAACAGTTGGTAAGAATTATTTCCTGAAAGCAATGTTATTCACTATGTTTAAATTAAATGCTTCCAAAGGTGGATAAATGAACATTGTGTAAGCATAGTAGCAACAGTCTATATGTTACAAGTTAGACCTTACTTGCAGGCTTTCCTTGCCTCCTCTCTGGGAGATTCCCAGAGAGGAGACGCTGCTGGACACTTCAGGAGGTGGTGCCGGGCTCCAGGAGCGTATCTGCCCATTGGCCAGGATGGCACTCGTCGGGGGCGCCAGCCAAGGAGGGGGCGCCACCCGACAGTGCCACCCTCGGCCAATGGGTGAACTCACTTAGTAGTGGCATCGCCTGGGCTGGATGATCTCACAGTAGGCAGAAACAGTGAACGCAATGCACTAGTGAAGAACGTGAAAGTAAACTACAGTTCCCAGCAGCCCTTGCTGTTGGTTGCGCCAAGCAGCAAGGGTTGCTGGGAGCTGTAGTTTACTTTCACCTTCTTCACGAAGTGTGGTGTGGTGCCGAAGTGTGGTGTTTCTGCCTACTGTGCAATCCTCCAGCCCAGGCGATTCCCAGCTCATCACACTAGGTACTGCAACATATTAATTGATATGTTCTTTGAGGGGGAGGACTATATGCAGGGAAGGAAAGGACTATATGCAGGGAGAGGGGAGAGTATGTGCTGGGAGGGGAGAAGAGTTTATGCAGGGAGGGGGGAGAGTATGTACTGGGAGGGGAGAAGACTATATGCAGAGAGGGGGGAGAGTATGTGCTAGGAGGGGAGAAGACTATATGCAGGGGTGGTGGGAGACCATGTGCTGGGAGGGGAGAAGACTATATGCAGGGAGGGGGAAGATTTATGTACTGGGAGGGGAGAGAACTTTATGCAGGGAGGGGGGAGACTCTGTGCTGGGAGGGGAGAAGACTATATGCAGGGAGGGGGGAGACCATGGCTATGTGCTGGGAGGGGGAGACCATGGCTATGTGCAAGGAGGGGGGAGACCATGGCTATGTGCAGGGAGGGGTAAACCATGGCTATGTGCAGGGAGGGGGGGACCATGGCTATGTGCTGGGAGGGGGGAGACCATGGCTATGTGCAGGGAGGGTGGAGACCATGGCTATGTGCAGGGAGGGGAAGACCATTGCTATGTGCAGGGAGGGGGGAGACCATGGCTATGTGCAGGGAGAGGGGAGACCATGGCTATGTGCAGGGAGGGGGGAGACAATGGCTACATGCAGGGAGGGGGGAGACCATGGATATGTGCTGGGAGGGGGGAGACCATGGCTATGTGCAAGGAGGGGGGAGACCATGGCTATGTGCAAGGAGGGGGGAGACCATGGCTATGTGCAGGGAGGGGGAGACCATGGCTATGTACAGGGAGGGAGGAGACCATGGCTATGTGCAGGGAGGGTGGAGACCATGGCTATGTGCAGGGAGGGGAAGACCATTTCTATGTGCATGGAGGGGGGAGACTATGGTAATGTGCAGGGAGGGGGGAGACCATGGCTATGTGCAGGGAGGGGAAGACCATTTCTATGTGCATGGAGGGTGAGACCATGGTAATGTGCAGGGAGGGGGGAGACCATGGCTATGTGCAGGGAGGGGGGAGACAATGGCTATGGCCTTCATTCTGAGTTGATCACACGTAGCAACTTTTTTGTTGCTCGTGCTATCAACTTGACACCGCCTATGGGGGAGTGTATTTTAGCATAGCAGGGCTGCGATCACTTGTGAAGCCCTGCTATGCTAAAAAAGTTTCCTGCATAACAAGACCACGGTGAGACTTACCCTGTGCGACGGATCCAGCGACGAAGATCCCGGGATTGATGTCAAACATCCGCCCTCCAAACGCCTGGATCCGCCTGTTTTCGCCGCACCACGCCTTGAAAACGGTGAGTATCTGCCCCGGAACGCCTCCCACCTGTCAGTCTTCATGCAATCGCCGCTGCGATCACTTTCTGTGCTGGCGGCGTCGCTGCCCGGCGAGCAACGATGCACGTGCGCATTGCGGGCGCTGTGCAGCCGCAGTCCTGACCCGTTCACACCGCAGCGAAGAACCGCTGCGTGCGAACGGGTCGGAATGACCCCCTATGTGCTGGGAGGGGGGAGACCATGGCTATGTGCAGGGAGGAGGGAGACTACAGCTATGTGCTGGGAGCGGGATGGAGACTACTTCTATGTGCTGGGAGGGGGTGGGCAGGGCAGTAGAGAGCCAAGCTGGGCCCAGGTACTTTTCAAGGGGCATGGCCTAATCACAGGAGGTGTGGTCATGTACTTTTAGAAAAAAATAGTGAAAAAATTGTATTTTAAGAACCTCCATGGCCACACTGCAGCCCAGTACACAGCAGAGTGTGCTGGGCTGAGGAGAAGAGCTGCAGCTGCTGCTGCCAGGTAAGAGGGAGGGGGCCTGGCCCCTACTGAACCCTCACTGGGCCCCTCCATCAGACCTGGGCCAGGGTAATTTGTACCCTCCCCCCCCCCTCGACACCACTGGGGGTGGGTACTACTTCTATGTGCTGGGAGGGTGTGGGTACTAATTCTATGTGCTGGGGACAGGAGGTTATCTACACATTGGCCAGCATGGCACTCACCAGGTGCTCTGGCCGAGACGGGGACGCTGCCTGGTGGTGCCACCCTTGGCCAGCGAGAGGAATCACTTAGTAGTGGCAGTGCCTGGGCTGGTGGTTCGCACAGCAGGCAAGAGCTTGTGCTGGTGTTCGGCACCACAATGCACCACAGTGAAGAAACTCAAAATAAACTTCTAGAATGCTATTCTTAATATATCACTTCATCACCACTACTAGGTAGTGCGCAGAGATACCTTTTTACTGCCATTAATATTTAATTATAACCTCTGACTGCAGTTGGCATCGCTGGGCAGTGCCCCTCCTTGACCACGCCAGGCACTGCTGACTTCTCCACAGTGTGACAAGGATTACTGTGTGGGCATGATGTGTAAGGGGCACTATTGTGTGACATAATGGCCCTCATTCCGAGTTGATCACTCGCTAGCTGCTTTTAGCAGCAGTGCAAACGCTAAGCCACCGCCCTCTGGGAGTGTATCTTAGCTTAGCAGAAGTGCGAACGAAAGATTAGCAGAACTGCACAGGAAAAATGTCATGCCGTTTCTGAGTAGCTCCAGACCTACTCCTACCTTGCGATCACTTCAGTCAGTTTAGTTCCTGCTTTGACGTCACAAACACGCCCTGCATTCGGCCAGCCACTCCCCCATTTCCCCAGCCACACTTGCATTTTTGCCTGGCACGCCTGCATTTTTTAAAACACTCCCTGAAAACGCAGAGTTGACGCCCAGAAACGCCTCATTCCTGTCAATCATACTACGAACACTCGAGCGACTGAAAAACGTCGCTCGAGCTTCTGTAAAACTGCAAACTTTTGTGTGAAAGTACTTAGTGCATGCGCGCTGCGTACCATGCGCATGCGCATAAATGCTGTTTTTTCACCTGATCGCTGTGCTGCGAAAAATGGCAGCGAGCGATCAACACGGAATGAGGGCCAATGTGTATAAGGGGTACTACTGTGTAATGTAATTTGAATTGGGAGTACTGTTGTGTGGTCATGCCCCTCTCCCACAAGATCATGTCCCTTTTTTGCACATGCACCTTCCCTATTTCAAATATGGGGGGGCGCCAGTCCCTTAATTTGCCAGGGGAGCCTGGTCCCCTAGACACACCTCTGCCGGGCTCTTGCGTCATGAGGCCCCCACCATGGGAAAAATTATTCGATTTTCGGGTCTGTAGGTAGGGATGGGGATAATAATCTCCCCATCCTGCCCACTTCACTAGGAAGCAGGCGGGATGTGGAGATCGTCTACTCTTACGGGGGTGGGGTGGACTACTGTATCTGAAAAATCATGAGTCGCCTGCAACTTCAGGGAGAGTAGGCAAGTATAAGTTAGACCACATAATGAACTTGGAGTACAGTTTTGGTCACCATATTGTAAGAAAGACATAAGCAAATTTCTATGGTTTGGTTTGGAAAAAAGGGGCCTTACAGGAGAACCAATTAATAGTATGCATATATCTGTGGTCATTGGAAAGATTTGTCAATTTACTTTTTGTTTTTACTTAGTAACATAGTAACATAGTAACTAAGGTTGAAAAAAGACAATTGTCCATCGAGTTCAACCTATTTGTGGTCTCCTATGCAGTCTTATTATAGGACCAGTTATTTTTATGTTAGGACTAGTTAAATTAACTATAATGCGTGCCTACGCACCATAACCCTGAATATCTTTATCCAATAGGAATTTATCTAACCCATTCTTAAAGGTGTTGACTGAGTCTGCAGTTACTACTCTCTCAGGCAGGGAATTCCAAACACGTATTGTCCTTACTGTGAAAAAACCTTTCGCCTCAATGTGCGGAAACTCCAATCCTCTAACCTAAGCGAGTGACCACATGTTCTCTGTGCTGATCTTGTAGAAAGCAGGTCCCTCCCAAGCTCTGTGTATTGACCCCTTATATATTTGTAGATGTTGATCATGTCCCCTCTTAGTCTCCTCTTTTCCAATGTAAACATGCCTAGCCTTGCAAGCCTTTCCTCGTATTCCAGCGTCTCCATGCCCTTGATTAGTTTGGTCACCCGCCTCTGAACCTTTTCTAGCTCCAGGATATCCTTTTTGTAATATGGTGCCCAAAATTGCACACAGTATTCAAGATGTGGTCTCACTAGTGATTTATATAATGGGAGTATAATACTCTTGTCCCTTGCATCAATTCCCCATTTTATGCATGCTAATATCTTATTAGCTTTCTTTGCTGCACTCCTACTTTGGGTACTGCTGCTTAATTTGTTATCTATGTGAACCCCTAAGTCTTTTTCCAGTGCAGAATCCCCTAATATTACCCCATTTAGTATGTAGGTGTAATTTTTGGTCTTGCCCCCACAGTGTATTACCTTACACTTGTCTGTGTTGAATCTCATTCTCCATTTTGCTGCCTATGTTTCCAGTTTAGTTAAGTCATTCTGAAGAGACTCAGCATCCCCCTCCGTATTTATAACCTTACACAATTTGGTATCATCTGCGAAAATGGACACCATGCTCTCTAGACCTACTGTTAGGTCGTTGATGAAAATGTTGAACAAAAGTGGTCCAAGTACAGACACTTGTGGCACACCACTTAGTACTTTAGTTCAATTTGAAAATGATCCATTGACCACAACGCGCTGCTCCCTATTATCTAACCAGTTACTGACCCAAGTGCATATTGTGCTCCCTAGTCCTATTTCTTGTAGCTTAAAGATAAGACGCATGTATGGTACAGTGTCGAAAGCTTTGGCAAAGTCTAAAAAGATTATATCCACCTCCTTACCCTGATCCAGGTTCGCACTTACTGTTTCATAAAAGTCAAGTAAGTTGGTCTGACATGATCTGTCCTTCACAAATCCATGTTGGTTCCTTTTAATGACCTTATTTGCTTCAAGGAACTTTTGAATACTGTCCCTTAGAATACCTTCCATTACTTTCCCCACTATAGATGTAAGACTAACTGGTCTATAATTACCTGGTTCAGCTTTGCTCCCCTTTTTAAATATCGTCACTACCTCCGCTATACGCCAGTCCTTGGGAACCATACCCGATTTAACCGAATCCATGATAATGAAAAATAGAGGTCTTGCTAGTTCAGCGTGCAGCTCCATAAGAACTCTCGGGTGAATTCCATGGGGACCAGGTGACTTATTAATCTTTAACTTTTTTAATCGGTCACAGACTACCTCCTCACACAAATAAGCATTTAGCAGTGGGACATTATTTTTGTTGAGATTTTGTGTTAGACCCAGCATTTGGTCCTCTCTGGTAAATACAGTTGAAAAAAACTTGTTTAGTTTGTTTGCTATGTCATTATCATTTTTGATTAAGACTCCCCTCTTGTCCTTTAAAGGGCCTATACTCTCCTTCTTTAGTCTCTTACTGTTGATGTACTTAAAAAAAAAATGGGATTCGCTGTGCTTTCCTTTGCTACTACTCTTTCACTTAAGGAAGGGGGGTTATTGAAAGATGTTCTTACTGTTAGCATTGTTAAATTGTAGAATTTCTTAGCACTTTAAGAGCATGGGAGGTAACAGAAGGATGACTAGCCAGACATGGCATGTCATGGGTGTGTTTCTGACAGCAGCTGAGTCTAAAGATGCAGAACCACTCATGTTCAGACAGAGAAACTGCACTTGCCATAGGGCTGGTTCAAGTGTCAATGGTGCGTCTAAAGATGCATCAAGATGAATTTGCACCGCAGCACTCAGAATAAGCTCCAAAGTGGTGACAGAGAATGACAGCATATACAGTAGAATGGATTTGCGTACCTCCCAACATTTTGGAACCTCGGGTGAAAAGAGTGTGGAGTCTCATTAGAAAGAGGGAGGATCTTCGATGCACCCCCATTTACATGGGGGTACATCGAGGATCCACTGACCCCCTAGAGAGCCCTGCACTTTGTATAGATGTTGTGTGCATTGCACAGCATCTATTCTCCAGCTGCTCTGCTAAACCGCACCGCTACAGGTGGTCTACGGGCACACAGGATTTTTGCTTGGGGCGCTGCCATCCGGAGGGCGCCGACGCCGTGGAAAGATCCGCTACTGGTGGTGCCCTCCCCCCCCCCCCCCCGGTGCTGGTACTGCTGAGCGGTGCACGATGAAGTCATCGCGCACCGCACTGCATTGTGGGAGCGGCACTTAGACACTAGGGGTCATGATTGACCTGTAGTGTCTATGCGGTTCTATGGGAGAGACTTCATGAAAGACATCATAGATAAGAGGAGCAGCGCCAGCTGCCAGAGATGAAGGGCAGCTTCGGTCAGGCATTAGGAGCGAGGATGGTAAGTATTAATTTTTATTTTTTTTAAAGCGTCACAAACGGGGCAATACTACTGGGGCCACAAATGGGGGCAATACTACTGGGGCCACAAATGGGGGCAATACTACTGGGGGCACAAACGGGGGCAATACTACTGGGGGCACATTGACCACACCCCTTTATAAAGCCACGCCCCTATTTTTGCCCAGGGCGCCACAAGGGCTAGAACCGGCCCTGACTGTAACTATATTAGTATCATGAGGTACAGCACAGGGCTGGATTTATCATTATTGCTGCATTAGATTAATGTCCACAGCCTGTTTCCTGGAGATGCTCTGGGACACGGTTGGGAGACATGATTGTTATTGTCAGTGGTTGCATGATTACATCTTTAAAGTCTTAAACTGGCAGGGAAAATATGGCTATTTTAACAGCAGTCACACATACTATCACACCCCATATTGTCACCTTAATCAAGAGCCATACAGAACAACCTTTAACATGTAGAATTAAACAATGCTCTTTTATACAAGTCCCTTCATTTCTGTTTAGTGTATCACCAAAATAATTTGGTTACGACAGCGCTTTGAGACACAGGTTCCCCAGTCAGAGTAATTACTCAAGTCGGCTAGCCAGGTTCTAATAATAAATAACTCTGTAACTCTTTATGTCATCTCATTGATGTTTCATATTGCATTGCAGTATCTGAGCAAATATGGTTTTGAATGATGACACAGCATTTTCTTCTTCACATCTTATAAATTTCATTCTACTACCAATTATTCTGCAGCTGCAGGATTGCTATGGACACAGGACCTGTGGCCACTATTTGGTGATGGGTCTAGTAGCAATACTACTGGGGTTCATGGGGAAATGCGGAATGGGTCATATCTATCTTGCTGAACACTTTTGAAAATGTTATTCATCTTTAGTAAACTGACTTTATTCCATTCCAATGTATAGTAATCCAAACAAGCAGTTTATATTAGTACATGCAGAATGACATAAAACGAGCATCATATGTTTTGCCACAGTTACTGACCTTTATGTAGATATTGTGCCGTATATAAGTAACCCTGTCTGTGTTGGCATAGTACCAATCCTCTTTCCGTCCACGGGGCACAGGAAATAAATATATTCTGCACACCCTGTTTTATTACATTAACAAAAGGTCAGGATTACCTTGCATAATCTATAACAAGTGCTATTATAATTGTTACTAAATAATAAGGAGCATAGAAGAGTGAGGACATTGCCTGCCAGCTGTATAGTGATCTTCTATACCAGGTCGATAATAGTGTGATTGTCTCTGAACAGTACAATCCATGGCCGGGATGTCCAAATTTGGCAGCCATGAGGGATGCCGGTCGCACTCAGACATTTTTTTAAAGGGGCAATCATGTACACTGCTAAAACATGCCTTGTACATGATTTCCACTTTAAAAAAATGTCCTGCACGGCCGCCACACTCAGACTTCAATCACCCCACCCCATGTGTTTATTCTCATTTATTTATTACGGTTTTATTTTTTATTAAACATTTATTTATTATGGGTTTTATTTTTTATTAAAAATTGTACTGTATGTGCAATTGACTCACTTATGGTACTGCTGCCAGTTACCTTATTTTCCTAATCACCCTGTTTTTGAGGTACTTGTTATCTGCTGAGATCTTTTTTGTATGTACATGTAAAGTAGACAGACCTTTGGAAAATCTTTATGCTGAAACCAGAAAATAATAGAATATGAAGCATTTGTTCCATAGCAAGCAGTAAGCAAACTCTCAATCATCTGGAGCAGTGAAGCACAAGCAGTTATGTTGTTGCTAAAATGGATTGGAAATGGAGAGTTGTTCTGTGAATCCCAAGCCAACAGAACAGAAGCATCAGAGCTGTCCTATGGGAGTAGCACTGCTGAACAAGCTTGTTTATGGAACAAAGATCATGCGTTTTATTTAGACTGGTCCCAGTGAAACGTCTCTTTAGATGCATGGAACGTTCAGCTGACCTCTGTCAATTTTTCTTTCTCATTATTGCAACTTGGAACTTACAAGCTTACCGCGTGCTCAAAACCCACATTAAACTGTAAGTGGTGTCTGAGGGGTTTACAATAGTGGAATTGTTGACAAGTTTAAACATTTGCAAAGTTACACCGATGGGTATATAAAGAGCAAACATCCCTTAAAAGAAAGTAATAACTAAAATGCTAGTTCTATAAATAAAAACAAAACAAAAGAGCAATTTTACTCTATAAATCTAACTTCACTTGCAGTTATGTATCTATTTACACTTCTTCACACTTGTATGCCAATATGGAAGGATATATACATATCGAGGGAATATTACAAAACACAAATACATATCAAGGGTATATTACCAAACACAACATAATATCTCTGTTTTATTGATTATATAAAATGACCGTTTAATACAGGGGTGAGGAACTTTTTTTCTTCTAAGGGCCATTTGGATATTTATAAAATCCTTTGGGGGCCATACATAAATTATCAACTTAAAAATGATCCTGGTACAGTATATTTGGTAAAAAAAAAATAATTATTATTAGCTCACCCCTAATCTGTTGTATTCCTACCCTGGAACAAACTGTGATTGCAGAATATAATTGCAATAGGCCCAGCCTGTGGGGTAAGGAAGTGGCTGCCTCCAGTGGTATGCTAGAAGCCAGGCACAACAGGAGCTCACAAGACACGCGGAGGACACACTCATACAGTCACAGTAGCCGAGCACCCAAGTAACAGAACAAACCCACGTTCTCGGCTGGCAGGCAGCACCCCACCTCCTAGTCCCGCACGAAGTTGCCTTGGCCAGGGTAAACCAGGAAACCCACATCCTCCTCCATCCATCAGATGTCATCCTCCTCCTAGTCCCATCTGCTGCCGTTCCCCCATGGTTGCCTTATCTGGGGTAACCCAGGTAACCCACATCACCCCCGATCTCCTCCGTCCCCCTCCTAGTCCCACCTGCTGCCGTCCAGCTAGCCCACATCCTCTTCCATCCTTCCCCCTCCATCAGATGACGTCCCTCTCCTCTCCTGCGGTTTCCCCGGTACTCTGGCCAGGCCAGTCAAAGTGACTATGCGGACCTCATACGGTCCGTGGGTCGCACGCTCCCCACCCCTGCTTTAATGTGTCCATGTTAAAAATAGATATACATTATTTGAATAGCCTGCGTGTATTTGACATATGCACATTATCCAAGTTGACATACAGCCAATAAGTGGCAATAAATTATTACTTATTCATCAGACATTTAAGAAATGCATTGTATACAACTCAATTAGTTGTCAATAATAGGATTTTGATAACCTACCGGTAAATCCTTTTCTCCTAGTCCGTAGAGGATGCTGGGGATGACATCAAGACCATGGGGTATAGACGGGATCCGCAGGAGACATGGGCACTCTAAAGACTTTTCATTGGGTGTGAACTGGCTCCTCCCTCTATGCCCCTCCTCCAGACCTCAGTTGTAGGAACTGTGCCCAGGGAGACTGACATTTCGAGGAAAGGAATTACTTAACTAGTGGTGAGATATCTACCAACTCACACCCTCAACCATGCCGCACACATGGCATTCAACATAACACACGCCAACAGGCATGAACTAATTGCAGCAACATGCTGAAACCAAGATAACACAACTTGGGTAACTGTAATAACTAAACTGCAGGTAAAGTACGCACTGGGACGGGCGCCCAGCATCCTCTACGGACTAGGAGAAAAGGATTTACCGGTAGGTTATCAAAATCCTATTTTCTCATACGTCCTAGAGGATGCTGGGGATGACATCAAGACCATGGGGTCTATACCAAAGCTCCAGTACGGGCGGGAGAGTGCGGATGACCCTGCAGAACCGATTGACCAAACTTTAGGTCCTCATCGGCCAAGGTGTCAAACTTGTAGAACTTAGCAAATGTGTTTGACCCTGACCAAGTAGCTGCTCGGCAAAGTTGTAATGTCGGGACCCCCGGGTAGCCACCCAGGATGAGCCCAACTTCCTAGTGGAGTGGGCCTTTACCGACGTCGGTAACGGCAATCCAGCCGTAGTATGAGCTTGCTGAATCGTATTTCTAATCCAACGTGCAATAGTCTGCTTGGAAGCAGGACAGCCAATCTTGTGATCATACAGGACAAACAGAGCCTCTGTTTTCCGTATAGGAGCTGTTCTAGCAACATAGATTTTCAAAGCTCTAACCACATCTAGAGACTTTGAATCAGTGAATGTGTCAGTAACTACTGGCACCACAATAGGTTGGTTTATGTGAAAAGCAGAAACCACCTTTGGAAGAAAATGTTGGCGAGTTCGCAACTCTGCCCTATCTTCATGGAAAATCAGGTAAGGGCTCTTGTGAGACAAGGCCCCCAATTCCGACACCCGGTGTGCGGATGCCAATGCCAAAAGCATCACCACTTTCCAAGTGAGAAACTTCAACTCTATCTTTTGTAGAGGCTCAAACCAATCCGATTGAAGGAACTGCAATACCACGTTAAGGTCCCATGGTGCCACTGGAGGCACGAATGGAGGCTGGATGTGCAGAACCCCTTTCACGAAGGTCTGAACCTCTGGAAGAGAGGCAAATTGTTTTTGGAAGAACACTGACAAGGCCAAAATCTGAACCTTGATTGATCCTAATCGTAGGCCCGTCTCCACACCATCCTGCAAAAAAATGGAGAAAATGTCCTAAGTGAAACTCTTCCGTAGGAGCTTTCTTGGATTCACACCAAGACACATATTTTCTCCAAATACGGTGGTAATGTTTTGACGTTACTCCTTTTCTGGCCTGAATAAGGGTGGGGATGACCTCCTTAGGAATACCCTTCCTGGCTAGGATATGGTGCTCAACAGCCATGCCGTCAAACGTAGCCTCGGTAAGTCTTGGTACACACACGGCCCCTGCTGCAGCAGGTCCTCCCGAGGAGGAAAAGGCAGAGGATCTCCTATGAGTAACTGATGAAGATCTGGGTACCAAGCCCTTCTTGGCCAGTCTGGGGCAATGAAGATTGCTCGAACCCTTGTCTTTCTTATGATCCTGAGTACTTTTGGGATCAGCGGAAGTGGAGGGAAAACATACACTGACGGAAACACCCACTGGGTCACCAGTGCATCCACTGCTACTGCTTGAGGGTCTCTCGACCTGGAACAGTATCTGAAGCTAATTGTTGAGACGAGACGCCATCATGTCTATTTGAGGAACTCCCCAAAGACTTGTCACCTCTGTGAAGACTTCTCGGTGGAGGCCCCACTCTCCTGGATGGAGATCGTGTCTGCTAAGGAAGTCTGCTTCCCAGTTGTCTACTCCCGGAATGAATATTGCCGACAGAGCTTGTAGATGTTTTTCTGCCCAGTGGAGGATTTTTGTCGCATCTGCCATTGCTGCTCTGCTTTTCATTCCGCACTGCCTGTTTATGTATGCGACTGCTGTTACATTGTCCGCCTGGATCTGCACGGGATGGTCTTGAAGAAGATGTACCGCTTGTTGAAGGCCGCTGTAAATGGCTTTTAGCTCCAGAACGTTTATGTGAAGGCAGGCTTCCTGTTGTGACCAACGTCGCTGGAAGTTTTCTCCCTGAGAGACTGCTCCCCAGCCTCGGAGACTTTACCCAGTCCTGAATCCCGAACCTGCGTCCCTCTAGCAGGTGAGAGCTGTGCAGCCACCACAGGAGCGAAATCCTGTTTTTTGACGACAGGATTGTCTTTCTGTGCATGTGTAGGTGTGACCCCGACCACTTGTCCAACAGGTCCCACTGGAATACTCTGGCATGAAACCTACCAAACTGTATGGCCTCGTAGGCAGCCACCATCTTCCTCAACAACCGAATGCACTGATGGATCGACACACTTGATGGTTTCAATATCTGTTTTACCATTTTCTGGATTTCCAGAGCCTTTTCCAGCGGAAGAAATACTCTCTGAACTTCTGTATCCAGAATCATCCCGAGGAAAGACAACCTTGTCGTCGGTTCCAACTATGACTTTGGGTAATTTATGATCCACCCATGTTGTTGGAGTATTGACAGGGAGAGGGATATGTTTTGTAATAACTGCACCCTGGATCTCGCCTTTATCAGGAGGTCATCCTGATAAGGGATTATATTGACTCCTTTCTGACGGAGGACCGTCATCTCCGCCATCACCTTGGTGTATACCCTCGGCGCCGTGGAGAGACCGAAAGGTAACGTCTGGAATTGGTAATGGCAATCCTGAATCGCGAATCTCAGATAAGCCTGGTGAGGAGGATAAATGGGAACATGCAGGTAAGGATCCTTTATGTCCACCGACACTAAGTAGTCCCCCTCCTCCAGACTGGCAATCACCGCCCAAAGTGATTCCATCTTGAACTTGAACCTTTTCAGGAAGAAATTCAGATCTTTTAGATTTAGGATCGGTCTGACCGAGCCGTCCGGCTTCGGAACAACAAAGAGGCTTGAATAAAAACCCCACCCTTGTTGTGACCACGGTACCAGGACTATAGCCTGGTCTAGACATAATTTTTGGATTGCCGCTGTTACTGCTTCTCTCTCTGGTGGAGAAGCTGGCAAGGTCAATTTGAAAAATCGGCATGGGGGAACATCTTGAAACTTTATTTGTATCCCTGGGATACTATTTGCAACACCCAGGGATCCAGGCCAGACAGAATCCAATCCTGGCTGAAGAGTTTAGGATGTACCCCCACCCGAGCGGCCTCCCGCAAGGGAGTTCCAACGTCATGCTGGAGATTTGGCAGAATTAGGGGTAGACTTCTGCTCTTGGGCACCTGGAGCCGGTGTGGGCTTCTTTCCCCTTCCCCTTCCCCTACCTGCAAAGAAGGGGGAACCTCTCGCCTTTCTGTATTTATTGGGCCGAAAGGACTGCATTTGCGGGTGATAGGTCTTTTTTGCCGGTGCAGGCGCAGAGAGCAAAAATGTTGACTTACCTGCGGTAGCCGCCGAGACTAACGCATCCAGGCCATCGCCAAATAAGGCCTCACCTTTATATGGTAGAGCCTCCATGTTTCTTTTGGAATCTGCATCCACGTTCCACTGGCGAATCCATAACGCCCGCCTAGCCGATACTGCCATGGTAGTGGCTTGTGAACTCAAGAGTCCAATATCCTTCATTGCTTCCAGCATGTAGGTGGAAGCGTCCTTGATATTCCCTAACTTAAGGAGTATCTCATCTTTATCAATAGTGTCAATTTCTGATGACACGCTCTCTGACCATTTTTCAATAGCGCGACTCACCCATGCGCAGGCAATAGTGGGCCTGATCAGTGTACCATTGGTAACATAAATGGATTTCAATGTCATTTCCATTTTGCGGTCTGCCAGCTCTTTAAGAGAAGCCGTGCCAGGAGCAGGGAGAATTACCTTCTTTGTCAACCTGGAAAGTGCACTGTCTAACACAGGGGGTGACTCAATGCCGGCCATAGGCATAGGCAAACTAGGCAATTGCCTAGGGCATTTGATATGCCTAGGGGCATCATCAGCTTCTGCTGATTAAAATTATATGCAGAATGCCTATATTCTGTATGTAGCATTTCATATGCAGATACAGCCACAGTCTCACACAGTATAGAGGCATTCTGCATATCAGTTTAATCAGCAGAAGCTGCTTGTGCATCCTAGCCACATAGCAATGCAAATAAGATGCATTTTCATTTAAAAAAAAAGGTGCCCGATGTTAGCATTGATGCAAGATTTGTGCGGACACATCTGTATCCAAACAGAGGTCACAGTGTTAGTGGAAGTGTGAGTGCTGTGTGCATGTGAGTGGGTTGGTTGTGCAGTAGTGTTCAGAATATGTGTAAGGAGCATTATGTGTGTCATGTAAAAATGCATTAATAATGTGCAACATATGTGTAAAGGGCCACTATGTGTGTCATTATGTGTATAAGGGCATTAATAATGTGCGGCATATGGCTAACAGGGTACTACTGTATGTGTGTCATTATGTGTATAGGGGCACTAATAATGTGCAGCAAATGTGTAGGGGGCACTATGTGTGTCATTATGTGTATAAGGGCATTAATAATGTGCGGCATATGTGTAAGGGACATTAATTGTAAAAGGGCATTCATAAAGGTTGGCATAATGTGTAAGGTGCATTATGTTTATAAGGACATTAATGTGTCTCATATGTGTAAGGGGCATTACTATGTGGAATTGTGTATAAATGCATTACTAATGTGTGGCATTATGTGTATAAGGTGCTCTACTATGTGGCGTTGCATATAGAAAGGGCACTACTGTGTCGTCTAATGTGAATAAAGAGCAATAAGGTGTGGTGCAATGTGAATAAGGAGCAATTCAGTGTGATGTAATGTGAATAAGGGGCTCTACCGTGAGGAGTAACGTTTGTAGGGTAAAGTGATACTACTGTGGGATGTAACATGAATTATGGACACTATCGCAAGATAAAATGTGAATAAAGTTGCAGTACTGTGTGGCGTAATTGGAATTGGGGTTACTATTGTGTGGCCATGCCCCTTCCCAGCAAGAAGATGCCCCTTTTTGGCTTGTGCGTCAAATGTGCGAACTGTTCCTTTTTAAAATATAGGGGGTACAAGGACTGCTATGGGTGAGGGGTGATGGTGCTGGGAAAGAGGTGCAAGGTCAGAGGCAGAACCAGCGGTGGTGCTAGGGGGCACCAGCCAAAATCTTGCCTAGGGCACCATATTGGTTAGGGCCGGCTCTGGGATGACTCACATTTTTTCCTGTCTTCAACCGGGAAAGGATAAGCTATGTGAATCCTTTTGGGAATCCGAAATTTTTTTATTAGTATTCACCCACATCCCTTCAAACAGAGCATTTAGTTCATGTGAAGGAGGGAACGTGAATTTGGATTTCTTTTCCTTACATAAATAAGCTTTCTCCTGAGGTACATGAGTGCTTTCTGTAACCTCCAACACGTCCCTTATAGCCACAATCATATATTGTATACTTTTTTAATAAAGAGAAGAGAGAAAAAGAAAAAGAAACCCTTGTTGGGAGCACTCACTCTTGGAAACAATGGAGAGTTAGATAATATTTGATAAATTAGGTATTTAAAACGTAACTTTTAATTATTTATAGGTAAAATACGGAGTACACCCTGTTTTGTTGTTTAAAATGTAATTAAATAAACGTGAATCATTGGTTTCGAATTACCGCTGTGAATATATAGGTGAAAACATGTATATATATATAAGGCCAAAAAATTGCAAAAAAAGGTTCGGCATGAAATATGGCAAAATCATGGAATGTGCCCACCAGGTATTGTTTTTTAGGTTAGTGCAATAATCTGAGTATTGCCATCAAGTAAAACCTACAACACCAGGTATTCCTTAGTGGTCAACCACCTAAGTACTGACCAGGCCCAACACCGTATTGCTTCCAAGATCGGACGAGATTGGGCATGCGCGGTGTGGTGTGGTAGTAGATTTCGGTTTGAACAGCTGGTATGCAGCTATCAACTACAATACAGACCTGGTTCTTGAAATGGGCAGATAGCCTCTTAGAGAAGAGACATGTGTTTGACCATCATTGCACCGAATTGTATTCCAAATATATAGGTATACTAAGGTTTAAATCATATGATCAGTCGGTTTTGCCAAACTGAGCCGCCTGTATGTTGCTTTTGATTGTGTGTGCTATGCAACATAAATCCCCAATGGATTTTTCACACGTAGTAGGGCATAAGAAAACCCTTGTTGTACTGATGACACGCCAACAAAAAAAACATTAAATAATGAAAGTAATGTAATGTCATTAAGGCTGAAAATTATTCAAAAATATCTTTATCAGCTGTACAGACAGTCTGGCAGATGAATAAATAGGGAATGTATTACAAAAGACACAAACCCTCCTGCCCACACTTAGGCTAAACGGAACCTTAGAGCCTGAAACGCCGCATGCTGTCTGTGTGGCAATCTTGTTGCCAAAATGAACCACTAAACATGTATCCACTGAATCTCCACAATAAATTAATCAAAAATATGGCATGCCGAATATAATTTGTGCTTCATTGGCAATTGTATATACAATCATTCATGTGCTCATATTTAAGATAACTGTGGGGAAAAAAAAGGGAAGAATTATGCTGCTGAATATGCAGGAATAAATGAGTGGCAACATATATGTTCCAATTGCTGCAGCTATAGTGGATGACAGTTTGTAGCTATTTTGTAATGTGTCTGCCCAAAATTGACACAGAAAAAAGTACAAATAAAGATAAGCTGTGTATTGATAGCACTTATGAAACAGATTGTTCCATATGTTGTAGATGTACCTTATATAACTGGCATAATTTGCCGAAAAATTTTTTTTGAGGACCAGTGCACCTGTTGTTTAAATTACATAAGTGCGTGGCAGGAGAGCGGGAGACGTGAAAGTGCAGGATATAACTATAAGTGATACTTAGAGCCGTCTGTCGTCTGTCTCCTGTACTGCTGTGTGCCGCTGTCAGTGCCGCGTTCAGCTCGAGTTAACGAGCTGTGAAGATCTGCGGCTTGCCCAGTCTCCTCTCCTGCCGGTCTGCTGGTCACGTGAGCGCGCTCACCGTGACCACGTCCACCTCCCCTACGTACGTTTCACAACGAGCTTGTTCACGGGTAGTGTGAACACTGAAGGTGCAGACCCGGTTTTTAAGTCTGCTGAGATAATTGGTAATTGGCTACAGAGTTTAATAATTGTAGCAATGATTACCTCTGGGTCTGGCTGTTTGAAAAGAGCTGCAGTGAAAGCTCAAGGAATGTCCTGCATGTATCAATGTGAATAGTGAATAGATGGCCTGCAACATATGCGATGGGAAATTCTGAATATAGTATATTTGAAATTTGTTTGGTGAACATAATAGAATGAGGAAAAATTGTTGTGTGATTAAGCACATATGTGCCGGGAAAAAGAAGAGTATTAAGGTGTGGATAAGATAGATAAATGAAAAAATATAGATAATTAAATAATTAAATAAATATATATATGAATAAGTAATAATAACTAATAATGGTAAAAGATATAAATATATATGAATAAATATAATTGAAAACTAGGAGTTTGAGGAAAAAGTGGGTGTATAAGAATTAATGTGGCAAATGCAAATTGGTAGTGTTAAAAACAGATAGTGTTAAAAAAACTGATTGGGGGGGGGGGGGTCCTTGCCGACCTACTCCAGTTCATACTCAGTCACAATCTCTTCACCTTCAATAACAAATTTTTTTTACAGACCAGGGGCACCGCTATGGGGGCAGCTTGTGCCCCCACGTATGCGAATATCTTTTTAGGATGGTGGGAACGCGAATTTGTGTTCACGGACAGCAATGATGTTTTCACATCCAATATCATCATGTGGGTAAGGTACATCGATGATATTCTGATGATATGGGAAGGTGATGTACAGATGCTTCTCCTGTTTATAGAACATCTTAACAACAACAACCTCAATATTCGACTTACCCACCAAATCAGTCAGGATGAACTCCCATTTTTAGATGTACTGATCTATAAAGATGTAAACAAAATGCTCTCAACAAAACTATATAGAAAGGAGACATCCTCAAACACTCTGCTACACCAAACTAGCTCCCACTTTCCCCCAACAATTACAAACATACCCAAGGGGGAATATCTCCGTTTAAGAAGGAACTGCTCCAATGATCAAGACTTCGAGGATCAAAGCAAAGAACTCTCGAAGAGATTACGAGAAAGGGGATACAGTAACACCTCAATCAAGAAAGCCAGTAGAAACATCCAGAATATCCAGAGAGAACATCTTATCTTTGAAAAGAAACAAAAACCACAACAAGACAAGAATATCAGGTTTGTAGGGGGTTTCTGCCAAGAGTGGCGTCAGGTAAAACAAGCCATTCAAAAACACTGGGGAATTCTCCATTTGGATCCCACTTTATCTCAAAAACTTGGACCACAAGTATCCATGAGCTGGAGGAGATCGAGAAACTTGAAAGATAGACTGGTGTCCAGCCATTTCCAAACTACACGAGGCAAATTACAACCCACGATCGGCACACATCCATGTGGTCATTGTAAAGCCTGTCAATATATTCTTAAGACTGACAACATTCAGGACCGCTATGGCAAAGACATTAAAATCAGACATTTCATTAACTGCTCAACAGAAGGAGTGATTTATTGCATAGTATGCACATGTGGACAAAGATACGTTGGCATGACGACCAGAGCATTCAAGCAAAGAATTCTGGAACACGTTGGATCTATTCGCAATGCGACAAAAGATCTACAAAAAATGAAGCAAATCACCTCTGTAGCACGACATTTTGTCTCTAAACATGCAGGCCGGTGGAATGAACTTAAGGTCTGTGGACTTGAGCAAGTTAAACTGGGTATACGAGGAGGAGATTTGACCAATACCCTTTTACGGAAGGAATGTGAGTGGACTTTTAGACTAAACTCACTACATCCCCAAGGACTCAATGAAACCATTAATTATGGCGCCTTTCTTTCAACTTGACCATATTACCATTAAACCATATTACCATTAAATAATAACTAATAACTAGCCTAGTAGGGACCACACTATCACACATCACTATCTCTTTCTCTCATAGCCTATTTTTATTTATCCTTCAGCCCCCCCCCCTTCCCCCCCCCCCCCTCTTTTTTTCATAAACCCCCCCCCCCTTCTCCTTTTCACCCTCCCCTCTATTTTCCTCCCGTCCTCCCCCTTTCTATTTATACTTTTCACAATCTATTTTTACTATACAACCTGCACAATGCAGGGCACCCCATATCCCCTTTCCTCTCACACACCATTGCATTCAACACTATCATTTCTCACGCCATGTTTTTTTCCCTTCCAACACCTCATTAACATACTCACTCTTCTTCCCCATTAACCATATTTCCAACACCTCACAAACATACACACCCCTTTTCCCCATTAACATCACAACAAACCCCCCCCCCTTTTCTTTCCCCAAACCCCCCCCCCCCAATCAGTTTTTTTAACACTATCTGTTTTTAACACTACCAATTTGCATTTGCCACATTAATTCTTATACACCCACTTTTTCCTCAAACTCCTAGTTTTCAATTATATTTATTCATATATATTTATATCTTTTACCATTATTAGTTATTATTACTTATTCATATATATATTTATTTAATTATCTATATTTTTTCATTTATCTATCTTATCCACACCTTAATACTCTTCTTTTTCCCGGCACATATGTGCTTAATTACACAACAATTTTTCCTCATTCTATTATGTTCACCAAACAAATTTCAAATATACTATATTCAGAATTTCCCATCGCATATGTTGCAGGCCATCTATTCACTATTCACATTGATACATGCAGGACATTCCTTGAGCTTTCACTGCAGCTCTTTTCAAACAGCCAGACCCAGAGGTAATCATTGCTACAATTATTAAACTCTGTAGCCAATTACCAATTATCTCAGCAGACTTAAAAACCGGGTCTGCACCTTCAGTGTTCACACTACCCGTGAACAAGCTCGTTGTGAAACGTACGTAGGGGAGGTGGACGTGGTCACGGTGAGCGCGCTCACGTGACCAGCAGACCGGCAGGAGAGGAGACTGGGCAAGCCGCAGATCTTCACAGCTCGTTAACTCGAGCTGAACGCGGCACTGACAGCGGCACACAGCAGTACAGGAGACAGACGACAGACGGCTCTAAGTATCACTTATAGTTATATCCTGCACTTTCACGTCTCCCGCTCTCCTGCCACGCACTTATGTAATTTAAACAACAGGTGCACTGGTCCTCAAAAAAAAATTTTCGGCAAATTATGCCAGTTATATAAGGTACATCTACAACATATGGAACAATCTGTTTCATAAGTGCTATCAATACACAGCTTATCTTTATTTGTACTTTTTTCTGTGTCAATTTTGGGCAGACACATTACAAAATAGCTACAAACTGTCATCCACTATAGCTGCAGCAATTGGAACATATATGTTGCCACTCATTTATTCCTGCATATTCAGCAGCATAATTCTTCCCTTTTTTTTCCCCACAGTTATCTTAAATATGAGCACATGAATGGTTGTATATACAATTGCCAATGAAGCACAAATTATATTCGGCATGCCATATTTTTGATTAATTTATTGTGGAGATTCAGTGGATACATGTTTAGTGGTTCATTTTGGCAACAAGATTGCCACACAGACAGCATGCGGCGTTTCAGGCTCTAAGGTTCCGTTTAGCCTAAGTGTGGGCAGGAGGGTTTGTGTCTTTTGTAATACATTCCCTATTTATTCATCTGCCAGACTGTCTGTACAGCTGATAAAGATATTTTTGAATAATTTTCAGCCTTAATGACATTACATTACTTTCATTATTTAATGTTTTTTTTGTTGGCGTGTCATCAGTACAACAAGGGTTTTCTTATGCCCTACTACGTGTGAAAAATCCATTGGGGATTTATGTTGCATAGCACACACAATCAAAAGCAACATGCAGGCGGCTCAGTTTGGCAAAACCGACTGATCATATGATTTAAACCTTAGTATACCTATATATTTGGAATACAATTCGGTGCAATGATGGTCAAACACATGTCTCTTCTCTAAGAGGCTATCTGCCCATTTCAAGAACCAGGTCTGTATTGTAGTTGATAGCTGCATACCAGCTGTTCAAACCGAAATCTACTACCACACCACACCGCGCATGCCCAATCTCGTCCGATCTTGGAAGCAATACGGTGTTGGGCCTGGTCAGTACTTAGGTGGTTGACCACTAAGGAATACCTGGTGTTGTAGGTTTTACTTGACGGCAATACTCAGATTATTGCACTAACCTAAAAAACAATACCTGGTGGGCACATTCCTTGATTTTGCCATATTTCATGCCGAACCTTTTTTTTGCAATTTTTTGGCCTTATATATATACATGTTTTCACCTATATATTCACAGCGGTAATTCGAAACCAATGATTCACGTTTATTTAATTACATTTTAAACAACAAAACAGGGTGTACTCCGTATTTTACCTATAAATAATTAAAAGTTACGTTTTAAATACCTAATTTATCAAATATTATCTAACTCTCCATTGTTTCCAAGAGTGAGTGCTCCCAACAAGGGTTTCTTTTTCTTTTTCTCTCTTCTCTTTATTACCAATGTAATAGACCCATGGGAGCACCATCGACAATCACCCTCCTTTTCTCTACCCACAACTTTGACAGCTTAATGGTAGATGGTGATTAATTCCGAAAGTTTTTTCGGTTGGTCGGTTTTCTTGGAAACTTACATTAATTATCTACTCATGCAACATCATTTACTCTTGTGCGGCATCCTTAACCCAATTTTCCTTTTGCATATTGTATACTTTTTGCCAATTTATGATCTATCTCTCTGGATTCACTATTGTCGACACAAGAATCAGAATCAGTTTTCGTTATCAGTGTTTACAACATTTGCAAATGGTCTCTTATGTGACCCAGAGGGGCCGCCCGCATAAGGAATAACAGCATCCTGAAAAATCACATCTTCCACAGATTTTCTCCAGCATGCAGCCTTAGATTCAGACTTATCCAATCTACGGTTAATCAGAAGCATACTGTCACATAGCTCTTTCACCCATGCAGGCTCTTGGTGTGCCGGTAGCACCACCACATTACAACTCTGTGTCCCTAAAATGGCTCTCCCTGCCTCAGGAACTCCCTGCCTCAGACATGCCTCACACGTGTACACCACACTCACAGACACACTGGGATTTATTTTGGGGACAGACCCACAGTAAAATCTGTCAGAGGGACACAGGATAGGAGCAGCCAGTTCACAAACCCAGCGCCAGTATTGCCTGTGAACACAGTATGTCCACAGCCCAAAAGCACTTTTAAATAGTAATATACACTATCAAATGCACCACAATTGCTTTGTGCCCGCCCTTTATAGCACCCTGTACTTGTCAGAAGTGGAGGAGAGGACCAGCGTGTTCTCTGCAGACTGAGGAGAGAGAGAAAATGGTGCTGAGTAGTGTGCTGGCTGCCTGAGGAAGAAGTTCCGCCCCCATGGCACGTCCTTACACTCAGTATATTGACTTATTATTTATACTGGCGGGGGTAGGGCTGTGCCAGCGGCATCTTATGCCCCCTTTTAGCCAGTTTGAGGTATTTTTCTTGCTGCCCAGGGCGCCCCCCCCCCCCCCGTGCCCTGCACCATGCAGTGCCTGTGTGTGTGGGCAGCAATGGCGCGCTGCGCTCCTACCATCCACCCGCACCTCAGTCATCACTTACTTGATTGAAGATCATTCTTCTCATACTCACCTGTCTTCTGACTTCTGGCTCTGTGAGGGGGTGACGGCGTGCTGTGGGAGTGAGCATCTAGACACGGCTAGCGTTCAGTTCCCTTCAGGAGCTAATGGTGTCCTGTCAGTCAGAAGCAGAGCCATGAAACTCTGAGGAAGTTGGTTCTGCTTCTGCCCCCTCAGTCCCACGAAGCAGGGAGTCTGATGCAAGCAGATCTCCCTGAAAATAAAAAAACCTAACATAAGTCTTTTCAGAGAAACTCAGTAGAGCTCCTCAGAGTGCATCCAGTCAACCTGGGCACATTTCTAAAACTGAGGTCTGGAGGAGGGGCAGAGAGGGAGGAGCCAGTTCACACCCAATGAAAAGTCTATACCCCATGGTCTTGATGTCCTCCCCAGCATCCTCTAGGACATATGAGAAATCCTGTTTCCTGGTGATTTGTCTGATCCAGGTAGAAATAGTATATGATACAATAGTCTATTGTTTTCATTTAGACATATCTGCAGTCTCAGGTTTCTATTATAGAAAGTGCTGCCGCAGTAGGGAAACCTGCAGCACAAATACAGATGAGATGCACTGTGTCTACATTTAACACATTTTCTACTTAGCAGAGACTCAGGAGCAGTGCCGTTTCTAGCGGCGGGCGAGCCGTGCAACCGCACGGGGCGCCCGCCGCGGCACTTTGTGACTACTCCTCTCCTCCCTCTCTCTTCCCCCGAGCGCTCCTGCTCGGGGGGCGGGGCTTCGCGGAATGACGCGTTTGCGTCGTGACGTCACGACGCAAACGCGTCATTCCGCGAAGCCCTGCCCCCCGAGCAGGAGCGCTCGGGTGGAAGAGAGAGGGAGGAGAGGACTGGAGATAAACATCGACGGAGGAGGCGGCCGGCGCGCGGGACCCGAAGAGCGGCAAGTTGTAAGTACTCTCTCTCTCTCTCTCTCTCTCTCTCCCCCCCCCCTACCCCTCACTTGACACCTGCCGCACTGTGTAAAATGGGGATATCTGCCGCACTGTGTAAAATGGGGATACCTGCCGCACTGTGTAAAATGGGGATATCTGCCGCACTGTGTAAAATGGGGATACCTGCCGCACTGTGTAAAATGGGGGCACCTGCCGCACTGTGTAAAATGGGGATATCTGCCGCACTGTGTAAAATGGGGATACCTGCCGCACTGTGTAAAATGGGGATACCTGCCGCACTGTGTAAAATGGGGACACCTGCCGCACTGTGTAAAATGGGGGCACCTGCCGCACTGAAAATGGGGATACCTGCCGCACTGTGTAAAATGGGGGCACCTGCCGCACTGTGTAAAATGGGGATACCTGCCGTACTGTGTAAAATGGGGACACCTGCCTGCCGCACTTTGTTAAATGGGGACACCTGCCTGCCACACTTTGTAAATGGGGACACCTGCCTGCGTACTGTGTAAAATGGGGATATCTGCCTGCGTACTGTGCAAAATGGGGACACCTGCCTGCCGCACTTTGTTAAATGGGGACACCTGCCTGCCGCACTTTGTAAATGGGGACACCTGCCTGCCGCACTTTGTTAAATGGGTACACCTGCCTGCCACACTTTGTAAATGGGGACACCTGCCTGCCGCACTTTGTTAAATGGGGACACCTGCCTGCCACACTTTGTAAAAATAAGAATTTACTTACCGATAATTCTATTTCTCGGAGTCCGTAGTGGATGCTGGGGTTCCTGAAAGGACCATCGGGAATAGCGGCTCCGCAGGAGACAGGGCACAAAAGTAAAGCTTTCCGATCAGGTGGTGTGCACTGGCTCCTCCCCCTATGACCCTCCTCCAAGCCAGTTAGGTACTGTGCCCGGACGAGCGTACACAATAAGGGAGGAATTTTGAATCCCGGGTAAGACTCATACCAGCCACACCAATCACACCGTACAACTTGTGATCTAAACCCAGTTAACAGTATGATAACAGCGGAGCCTCTGAAAAGATGGCTCACAACAATAATAACCCGATTTTTGTAACTATGTACAAGTATTGCAGATAATCCGCACTTGGGATGGGCGCCCAGCATCCACTACGGACTCCGAGAAATAGAATTATCGGTAAGTAAATTCTTATTTTCTCTATCGTCCTAGTGGATGCTGGGGTTCCTGAAAGGACCATGGGGATTATACCAAAGCTCCCAAACGGGCGGGAGAGTGCGGATGACTCTGCAGCACCGAATGAGAGAACTCCAGGTCCTCCTTAGCCAGGGTATCAAATTTGTAGGATTTTACAAACGTGTTTGCCCCTGACTAAATAACCGCTCGGCAAAGTTGTAAAGCCGAGACCCTTCGGGCAGCCGCCCAAGATGAGCCCACCTTCCTTGTGGAATGGGCATTTACATATTTTGGCTGTGGCAGGCCTGCCACAGAATGTGCAAGCTGAATTGTATTACACATCCAACTAGCAATAGTCTGCTTAAAAGCAAGAGCACCCAGTTAGTTGGGTGCATACAGGATAACAGCAAGTCAGTTTTCCTGACTCCAGCCGTCCTGGAACCTATATTTTCAGGGCCCTGACAACATCTAGCAACTTGGAGTCCTCCAAGTCCCTAGTAGGTGCAAGGCACCACAATAAGCTGGTTCAGGTGAAACACTGACACCACCTTAGGGAGAGAACTGGGGACGAGTCCGCAGCTCTGCCCTGTCCGAATGGACAAACAAATATGGGCTTTTTTGAGAAAAAAACCACCAATTTGACACTCGCCTGGTCCAGGCCAGGGCCAAGAACATGGTCACTTTTCATGTGAGATGCTTCAAATCCACAGATTTGACTGGTTTTAAACCAATGTGATTTGAAGAATCCCAGAACTACGTTGAGATCCCACAGTGCCACTGGAGGCACAAAAGAGGGTTGTATATGCAATACTCCCTTGACAAAGTTCTGGACTTCAGGAACTGAAGCCAATTCTTTCTGGAAGAAAATTGACAGGGCCGAAATTTGAACCTTAATGGACCCCAATTTGAGGCCCATAGACACTCCTGTTTGCAGGAAATGCAGGAATCGACCGAGTTGAAATTTCTTTGTGGGGCCTTCCTGGCCTCACACCACGCAACATATTTTCGCCACATGTGGTGATAATGTTGTGCGGTCACCTCCTTTCTGGCTTTGACCAGGGTAGGAATGACCTCTTCCGGAATGCCTTTTTTCCTTAGGATCCGGCGTTCCACCGCCATGCCAACAAACGCAGCTGCGGTAAGTCTTGGAACAGACATGGTACTTGCTGAAGCAAGTCCCTTCTTAGCGGCAGAGGCCATAAGACCTCTGTAAACATCTCTTGAAGTTCCGGGTACCAAGTCCTTCTTGGCCAATCCGGAGCCATGAGTATAGTTCTTACTCCTCTACGTCTTATAATTCTCAGCACCTTAGGTATGAGAAGCAGAGGAGGGAACACATACACCGACTGGTACACCCACGGTGTTACCAGAACGTCCACAGCTATTGCCTGAGGGTCTCTTGACCTGGCGCAATACCTGTCCCGTTTTTTGTTCAGACGGGACGCCATCATGTCCACCTTTGGTATTTCCCAACGGTTTACAATCATGTGGAAAAAACTTCCCGATGAAGTTTCCACTCTCCCGGGTGGAGGTCGTGCCTGCTGAGGAAGTCTGCTTCCCAGTTTCCATTCCCGGGATGAAACACTGCTGACAGTGCTATCACATGATTTTCCGCCCAGCGAAAAGTCCTTGCAGTTTTTGCCATTGCCCTCCTGCTTCTTGTGTCGCCCTGTCTGTTTACGTGGGCGACTGCCGTGATGTTTTTCCCACTGGATCAATACCGGCTGACCTTGAAGCAGAGGTCTTGCTAAGCTTAGAGCATTATAAATTTACCCTTAGCTCCAGTATATTTATGTGGAGAAAAGTCTCCAGACTTGATCACACTCCCTGGAAATTTTTTCCTTGTGTGACTGCTCCCCAGCCTCTCGGGCTGGGCTCCGTGGTCACCAGCATCCAATCCTGAATGCCGAATCTGCGGCCCTCTAGAAGATGAGCACTCTATGACCACCACAGGAGAGACACCCTTGTCCTTGGATATAGGGTTATCCGCTGATGCATCTGAAGATGCGATCCGGACCATTTGTCCAGCAGATCCCACTGAAAAGTTCTTGCGTGAAATCTGCCGAATGGAATTGCTTCGTAGGAAGCCACCATTTTCTACCAGGACCCTTGTGCAATGATGCACTGTTTTTAGGAGGTTCCTGACTAGCTCGGATAACTCCCTGGCTTTCTCTTTCGGGAGAAACACCTTTTTCTGGACTGTGTCCAGAATCATCCCTAGGCACAGCAGACGTGTCGTCGGGATCAGCTGCGATTTTGGAATATTTAGAATCCACCCGTGCTGTTGTAGCAGTATCCGAGATAGTGCTACTCCTACCTCCAACTGTTCCCTGGACTATGCCCTTATCAGGAGATCGTCCAAGTAAGGGATAATTAAGACGCCTTTTCTTCGAAGAAGAATCATCATTTCGGCCATTACCTTAGTAAAGACCCGGGGTGCCGTGGACAATCCAAACGGCAGCATCTGAAACTGATAGTGACAGTTCTGCACCACGAACCTGAGGTACCCTTAGTGAGAAGGGCAAATTTGGGACATAGAGGTAAGCATCCCTGATGTCCCGGGACACTATATAGTCCCCTTCTTCCTGTTCGTTATCACTGCTCTGAGTGACTCCATCTTGATTTGAACCTTTGTAAGTGTTCAAAAATTTTTTTAGATTTAGAATAAGTCTCACCTAGCCTTCTGGCTTCAGTACCACAATATAGTGTGGAATAATACCCCTTTTCTTGTAGTAGGAGGGGTAATTTAATTATCACCTGCTGGGAATACAGCTTGTGAATTTTTTCCCATACTGCCTCCTTGTCGGAGGGAGACCTTGGTAAAGCAGACTTCAGGAGCCTGCGAAGGGGAAACGTCTCGACATTCCAATCTGTACCCCTGGGATACTACTTGTAGGATCCAGGGGTCCTGTACGGTCTCAGCGCCATGCTGAGAACTTGTCAGAAGCGGTGGAACGCTTCTGTTCCTGGGAATGGGCTGCCTGCTGCAGTCTTCTTCCCTTTCCTCTATCCCTGGGCAGATATGATCTTATAGGGACGAAAGGACTGAGGCTGAAAAGACGGTGTCTTTTTCTGCAGAGATGTGACTTAGGGTAAAAACGGTGGATTTTCCAGCAGTTGCTGTGGCCACCAGGTCCGATGGACCGACCCCAAATAACTCCTCTTCCTTTATACGGCAATACACCTTTGTGCCGTTTGGAATCTGCATCACCTGACCCCTGTCGTGTCCATAACATCTTCTGGCAGTTATGGACATCGCATTTACTCTTGATGCCAGAGTGCAAATATCCCTCTGTGCATCTCGCATATATAGAAATGCATCCTTTAAATGCTCTATAGTCAATAAAATACTGTCCCTGTCAAGGGTATCAATATTTTTAGTCAGGGAATCCGACCAAGCCACCCCAGCTCTGCACATCCAGGCTGAGGCGATCGCTGGTCGCAGTATAACACCAGTATGTGTGTATATACTTTTTATGATATTTTCCAGCCTCCTGTCAGCTGGTCCTTGAGGACGGCCCTATCTATAGACGGTACCGCCACTTGTTTTGATAAGCGTGTGAGCGCCTTATCCACCCTAAGGGGTGTTTCCCAACGCGCCCTAACTTCTGGCGGGAAAGGGTATACCGCCCATAATTTTCTATCGGGGGGAACCCACGCATCATCACACACTTTATTTAATTTATCTGATTCAGGAAAAACTATGGTAGTTTTTTCACATCCCACATAATACCCTCTTTTGTGGTACTTGTAGTATCAGAAATATGTAACACCTCCTTCATTGCCTTTAACGTGTGGCCCTAATAAGGAATACGTTTGTTTATTCACCATCGACACTGGATTCAGTGTCCCTGTCTGTGTCTGTGTCGACCGACTAAAGTAAACGGGCGTTTTAAAACCCCTGACGGTGTTTTTGAGACGTCTGGACCGGTACTAATTGTTTGTCGGCCGTCTCATGTCGTCAACCGACCTTGCAGCGTGTTGACATTATCACGTAATTCCCTAAATAAGCCATCCATTCCGGTGTCGACTCCCTAGAGAGTGACATCACCATTACAGGCAATTGCTCCGCCTCCTCACCAACATCGTCCTCCTACATGTCGACACACACGTACCGACACACAGCACACACACAGGGAATGCTCTGATAGAGGACAGGACCCACTAGCCCTTTGGAGAGACAGAGGGAGAGTTTGCCAGCACACACCAAAAACGCTATAATTATATAGGGACAACCTTATATAAGTGTTTTCCCTTATAGCATCTTTTTTATATATTTCTAACGCCAAATTAGTGCCCCCCCTCTCTGTTTTAACCCTGTTTCTGTAGTGCAGTGCAGGGGAGAGCCTGGGAGCCTTCCCTCCAGCCTTTCTGTGAGGGAAAATGGCGCTGTGTGCTGAGGAGATAGGCCCCGCCCCTTTTTCGGCGGCCTCGTCTCCCACTCTTAACGGATTCTGGCAGGGGTTAAATATCTCCATATAGCCTCCGGAGGCTATATGTGAGGTATTTTTAGCCAAAATAGGTTTTCATTTGCCTCCCAGGGCGCCCCCCTCCCAGCGCCCTGCACCCTCAGTGACTGCCGTGTGAAGTGTGCTGAGAGGAAAATGGCGCACAGCTGCAGTGCTGTGCGCTACCTTTAGAAGACTGAGGAGTCTTCTGCCGCCGATTCTGGACCTCTTCTTATTTCAGCATCTGCAAGGGGGCCGGCGGCAAGGCTCCGGTGACCATCCAGGCTGTACCTGTGATCGTCCCTCTGGAGCTGATGTCCAGTAGCCAAGAAGCCAATCCATCCTGCACGCAGGTGAGTTCACTTCTTCTCCCCTAAGTCCCTCGTTGCAGTGATCCTGTTGCCAGCAGGACTCACTGTAAAATAAAAAACCTAAGCTAAACTTTTCTAAGCAGCTCTTTAGGAGAGCCACCTAGATTGCACCCTTCTCGGCCGGGCACAAAAATCTAACTGGCTTGGAGGAGGGTCATAGGGGGAGGAGCCAGTGCACACCACCTGATCGGAAAGCTTTACTTTTGTGCCCTGTCTCCTGCGGAGCCGCTATTCCCCATGGTCCTTTCAGGAACCCCAGCATCCACTAGGACGATAGAGAAATGGGGACACCTGCCTGCCGCACTTTGTTAAATGGGTACACCTGCCTGCCACACTTTGTAAAATGGGGACACCTGCCTGCCGCACTTTGTAAATGGGGACACCTGCCTGCCGCGCTGTGTAATATGGGGACACTTGCCTGGTGTAATGTGTAAAAAGGGGTCTTTTTTATTTTTAATTTTTCCCCCTGTGGTGGGTGTGATATCAGACGAGGCGCGCGCATGTTTTTTTTCTGGCTATATGGGGGGGCACGCATTTTTTTTTTATAGCAATGGGGGGGGGGGGCGCATTTTGAAATCTCGCACTGGGAGCCAAATTGTCTAGAAACGGCCCTGCTCAGGAGCATCCTGAATTGAACACATTTGTATGCAAAATGCAGTTATAATATGTGACTGGTCACTGTACATACATGCTAAGTTGGCCGAAATGCAAGATGTGTCCAGCTGTGCACCCAGGGTCATTTTAACAGAGGAGGGGGCCCATGTGCAGACTCTGGGTGGGCCCCCTCCTCTCCATGGCGCAGTAGGCTCTAGAAATGTGCCGGAGTCTACTGCACATGCGCAGGTCTCCAGAAACATGGCATCCACCATGTTCTAGAGACTAGTTACTACTGTGCATGCGCGGTGGCCATTTTGGTGATGATTTTTGCCGCAGCTGCAGCACCTGACGTGGGACTCAGCACAGATACGTTTTAAAACATGGGTGCAGGGTGTGCGGTGTGGGCACCCTGGACCCAGGAGCCCATATACACCACGCACATTGCACCAATTATAGAAACGCCAATGTCAGCACCAGTAGCATACATTGCAGGTTTATTTTATTGATACGTAAGGTGCACTTACGCACAGCCAGGTCATAAGCATAAGAGAAGTTTTACTTAATGCTGCCACAAAATCATATAATATATGCACTGGCTATGCAGAAATCATTAGCAAATTAAAGTAAATCTACAATCAGCCAATCAAAAGCTGTGAGCTAGTGCTGGCAACTGTCATCATCATCAGTGTGTACTTGCATGCTCCTACAGGATCCCACAAATCATACCGCCACTGCTACTGAAAGGAATATCTGCGTTTTCCTTACCAGTCTGGATCATTTGCAATTATACAAACCTGCTCTTAGCTACTGAAATGGCAAATATGTTTTTCCAAAATCCGCTCAGAAGTTGTGAATTTTTTTTGTTTGTTTAAGGTTTGTACTAGAGACCAAAGGAGGTTTTAAAAAGTTGATCTAGATAAATATAGGTAATATAGAAAATAATGTAAAAGTTGTATTTAATAATATGTGTGCAATATGTGATATGAAGGTCCCCCATTAGAAGACAAATACCACACAACACCTGTCTATTAAATTATAGTACTAACCAGATCAGCATACTGTAACGACACATCCACATACTATGAAACCACACACCTTTCCAAGTCAATACCTAGGAGACTATACAGTATAGAGTAAAATTGCATATCACTGACATAAAGTTAAAATTACTCACATAAGTGTAGCAAATGCAGATTAAATAAGATTTTACTCACCGGTAAATCTATTTTTCATAGTCCGTAGTGGATGCTGGGAACTCCGAAAGGACCATGGGGAATAGCGGCTCCGCAGGAGACTGGGCACAACTAAAAGAAAGCTTTTAGACTACCTGGTGTGCACTGGCTCCCCCCACTATGACCCTCCTCCAAGCCTCAGTTAGGATACTGTGCCCGGAAGAGCTGACACAATAAGGAAGGATTTTGAATCCCGGGTAAGACTCATACCAGCCACAACAATCACACCGTATAACTCGTGATACCATATCCAGTTAACAGTATGAAACATAACTGAGCCTCTCAACAGATGGCTCATAACAATAACCCTTTAGTTAACAATAACTATATACAAGTATTGCAGACAATCCGCACTTGGGATTGGCGCCCAGCATCCACTACGGACTACGAGAAATAGATTTACCGGTGAGTAAAATCTTATTTTCTCTAACGTCCTAGTGGATGCTGGGAACTCCGAAAGGACCATGGGGATTATACCAAAGCTCCCAAACGGGCGGGAGAGTGCGGATGACTCTGCAGCACCGAATGAGAGAACTCAAGGTCCTCCTCAGCCAGGGTATCAAATTTGTAGAATTTAGCAAACGTGTTTGCCCCTGACCAAGTTGCAGCTCGGCAAAGTTGTAAAGCCGAGACCCCTCGGGCAGCCGCCCAAGATGAGCACACTTTCCTCGTGGAATGGGCTTTTACTGATTTAGGATGCGGCAATCCAGCCGCAGAATGCTCCAGCTGAAGTGTGCTACAAATTCAGCGAGCAATAGTCTGCTTAGAAGCAGGAGCACCTATTTTGTTGGGTGCCTACAGGATAAAAAGCGAGTCAGTTTTCCTGACTCCAGCCGTCCTGGAAATATAAATTTTTAAGGCCCTGACTACATCCAGTAACTTGGAATCTTCCAAGTCCCTAGTAGCCGCAGGCACTACAATAGGTTGGTTCAAGTGAAAAGCTGATACCACCTTAGGGAGAAACTGGGGACGAGTCCTCAATTCTGCCCTATCCATATGGAAAATCAGATAAGGGCTTTTACATGACAAAGCCGCCCATTCTGACACACGCCTGGCCGAAGCCAAGGCCAATAACATGACCACTTTCCACGTGAGATATTTCAAATCCACAGTTTTAAGTGGCTCAAACCAATGTGATTTTAGGAAACTCAACACCACGTTGAGATCCCAAGGTGCCACAGGAGGCACAAAAGGGGGCTGAATATGTAGCACTCCCTTTACAAATGTCTGAACTCCAGGCAGTGAAGCCAGTTCTTTCTGGAAGAAAATCGACAGAGCCGAAATCTGGACCTTAATGGAACCCAAGTTTAGGTCCATAGACACTCCTGACTGTAGGAAGTGCAGAAAACGACCCAGCTGAAATTCCTCTGTTGGGGCCTTTCTGGCCTCACACCACGCAACATATTTTCGCCAAATACGGTGATAATGGTTTGCGGTTACTTCTTTCCTGGCTTTTATCAGCGTAGGAATGACTTCCTCCGGAATGCCCTTTTCCTTTAGGATCCGGAATTCAACCGCCATGCCGTCAAACGCAGCCGCGGTAAGTCTTGGAACAGACAGGGCCCCTGCTGTAGCAGATCCTGTCTGAGCGGTAGAGGCCATGGGTACTCTGATATCATTTCTTGAAGTTCTGGGTACCAAGCTCTTCTTGGCCCATCCGGAACCACGAGTATCGTTCTTACTCCTCGTTTTCTTATTATTCTCAGTACCTTTGGTATGAGAGGCAGAGGAGGGAATACATAAACCGACTGGTACACCCACGGTGTCACTAGAGCGTCCACAGCTATTGCCTGAGGGTCCCTTGACCTGGCGCAATATCTAGTTTTTTGTTTAGGCGGGACGCCATCATGTCCACCTGTGGCCTTTCCCAACGGTTTACCAACAGTTGGAAGACTTCTGGATGAAGTCCCCACTCTCCCGGGTGTAGGTCGTGTCTGCTGAGGAAGTCTGCTTCACAGTTGTCCACTCCCGGAATGAACACTGCTGACAGTGCTAAGACGTGATTTTCCGCCCATCGGAGAATCCTTGTGGCTTCTGCCATCGCCATCCTGCTTCTTGTGCCGCCCTGTCTGTTTACATGGGCGACTGCCGTGATGTCTGATTGGATCAGTACCGGCTGGTTTTGAAGCAGAGGCCTTGCCAGACTTAGGGCATTGTAAATGGCCCTCAGTTCCAGAATATTTATGTGTAAAGACGACTCCTGATTTGACCACAGTCCTTGGAAATTTCTTCCCTGTGTGACTGCCCCCCAGCCTCGAAGGCTGGCATCCGTGGTTACCAGGACCCAGTCCTGTATGCCGAATCTGCGGCCCTCTTGAAGATGAGCACTCTGCAGCCACCACAGTAGAGATACCCTGGTCCTTGGAGACAGGGTTATCAGCCGATGCATCTGAAGATGCGATCCCGACTACTTGTCCAAGAGGTCCCAGTGAAAGGTTCTTGCATGGAACCTGCCGAATGGAATTTTGCTTCGTAAGAAGCTACCATTTTTCCCAGGACTCGTGTGCAGTGATGCACCGATACCTGTTTTGGTTTCAGGAGGTCTCTGACTAGAGATGACAGCTCCTTGGCTTTCTCCTGCGGGAGAAACACTTTTTTCTGTTCTGTGTCCAGAACCATCCCCAGGAACAGTATGCGTGTGGTAGGAACCAGCTGTGACTTTGGAATGTATAGAATCCATCCGTGCTGTTGTAGCACTTCCTGAGATAGTGCTACTCCGACCAACAACTGCTCCTTGGACCTCGCCTTTATAAGGAGATCATCCAAGTACGGGATAATTAAAACTCCCTTTTTTCGAAGGAGTATCATCATTTCTGCCATTACCTTGGTAAAGACCCTCGGTGCCGTGGACAGTCCAAACGGCAGTGTTTGGAATTGGTAATGGCAATCCTGTACCACAAATCTGAGGTACTCCTGGTGAGGATGGTAAATGGGGCCATGTAGGTAAGCATCCTTGATGTCCAGGGATACCATGTAATCCCCCTCCTCCAGGCTTGCAATAACCGCCCTGAGCGATTCCATCTTGAACTTGAATTTTTTTATGTATGTGTTCAAGGATTTCAAATTTAAAATGGGTCTCACCGAACCATCCGGTTTCGGTACCACAAACAGTGTGGAATAGTAACCCCGTCCTTGTTGAAGTAGGGGCACCTTGACTATCACCTGCTGGGAATACAGCTTGTGAATTGCCTCTAGCACAGCCTCCCTGCCTGAGGGAGTTGTCGGCAAGGCAGATTTGAGGTAACGGCGGGGGGGAGACGCCTCGAATTCCAGCTTGTACCCCTGAGATACTACTTGAAGGATCCAGGGATCCACCTGTGAGCGAGCCCACTGATCGCTGAAATTTTTGAGGCGGCCCCCCACTTTACCTGGCTACGCCTGTGGAGCCCCCGCGTCATGCGGTGAACTCAGAGGAAGCGGGGGAAGAATTTTGATTCTGGGAACTGGCTGACTGGTGCAGCTTTTTCCCTCTTCCCTCGTCTCTGTGCAGAAAGGAAGCACCTTTGACCCGCTTGCTTTTCTGAAGCCGAAAGGACTGTACCTGATAATACAGTGCTTTCTTAGGCTGTGAGGAAACCTGAGGTAAAAATTTTTCTTCCCAACTGTTGCTGTGGATACGAGGTCCCAGAGACCATCCCCAAACAATTCCTCACCCTTATAAGGCTCTATGTGTCTTTTAAAGTCAGCATCACCTGTCCAGTGTCGGGTCTCTAATACCCTCCTGACAGAATGGACATTGCATTAATTCTGGATGCCAGCCGGCAAAATATCCCTCTGTGCATCCCTCATATATAAGACGACGTCTTTAATATGCTCTTATGTTCGCAAAATAGTATCCCTGTTTGACAGGGTCACAGCCCACGCTGCAGCAGCACTATCTGCAGGTCTCAGTCTAGTACCTGAGTGTGTAAATACAGACTTCAGGATAGCCTCCTGCTTTTTATCAGCAGGTACCTTCAAAGTGGCCGTATCCTAAGACGGCAGTGCCACCTTTTTTGACAAACGTGTGAGCGCCTTATCCACCCTAGGGGATATCTCCCAGCGTAACTTATCCTCTGGCGGGAAAGGGTACGCCATCAGTAACTTTTTAGAAATTACCAGTTTCTTATCGGGGGAACCCACGCTTTTTCACACTTCATTCACTCATTTGATGGGGGAGCCAAACACTGCCTGCTTTTTCTCCCCAAACATAAAACCCTTTTTTAGTGGTACTTGGGTTAATGTCAGAAATGTGTAACACATTTTTTTATTGCCGGGATCATGTAACGGATGTTCCTAGTGGATTGTGTATATGTCTCAACCTCGTCAACACTGGAGTCAGACTCCGTGTCGACATCTGTGTCTGCCATCTGAGGGAGCGGGCGTTTTTGAGCCCCTGATGGCCTTTGAGACGCCTGGGCAGGCGCGGGCTGAGAAGCCGGCTGTCCCACAGCTGTTACGTCATCCAGCCTTTTATGTAAGGAGTTGACACTGTCGGTTTATACCTTCCACCTATCCATCCACTCTGGTGTCGGCCCCACAGGGGGCGACATCACATTTATCGGCATCTGCTCTGCCACCACATAAGCCTCCTCATCAAACGTGTCGACACAGCCGTACCGACACACCGCACACACACAGGGAATGCTCTGACTGAGGACAGGACCCCACACAGCCCTTTGGGGAGACAGAGAGAGTATGCCAGCACACACCAGAGCGCTATATAATTTAGGGATTAACACTATATTGAGTGAATTTTTCCCAATAGCTGCTTGTATATACAATATTGCGCCTAAATTTAGTGCCCCCCCCCCCTCTTTTTAACTCTTTGAGCCTGCAAACTACAGGGGAGAGCCTGGGGAGCTGTCTTCCAGCTGTACTGTGAAGAGAAAATGGCGCCAGTGTGCTGAGGGAGATAGCTCCGCCCCTTTTTCGCGGACTTTTCTCCCGCTTTTTTATGGATTCTGGCAGGGGTATTTATCACATATATAGCCTCTGGGGCTATATATTGTGATATATTTGCAAGCCAAGGTGTTTTTATTGCTGCTCAGGGCGCCCCCCCCCCCCCCCCCCAGCGCCCTGCACCCTCAGTTACCGGAGTGTGAAGTGTGTATGAGGAGCAATGGCGCACAGCTGCAGTGCTGTGCGCTACCTTGATGAAGACTGATGTCTTCTGCCGCCAATTTTCCGGACCTCTTCTTGCTTCTGGCTCTGTAAGGGGGACGGCGGCGCGGCTCCGGGAACGAACACCAAGGCCAGTTCCATGCGGTCGATCCCTCTGGAGCTAATGGTGTCCAGTAGCCTAAGAAGCCCAAGCTAGCTGCAAGCAGGTAGGTTCGCTCCCCTTAGTCCCTCGATGCAGTGAGCCTGTTGCCAGCAGGTCCCACTGTAAAATAAAAAACCTAAAATAAACTTTCTTTCTAGGAGCTCAGGAGAGCCCCTAGTGTGCATCCAGCTCGGCCGGGCACAGAAATCTAACTGAGGCTTGGAGGAGGGTCATAGTGGGGGGAGCCAGTGCACACCAGGTAGTCTAAAAGCTTTCTTTCAGTTGTGCCCACTCTCCTGCGGAGCCGCTATTCCCCATGGTCCTTTCGGAGTTCCCAGCATCCACTAGGATGTTAGAGAAAGTATCATTTATCAACATTCAAACTGTGGACATTAAGACTGTGGACAGTGATGTTAATCTGAGGATGCCAACACAGTAGTAATTTTATTCTAAGCATTTTAACCAACTTCATATACTGTCTTATCTAAAAACTTTAATCACTGGAAATATCTTGCTTAGTACAGCTTCTTGAGGTCTTACTGGAGATTGGCCCTCTTTCCGAGTTGTTCGCTCGCTAGCTAATTTTAGCAGCTATGCAAACGCATAGTCGCCACCCACAGGGGAGTGTATTTTCACTTTGCAAGTGTGTGAACGTCTTTGCAGCGGAGCTCTGCAAAAACATTTTGTGCAGTTTCAGAGTAGGACTGGACTTACTCAGTCCTTGCGATCACTTCAGTGCTTTTGTTTCCGGAATTGACGTCAGACACCCGCCCTGCAAACGCCTGGACACGCCTGGGTTTTGCCAAACACTGACAGAAAACGGTCAGTTGACACCCACAAGCGCCCTCTTTCTGTCAATCTCCTTGCGACTGGCTGTGCGAATAGAATTGTCGTAGAAGCCATCGCTGGGTAACGAACCACTGTGTACTCGTACGATGCACCTGCGCATTGCGGTGGATACGCATGCGCAGATTAGCCCCATTCTGCCATGATCGCTGCGCTGCAAAAATCCGTAGCGAGCAATCAACTCGGAATGACCCCCATTGCCTTTAACCACCTCAAATGGAAAGTTTGTTGCTACAGTCGTAAGCTCTTCTGTGGTTTATCCTAGATATAGAAGTTTTGAACTTCTTTAAGTTAGAAGTTATTAATGTTAGATATTTATTGGGGAACCTATTTGCATGGGTGTAATAAAGGGTCCCGGTGGTCTGCATACCGGCGGGACAGGACCGATACCAGCATCTTGACCATTAGAATGCCGTCAGAGTACGGGGTAATTCTTATTTCACCCCTACCCTAACCCATCTTGGTTGGCGGCTAGGGCTAAGATAGGAGGGTTTGCGGCTATGGCTAAAACCCAGAGGGTGGCGGCTAGGGCTAAGACTATGGCTAAACCCCCATCTAGTGCCTAACCTACCCCCCCCACCATCCCACCCCCACCCCTCCCAGGTCCCAACCCTAACAGTGGCCATGATACTTACACTTGGGATGTCAGCGTTCAGTGTTCCATCGCCGGGATTCCGAGTGGTGTCGGAAGTCCAGCGTCAGTCACATGACTGCCGGCATCCCCAGTGCCGGGATGCTAATCACAACCAATTGCATGACATACTGTATACATACATGGCGAGTCTCAATATAGTAACTAACAGCTTGAAATACCTGAAACTTAAATGAGGCCTTCCAACGTATGGCTCAGACAGCTAGGGATTGGAAACAGCTAGGGATTCCTTTGCCATAAGCATAAAAACAACTAAAATTCAGCAGTGTAGCAGACACATGGTACCATCCCAAACTGCCGCACTGTCTGGGGATATTCCCAAATGGCATAGCCATGCTTATTTCGATTTGTGCTGTCCTTTGCACATGACAGCCACTGAGCAATTAATATCTAAATTATTTACTGGTATTAAGGATTTGAATTTGAAACGTGTGTAAAGTAGAGATGTGCAGTTTAGGTTTAGTTGGATTTTCTTGGATCTCAAAAAGTGCATCTTATTGATTATCCATCAGTCTCGTGTTTTGGATAGCCAATAAGAAAAAAATGGATAAGTACGAACTTGCAGTATTTTAGCATTAAGAACTGAGAAAATTCAAACCTATCTATAGTGAAAAGTAGATTACTGTAAATTGTCATTTCACTTATAGAGTATTATTATTATTATTATTATTATTATTATTACAGATTAATATACCTTTTTCACTACGTGCTATTTTGTACTGTATTCCTTGTTTTTTTTATGACCAGAAGAATCTCTATAATGTTTTGAATTGTCTATCTTATACCCCTTTCACGCCGCACAAATAACCCGGTATCGACCCAGCATATTGCCAGGTCGACACAGGCCGGCGTGCAGTGTGAAAGGGGCATAGCCGAAATCGAGGGTCGCCTGACCCGGCAATTCAACCCGGGAATAAAGCAGTGTTATACCCGGGTTAAATATCGGGTCAGTGGCTGGGTAAACGGGCTCCCGGGTCGATGCGTCCCGGGACCTGTTTACTACAGCAGAAAGAGGCGGCGCGGAGATGATCTCATCTTCCAGGGCCGCCTCCACCTCCATCCCCGCCACCGGCTCCATTCCCCGCTGCTATGGCAACCCGCCCGGCATATGGCCGAGTCAGGGAAGCCTGCAGCAGCTGCCAATGCCGGATCCCACCCAGGAAGGGCCCCTTTCCAATTCCTGGGTGGGCTCCGGCATTGGCAGTGTGAAAGGGGTATTACTGTATTTGTGTTAGCAACAAGATACTGGAGCTGGATTAGCATATTATATAATGTCGTTTGCAACAGAGAAATCTAAAAAATTTTAAAAAATCCACATTTTTGCAAGGAATAGTATAATATCTTTATTTTAAATTTGTTCACATGTTAAGTTTTTTTAATTAAAATGTTTATTTTAATTACAGTATTAACAGTATAATTGTTTGATCTATACAGAACTCCATGCTGAAATCACACAGGAATGCCTTGTGATTGTCTTTGCATTACACATTCAGCCTGTCATTCACCATTGGACATTACAGAAGGCCTCCTCTGACATGTCACTTAATAAATATGACTCGGTTTGACAGCAGGTGAAAGCTCAACGTCACTAACCACTTACTCTCTATAACCTTGACATCATATATTATATTCTGCTCTTGATACTGTAGTATCTCTGATGTTTGTGCGCATAACACGCAAGTACAGTACTATCTTCTTCATCATGGAGGTCTGTATACTGTAGGTTATTATAAGCTACATTTTATGAACTAAAATGAGTGTTTTAATGTGTTTAATCTTTAATTTGTTGTCAACTTCACACCTTTGAAACTAATATAGTTCAATAAAAATGTTTTTTAATTAATTTTGCACACTAGGCAAAGTACAGAATGATTAAAACTACAGTATAATGAGCATCATAAAGACTTTAGTACAGAAGCAATTTAGTATTGGGAGTAAATCAATTAGCAGGTGTGATTTTGTATTTTAGCAAAGCCATGTAGCACTGAGTGGGGGAATATTGGAAATCTGTAAGCAGATTTAGCTCTTGGATGGTAGCACACTATTTTCAAATATGCAAACATTTGGTAGATTTGACCTGAGTGGGCCATTCAGTGAAAGTATTCACAGCGCTTCACTTTTTCCACATTTTGTTAAGTTACAGCCTTATTCAAAAATGGAATAAATGCATTTTTTCCCTCAAAATTCTACACACAATACCCCATAATGACAACGTGAAAAAACATATGCAAATTTATTAAAAATAAAAAAACTATGAAATCACATGTACATAAGTATTCAAAGCCTTTTCCATGAAGCTCAAAATTGAGCTCAGGTGCATCCAGTTTCCACTAATCATCCTTGCAATGTTTCTACAGCTTAATTGTAGTCCACCTGTGGTAAATTCAGTTGATTGTACATGATTTGAAAAGGCACACACCTGTCTATATAAGGTCCCACACTTGACAGCGCATGTCTGAGCACAACCCAAGCATGAAGTCAAAGGAATTGTCTGTAGACCTCCGAGACAGGATTGTCTTGAGGCACAAATCTGGGGAAGAGTACAGAAAAATATCTGCTGCTTTGAAGGTCCCAATGAGCACAGTTGCCTCCATCATCCATAAATGGAAGAAGTTCGGAACCACCAGGACTCTTCCTAGAGCTGGCCGGCCGTCTAAACTGAGCGGAGGTGACCTAGTGAGGGAGGTGACCAAGAACCTGATGGTCACTCTGTCAGAGCTACAGCATTCCTCTACGGAGAGAGGAGAACTTTCCAGAAGGACAACCGTCTCTGCAGCAATCCACCAATCAGGCCTGTATGGTGGAGTGGCCAGACGGAAGCCACTTCTTAGTAAAAAGCACATGGCAGCCCACCTGGAGTTTGTCAAAATGCACCTGAAAGACTCTCAGACCATGAGAAACAAAATTCTCTGGTCTGATGAGACAAAGATTTAACTCTTTGGTGTGAATGTCAGGCGTCATGTTTGGCGGAAACCAGGCACAGCTCATCACCAGGTCAATACCATCCCTATAGTAAAGCATGGTGGTGGCAGCATCATGTGGTGGGGATGTTTTTCAGCCGCAGGAACTGGGAGACTAGTCAGGCTAGAGGGAAAGATGAATGCAGCAATGTACAGAGACATCCGGGATGAAAACCTGCTCCAGAGTGCTCTTGACCTCAGACTGGGGCAAAGGTTCATCTTTCAGCAGGACAACGACCCTAAGCACAAAGCCAAGATAATAAAGGAGTGGCTTCAAGACAACTCTGTGGATGTCCTTGAGTGACCCAGCCAGAGCCCAGACTTGAATCCGATCTGAAAATGGCTGTGCACTGACGCTTTCCATCCAACCTGATGGAACTTGAGAGGCACTGCAAAGAGAAATGGGCAAAACTTCCCAAAGATAGGTGTGCCAAGCTTGTGGCATCATATTCAAAAAGACTTGAGGCTGTAATTGCTGCAAAAGGTGCATCAATAAAGTATTGATCACTGGCTGTGAATACTTATGTCCATGTGATTTCTTAGTTTTTTATTTTTAATAAAATTGCAAAAATCTCAAAAACGCTTTTTCACATTGTCATTATGGGGTATTATGTGTAGAATTTTGAGGCAAAAAAAATATTCCATTGTGGCATAAGGCTGTAACATAACAAAATGTGGAAAAAGTGAAGCGCTGTGAATACTTTCATCCGGCACTGTATTTTTACTTGTGTAACGTACCTTGAAATTGCTAAGCGTAAGCCAGAATGTGAGCACATGCATATTTGCCTAACTAGACTTGTGTAATTCTGCCACTGTGATGGGGTAATTTAATGTTCTTCTAATAAAGGACATTAAATGTAGTTCATGCAGACTTTCAGGTGTATAAGCATATCATGTGTCATATTTATTGCACATGCTATATGGCAGATGTGAGCACATGCTGATTCCCTCATGTGCTTATTCTTTTCTTACTTTAATATCTTCGACTGCACCAAACCCTACGGTTTTCTGCCACCCTGATACTTATTTAATTGTCATCTGCTGATGTAGCTATGTTTATTTACCCTGTACTTGTCCTATATAGTCTTCAACTGTAAGTTGCTGTTTTCCTGTTTTGATTATTTGTTTATGTACTTGGGTGCTGCGGAACCCTTTTTGCACCATATAAATAAAGGATAATAATAATAATAATAATAATAATAATAATAAATAATAATAATGTCTTAAGCCATAAACCAGCTGCTTATGCTCACAGTGGGGTATATTTACTAAGGTCCCGATTTTGACCGAGATGCCGTTTTCTCTTCAAAGTGTCATCTCGGTCATTTACTAAGCAAAAATCACGGCAGTGATGAGGGCATTCGTAATATTTTGGAAGTCCTTGAAAAAAATCACGAATCAATACACCATCGGTCAAATACGCCTGCAATTTGGTAGAAATCGGGAATTTACTAAAAAGTGCAAAACACAAACACTGCCGACAATAGCCAAACACTGCCGTGCTAAAATACAAATCGTGAAAAAGTGCTAAAAAAAAACAGACCTGCTTTTTTATCCCGTGTTTGGATAGGCATGCACGGATCCATGAGATCCGTGCATGTTTTTCAGTGGGAATGGGGGGTAAATGTTATAAATTTTCAAAAAAAAATTGCGTGGGGTCCCCCCTCCTAAGGCAAACCAGCCTCGGGCTCTTTGAGCCGATCCTGGTTGCAGAAATATGGGGAAAAAATGGACAGGGGTTCCCCCATATTTAAGCAACCAGCATCGGGCTCTGCGCCTGGTCCTGGTTCCAAAAATACGGGGGACAAAAAGAGTAGGGGTCTCCCGTATTTTTGAAACCAGCACCGGGCTCCACTAGCTGGACAGATAATGCCACAGCCGGGGGTCACTTTTATACAGTGCCTTGCGGCCGTGGCATCAAATATCCAACTAGTCACCCCTGGCCGGGGTACCCTGGGGGAGTGGGAACCCCTTCAATCAAGGGGTCCCCCCCCCAGCCACCCAAGGGCCAGGGGTGAAGCCCGAGGCTGTCCCCCCATCCAATGGGCTGCGGATGGGGGGCTGATAGCCTTTGTTTGAAGTAATGAATATTGTTTTTAGTAGCAGTACTACAAGTCCCAGCAAGCCTCCCCCGCAAGCCCACTGGAGAAGAGGACCGACCTGCGTGTGAACATAAGGTAAGTATGTGTATATGTTTGTGTGGATCGATGTATTAAAACTTTACTTTCAAGGTGTGTGTGTTTTGTCTTTTTTGGGGTATTTTTTTAGTAGTAGTTCTACAGGTACCAGCGGCCCAGTTTTTCCGCCGCATGCTGGTACTTGTGGTTCTCCAAGTACCAGCTTGCGGGGGAGGCTTGCTGGGACTTGTAGTACTGCTACTAAAAACAATATTCATTACTTCAAACAAAGGCTATCAGCCCCCCATCCGCAGCCCATTGGATGGGGGGACAGCCTCGGGCTTCACCCCTGGCCCTTGGGTGGCTGGGGGGGACCCCTTGATTGAAGGGGTTCCCACTCCCCCAGGGTACCCCGGCCAGGGGTGACTAGTTGGATATTTGATGCCACGGCCGCAAGGCACTGTATAAAAGTGACCCCCGGCTGTGGCATTATCTGTCCAGCTAGTGGAGCCCGGTGCTGGTTTCAAAAATACGGGGGACCCCTACTCTTTTTGTCCCCCGTATTTTTGGAACCAGGACCAGGCGCAGAGCCCGATGCTGGTTGCTTAAATATGGGGGAACCCCTGTCCATTTTTTCCCCATATTTCTGCAACCAGGATCGGCTCAAAGAGCCCGAGGCTGGTTTGCCTTAGGAGGGGGGACCCTCACCCCACGCAAATTTTTTTTAACATTTAAACAATTTTTTTTTTTTTAACAAGGTGCACAATGAAGCCCAGCACGGATCTCTCAGATCCGGCCGAGATTCATTGTATTAAAGTCGGCAGTGTTTTACAATTCACTCACGTAAAACACTGCCAAAAAAAACGAATGACATCGACATCGGAAAACCCGAAAATGCAGAATACGGCAGCTTAGTAAATTAGTCGTAATCAATTCAAAAAGTTGCAATTTTACACTTTCGATGTCATTCGTGATTGAACTTTGACCTCAAACGGGAAAATACGAATCTTAGTAAATTTACCCCAGTGTGTATGTGCGGAAATACACTACTAATCTAATTTACAGTTTATGCCGCTTTTGCCAGCAGCTGCATTACCCCATTGCTGCACACACCCATTCTTTTTTTATTCTTAATGTTATTTCTATAAAAGTTACATTCCACCTTTTTAAGGTACTGCTGAAATCTGCCGATATCACTGATATCTGCTGAAGTCACCCCATAGATGCATACAGGAAATAATGTCAATTTGCGGATATTCCCTAAAAATGGGTGTTATCCAACAAATTTACTTTAGAAAATAGACCCCAATGACTCTGAGGAAACTTGGTTGTGTATGTCACTGACGTGATTAAAGACAAATCTTATAACCTACTTTAATTAATTACAAGTTTTGTGCTAATCTTAAAACATACTTGCTTACTCTACCAGAATGGTTCGGGAGACTTCCGAAAATCGTGTTTTGCTCACGGCCGCCGGTAACAATGGGCAAGTCTCCTAGAGCCTGCACCCCGCCCTCCATCCAGCCACCCATTTACTAGTGGAGTGGGCAGACCTAGCGGCCAATGACGCGATTTGAGCTAAATTGCATCATTGTAGACACCCACTGTACAATGCCAGTAATGTTGGCATAGTATAGAAGGAGGCGTGGCCACAGTGATGTGATCACGCAGCCCCCCAGCACGACCGAGCACCGCCTCCTAATTCAAGTCACACACCCTGTACTGGCTCCTGCAATGAAAACCTGGCTGCCCCCTCCCGCAGGGGGCAGCCAGGAAGTCAACAACTATGTCTTAAAATAACAATTCTACTTTGCAAACATGTTTGCTAATTCTTATATATATATTGGCTGAGGTTGGTAAGCCTCTCATGTTTAATTGGGAAGCAGTTAAAATACCGCCAGCCGGGATCCCGCCAGTCACAATACCGACGCGGGAATCCCGACATGCAGTGAAATGCCGCAGCCGGAATACCAGCAACACAGGCTATTCTCCCTCTGTGGGTGTCCGTGACACCCATAGAGGGAGAATATAACCTGTGGTGAGCGCAGTAAAGCACTGTGTCTGCAGCGTGGCGAGCACAGCATGGTGAGCGCAGCGAGCCCGCAAGTGGCTTTCTAGTGCTCGCCCCGCTACCGACATTCTGGCGGATGGGATCCCGCCGTCTGCATCATTACAGCCGGCATCCCGTCCGCTGGTATATCGTACGTATCCCTCTTAATTATATATCAGCACAAAGTGTTCTACCATGTAAATCACAGGCAGAGAGATTAGTCTTTTTATAGAACCAAAAATGATATATAACTAAAGTATGTGGATTTTGCAATTCCCCACAGTGGGCCTCCAGCTGCAGGTGGGAAAGTGCATATGAGGTCAATTCACAGCATGTGAGTTCTGTAAAGATTCATGACATCATTGAAACTGAAATATTGTCATACACAAGGTTATAAGAATGGATAATGCCAGGAGAGATGTATAACAGTACATGCCATTAAACACACAGTTCTATGTCAGAGATAGGTTTAAGTGCTCTATGGGGGTCATTCCGAGTTGTTCGCTCGCTAGCAGATGTTAGCAGCATTGCACACGCTAAGCCGCCGCCCTCTGGGAGTGTATCTTAGCTTAGCAGAAGTGCGAACGAAAGATTAGCAGAACTGCTAATAAATAATTATTTGCAGTTTCTGAGTAGCTCCAGACCTACTCACAGATTGCGATCAGCTCAGTCCATTTAGTTCCTGGTTTGACGTCACAAACACGCCCTGCGTTCGGCCAGACACTCCCGCGTTTTTCCCTGACACGCCTGCGTTTTTCCGCACACTCCCAGAAAACGGCCACGCAGTGCTCTACGTGTAGTGCGGTGCTATACACATATTGTGGTGCTATTTGTGTAATACGGTGCTATACGTGTAGTGCGATGCTATACATGTAATGCAGTGTTATATGTGTGATGAGGTGCTATTCGTGTAATGTGGTGCTATTCCTGTAATGTGGTGCAATTCCTGTAATAATGTGGTGGCTATGTATGTAATCAGGGGAGGATTGGCCACAGGGTGAGATTCTGCTACGCTGGTCCCCTGTGTCTGTGTTTCACTATTTGTGTGTGCTCTCTTCCTGTACTGTTTTGTATGTAGTGTGTGCTTCACCTCCTTGTACTATGAAACATACTAGGTTAAAAAAAAAGGGGTTTGTAGAATGAAAAATCAATAAAATCAGAAGTAGACACTGACAGTGGGCATGTCAGTCCTTGTATATTTAGACGTACGGATGTACATCAGGGAAGGGCATTGTAGCAGTATATGCATAAAGCCACAGGTAAACAGTAACATAATGTAAAGCAAAGAAGGCCCCAACTGTGTCTATCTCAGAATCAGGACCTCTGAGGAGCGACCCCACCCTCTTAACAGACCCCTCCCCCTCAACAGACTCCGCCCCATTAGGGCTGCGTCCATAAATTTCCCGGGCTGGTTTTTCGATACCAATCCACCCCTGAGTTACTGTGATGTTTAGAGGTGTGTCGAGGTGGGCACATGAAGTCACCCCGTTGGCGAATTCAGCATAAATGCATAGCATGTCTTGAATGTTTCAGGGCATGGGCAGTATTGGCAAATGGCGCATGTGCGATAGGAGACTCACTTGTCTTACGTGCAGCTGCTGAATGGGATTTTTATTTGTATGATCTTTATTGACAAATGTACATTGTGACAGAGATCACTTCCCGCTTCGCTCTCTTCAGATGAAGAGAAGCAGTTATCAGCAGCTACATGTGATGAAATCTAAAGACACAAAACTATAAGTGACTTTTATTCTTAGTAATTTCTGTGTCTTCTAGTGCCATGATAGGAGCTTATGGATGTGCCGGTAACCAAGCTTGCTTTAGAGATTGCAGGCAGAAGACAGAGACATCTTTTTGGTACTCTTATATCTTGCCTGCTTTTACACTACGCATGTTCTGGATCTAAGGATACATACATTTGGGATATGCAGAGTCATACCATTTGCAGTTGCAAACAGAGGCACCAAGAGGGGGGTTAGTGGCTACTAATTACCTGGGCCCAAGCTTTTACAAGGGGCCCAGGTCAGCTGCTACGGAGGACATTGTCCCCCTGTGCAGTGCTACTGAGAGAGACAAATGTCCCCTTGTGCAGCTGCTGACACCCCTGTACTATTCTATATTTTTTTTGCCTCCCCAGATTTGTCCCCCATGCCCACTCTTGGCTTTATTGGTGTATAAAGGTTGAAGGCAATTTTGTTTTATTACAAATTAAAAAACATGGTTAAAAGTATCAGCTGAAGTCAGACATAAGTGAATGTGGTGTCTAGTATGCCCTGCATAACCCAGGTACATATACTAATGCTGCTGCTTTGCATATGGGCATTATTGCGGGGCATAAGTCCTGTCAGCTACAGTATGCATGTGGCCCGTGGTCTCCATTAGGCCCTGCCTTACAACTAAACTGAGCTCAAAAATCATGTCAGTATTTTACCATTTCAAATGTATTGAACTTAATGGTGTGTTTTATCTCCATGCATGGCCTCTGGGCAGAAATGACTTCACATGCACTTGGTGGCAATGCATTCACAGTGTGTGTGGATAATTACTTTATGCTCTATTCTTCATGTGACATATAATACCCATAGCAATAAAGTCATCATCAGAGATAGTAATATATTAATAGCTTTACTGTCATTGCATTTGATGTTTGTCTCAGAGATTCTGAATTGCGTTTGATGATTATAGATTTATATTGAATCTAGCACACTTTTTATATTACCTCTTTTCATTCCAATATGAATATTCTAATTTATTTTCAAAGTGTCACATTTTAATTTATACTGAACAAGCTGTTTTGCATAAAATGTCCGTGCTGTGGTGTGGACAATGCCACCTGCAGCTGTTGAAATCGATAGCTGCAAGTGTCGGAACAGTCAGTGAAACTGACCATTCTTATATTGCCCTGCATATCGGCAAGCTCTCTTCTATATAGCAGTGCCAATATAGACAGGGGCACTTATCACCCCTGTCACCTTGCACTCATCTCCTCCTTCATACATGAGGAGAAGCGGTAGCAGCGCACATAATGGTGCTGATACCACTTCTTCCCCATATTGAGCCTTCATACATCTACCCCTTTATCTCACTCCTTTTATCTCTCTCCAAGAATTAGTACATAGACCCCATAGAGAGAAGGCTGCGTCTCTCATAGATTGTCCAATATCGATCCCAACTTGGGCCTGACTGCTCATTGTCACGATCCGGGTATCTGGACGCCATTACCTGCCTTTCAGATGTCTCCTGAGGCTCGCTCAGCGTTCCAAGGCCGGATCTCATCAATGTCCACATACTGCACATTCCTCCTGTCACGCTGAGATGCTGTCACAGCGGCGCCATGTTTGAATCCTGCATCTCCCGTTCTCCGCGGCCTCCGCCGCCGCTCCTGTGTTATAGGTGCAGGTTATCAGTGTGGTGTTCCATGCCTGCCGCGGCCTCCGTTGTCATCCACGAGTCTCAGCATACATTTGTCAGTCTGGCGTCTCCTGTCCTCTGTGGCCGGCGCTGCCATTACAGTTATGTTTCCAGTCCACATGGTTTCCCAAGCCAGTTTTCCCTCCAAGTTCTAACATGGGCGCAGCCATGTTGGATCTAATCACATGCTTCAGTTCCTCCAATCCACTGCCTGGAAATCTGCATAATTGCCCAGCCAATACCTGCATTGCTGCAGGTATAAGTATCCTGTGCCTGGGCCAGGAAATGGTCAGTGCTTTGTTTGTCATACCTTGTTCCAGTCTCTCTCCTGTGGTTGTGTTTCCAGGTTCCAGCTCCTGTCTCCAGCATCCACCAAAGAGACCCGCACCTGCCTACCATCCTGCGGTGCAGCCTGACTCTGCAGTCCTCTGTGGCTGATCCAGTTTCCAGCTTCCAGCTATTTCATCTGCTTCCAGCAGTATCCACTACCACCGGTAATCATCCTTCAATTCCTCTGTTTCCACGCTCCCTAGCATCTTACTATATTCACTCCGTGTTTCATCACCTGGCTGGTTCCACCCAGCATTCATTCAGTGACTTTATCATCTGGCTGATTCCATTCCGCATCCACTTCGTGTCTTACCACCTGGCTGGTTCCATCCAGCAATTACAACAGCTGATTCAAGTTACCAACTTCATCTGTTCCATCTACTGGCATGTTCCTTGGATATCTTCACTACTACAGCCAGGCCTGGTAAGGTTATTCTATCTAAGGACTGTAACAGCTGTTCTTACCTACCAGTGTCCTGTGTAACCATTTCATGGTCAAAGTGCTCCAGGAATCATATTATTTATCATTGCCATTATTTACTTTGAATGCTGTTTGTTTACACGGAGTCTGTTAATAAACTTTTATTTTGACTTTTACCTGGTTGTCATGGTCACACCTTCGAGTTTCCTTTTAACACTTACATGTCCAGGGGTCTGATTAAACCTCCCCGGTTTAAGTTCCTCGCAGCCCCTACAACTGAGGCTTTCTCTTGTCAGCCAAAACCCTCAGTTGTGACAGTAAGCACTGACTATATGAATCCAGCCGGAGACCAGGATCAAGCGGCTAGGCCGATGCAGGAACTGGCAGCCAGACTCGAACATCAGGAGGCTGCACAAGGCCACATCATCCGCTGTCTCCAGGATCTCTCTACGCGGCTGGATTGGATTCAAACGATCCTCCGTGGACCTGGCACGTCCGGTACGTCCACTACAGTGACACCAGCTGTAACCCCACCCACCTTACCCATTTCCATTCCACGTCTTTATCTTCCAACGCCAGCAAAGTTTGACGGATCTCCAAGGTTTTGCAAGGGATTTCTTAACCAATGCGAAATCCACTTTGAGCTTCAGCCTGGCAATTTCCCCAGCGACCGTACTAAAATTGCCTATATCATTTCCCTTCTCAGCGGCTCAGCCCTTGACTGGGCATCACCTTTATGGGAGAAGTCTGATCCCCTGCTGTCCTCCTGTACGGACTTTGTGGCAACATTCAGGCGCATCTTTGACGAGCCAGGCCGGGTAACCTCTGCTTCATATGAGATTCTCCGTTTACGCCAGGGAACACGTACTGTGGGACAGTATCTCATACAGTTCAAAATCCTGGCATCCGAACTGGCATGGAACGACGAGGCCCTGTATGCTGCATTCTGGCATGGCTTATCAGAACGCATCAAGGATGAGTTAGCTACCAGAGACTTGCCCTCTAAGTTGGATGAGCTAATTTCTCTTTGCACGAAGGTTGATCTACGTTTCAGAGAGAGAGCAACCGAGCGAGGAAGATCGTCTGCTCCAAAATCTTCTGCTCCTCCTCTTTGTCAACCGTCTCCATCCAAGGATGAGCCCATGCAAATTGGCCGTTCCCGTCTATTTCCCGCTGAGCGCCGAAGACGTCTCTCTGAGTCTCTCTGTCTCTATTGTGCAGCTCCGTCTCACATTATCAATGCCTGTCCCAAACGTCCGGGAAACTCCAAATCTTAGCTCGCCAAGGAGAGGGCCGGCTAGGAGTAATGATCTCCTCTCCATCTCCTCATGATTGTAATCTCCCAGTCTCGCTCCAAATTGCTCAACGTTACAGGAACGTCATTGCCCTCCTTGATTCTGGAGCAGCTGGGAATTTCATAACCGAAGCTTATGTTAAACGGTGGTCCCTACCCACCGAGAGACTTCCTTCGTCCATCTCCTTAACTGCAGTAGATGGCAGCAAGATTTTTGACGCAGTTATTTCTCTAAGGACTCTACGAGTTCGTCTGAGAGTGGGAGTTCTTCATGCAGAATTTATTTCCTTCCTAGTGATTCCAAGAGCCACACATCCAGTGGTTTTGGGCCTTCCATGGCTCCGTCTCCACAATCCGTCGATTGACTGGACGACTACGCACATACTAGCATGGGGTCCCTCCTGTGCTAAGACTTGTTTGTCCAAAGTGCTTCCTGTTTGTTCTTCTTTCCCCAGGTCATCTGATGTTCCACCTCCTCCATATCAAGACTACATGGACGTGTTCAGTAAGGCTTCTGCTGATATCCTTCCTCCTCATAGAGATTGGGACTGCCCAATTGATCTCATTCCAGGGAAGGTTCCACCTCGAGGCCGAACTTACCCGTTGTCTCTGCCTGAGACGCACTCCATGGAGTAGTACATCAAAGAGAACCTGGCGAAAGGTTTTATCCGACCTTCTTCTTCTCCAGCTGGCGCAGGCTTCTTCTTCGTTAAGAAGAAGGACGGTGGTCTGCGACCGTGCATCGATTACAGAGGTCTGAACGACATTACTATCAAGAACCGGTATCCTTTACCTTTGATTACAGAGCTCTTCGATAGAGTCAGCGGAGCAACCATCTTTACAAAGTTGGATTTGAGGGGTGCCTACAATCTCATCCGAAACCGTGAGGGTGACGAGTGGAAGACCTCTTTTAACACTCGTGATGGACATTATGAGTACCTCGTCATGCCCTTCGGATTGAGCAACGCTCCAGCTGTCTTCCAGCATTTCGTGAATGAGATCTTCAGAGACATCTTATACCATCATGTCGTGGTTTATCTAGATGATATCCTCATCTTTGCCAATAATCTAGAGGAACATCGTTTCTGGGTAAAGGAGGTTCTGTCCCGTCTCCGTGTCAATAATCTCTATTGCAAATTGGAGAAATGTGTCTTTGAAGTTAAATCCATTCCGTTCCTAGGTTACATTGTGTCCGGTTCCGGACTAGAGATGGATCCTGAGAAACTACAAGCAATCCAGAATTGGCCGATACCCTTAACCCTCAAAGGGGTCCAGAGGTTCTTAGGGTTCGCCAATTATTACAGAAAGTTCATACGAGACTTTTCCACCATTGTGGCGCCTATCACTGCATTAACCAAGAAGGGTGCTAACCCGTCCAAGTGGTCTGAAGAAGCTACACAAGCTTTTCATCTTCTAAAACAACGTTTCGTCTCTGCACCAGTTCTGAAACAGCCTGACACCGACTCTCCTTTCATCTTAGAGGTGGATGCCTCCTCCGTTGGAGTAGGAGCGGTGTTATCCCAGAGGGCTAAAGATGGCCATCTACATCCCTGCAGTTTCTTCTCCCGGAAGTTCTCCCCAGCTGAGCGCAACTATGCCATTGGCGACCAGGAGTTGCTAGCCATCAAGCTCGCTCTTGAGGAGTGGAGATATCTGTTGGAGGGAGCTTCTCATTCAATCACGATACTTACCGACCACAAGAATCTTTTATACCTGAAAGGCGCACAATGTCTTAACCCCCGTCAGGCCAGATGGGCACTTTTCTTTTCCAGGTTCGACTTTAAACTCCAGTTCTGTCCGGACTCTCAGAATCGCAAGGCCGATGCCCTTTCCCGCTCTTGGGAGCAAGAAAACGAGCCAGAGTCTTCAGACAAGCATCCTATTATTAATCCGTTGGCATTCTCCACGGTAGGGATAGACTCTACGCCCCCACCAGGGAAAAGTTTTGTGAAGCCGGTGTTAAGGAAGAAGCTCATGCATTCGGCCCATGCTTCCCATTTTGCCGGACATACAGGCATTCAGAAAACCCTTGAGTTTATCTCTAGATCCTACTGGTGGCCAACTCTGAAGAAGGACGTCAAGGAGTTTATTGCCTCTTGCCCAAAGTGTGCCCAACACAAAGTTCCCCGCCAGTCTCCTGCGGGGCAACTGGTTCCATCATCTGTTCCCAGTCGACCGTCGACCGTGGACCCATTTGTCGATGGACTTTGTTACAGATCTGCCTATATGCAATAAGTTTAATACCATCTGGGTGGTAGTTGACCGGTTCACCAAGATGGCACATTTCATACCCCTCATCGGTCTCCCGTCAGCTTCCAAGTTGGCCCAAGTGTTTATCCAAGAGATCTTCCGACTTCACGGTCTTCCTGAAGAGATCATCTCCGATCGTGGAGTACAATTTGTAGCCAAATTTTGGCGAAGTTTGTGTCAAGCCCTCCAAGTCAAGTTAAAGTTTTCTACAGCTTACCATCCTCAGACCAATGGTCAAACTGAGAGGGTGAATCAGGACTTGGAGGCCTTCCTCCGCATTTATGTGTCTTCCTCCCAAGATGACTGGGTTCAACTCCTTCCTTGGGCCGAGTTTAGCCACAACAATCAATACCATTCCTCATCCTCCTCAACACCATTCTTCATCAACTATGGATTTCACCCTAAGGTTCCAGAATTCCAACCGTTTCCAGCAACTTCTGTTCCAGCAGTGGATGTCACCTTGCGTCAGTTTTCAAACAACTGGAAGAATGTCCGCGCAGCCCTGCTTAAAGCCTCATTTAGGTACAAGAAGTTTGCCGATAGGAAGCGTAGAGCGGTTCCTGCTCTCAAGGTGGGTGATCGAGTATGGTTGTCCACGAAGAATTTGAGATTGAGAGTTCCCAGCATGAAATTTGCTCCTCGTTACATCGGTCCTTTTAAAATTGAACAAGTCATCAATCCTGCTGCTTACAGACTCCAGTTACCTCCCTTCTTGAAAATACCCAGGACATTCCATGTTTCCCTGTTGAAACTGCTGATCCTCAATCGGTTTCATTCTGCACTTCCTCCAACTCCTAAAGTTCAGACTCAGCGGGGAATCGAGTATGAGGTGGCCAAGATTCTGGACTCACGTTTCCGTTATGGTCAGTATCTTATTGACTGGAAGGGCTATGGTCCTGAAGAACGCTCTTGGACCAATGCGTCTGATGTCCATGCTCCTGCCTTGGTCCGGAATTTCCACTCGAAGTTTCCTCTAAAGCCTAAGAAGCGTCCTGGGGCCACTCCTAAAGGGGGGGTGCTGTCACGATCCGGGTATCTGGACGCCATTACCTGCCTTTCAGATGTCTCCTGAGGCTCGCTCAGCGTTCCAAGGCCGAATCTCATCTATGTCCACATACTGCACATTCCTCCTGTCACGCTGAGATGCTGTCACAGCGGCGCCATGTTTGAATCCTGCATGGCGTCTCCCGTTCTCCGCGGCCTCCGCCGCCGCTCCTGTGTTATAGGTGCAGGTTGTCAGTGTGGTGTTCCATGCCTGCCGCGGCCTCCGTTGTCATCTACGAGTCTCAGCATACATTTGTCAGTCTGGCGTCTCCTGTCCTCTGTGGCCGGCGCCGCCATTACAGTTATGTTTCCAAATGGTTTCCCAAGCCAGTTTTCCCTCCAAGTTCTAACATGGGTGCAGCCATGTTGGATCTAATCACATGCTTCAGTTCCTCCAATCCACTGCCTGGAAATCTGCATAATTGCCCAGCCAATACCTGCATTGCTGCAGGTATAAGTATCCTGTGCCTGGGCCAGGAAATGGTCAGTGCTTTGTTTGTCATACCTTGTTCCAGTCTCTCTCCTGTGGTTGTGTTTCCAGGTTCCAGCTCCTGTCTCCAGCATCCACCAAAGAGACCCGCACCTGCCTACCATCCTGCGGTGCAGCCTGACTCTGCAGTCCTCTGTGGCTGATTTAGTTTCCAGCTTCCAGCTATTTCATCTGCTTCCAGCAGTATCCACTACCACCGGTAATCATCCTTCAATTCCTCTGTTTCCACGCTCCCTAGCATCTTACTATATTCACTCCGTGTTTCATCACCTGGCTGGTTCCACCCAGCATTCATTCAGTGACTTTATCATCTGGCTGATTCCATTCCGCATCCACTCCGTGTCTTACCACCTGACTGGTTCCATCCAGCAATTACAACAGCTGATTCAAGTTACCAACTTCATCTGTTCCATCTACTGGCATGTTCCTTGGATATCTTCACTACTACAGCCAGGCCTGGTAAGGTTATTCTATCTAAGGACTGTAACAGCTGTTCTTACCTACCAGTGTCCTGTGTAACCATTTCATGGTCAGAGTGCTCCAGGAATCATATTATTTATCATTGCCATTATTTACCTTGAATGCTGTTTGTTTACACGGAGTCTGTTAATAAACTTTTATTTTTACTTTTACCTGGTTGTCATGGTCACACCTTCGGGTTTCCTTTTAACACTTACATGTCCAGGGGTCTGATTAAACCTCCCCGGTTTAAGTTCCTCGCAGCCCCTACAACTGAGGCTTTCTCTTGTCAGCCAAAACCCTCAGTTGTGACACTCATCTGGCACTTCTGGCAATTTTCTGGGTGATATCCTTTGCCCACCCCTGTTTAAACATTTCTGCATCAGCCCAATTTTCTGTATTGCCTGCTCACAGGCTTATAAAATCCACATAAAATCTCTGTCTCAGTGGGGGCAAACCCCTACGCCTTAGCCAATAACTGGATATACTTCAGAAATCATTGTTGCCATTTATATATCTCATGCTCCTAGAGAGGGAGCTTGACATATCTGCTTATATCTTTCGCGTAAATACTTTGCCACTGTCAGAAGTGACTACTCAGATGTTCTTAGATAGGATGTGTCAAAAATACTTAATCCAATACCCAGCATACTAGCACCAAACATTTGAATATACAAATGTGGCATTGTATGGACATCATGTTTATATTTTTCGGCACTTCCTTCGTTTTTGTGATATCTGCATGATACTGTTCACCATCACTAAGATTCATATTCAATTGAAATCAAACAGGTGACCGTAAGGAAATCAAGAACTTCAAACTATGTGTCCTCTATGACTTTGTAACTCTTTTACTACGTTCCCACTTTCCTTCCTTCCGTGAACTCTCATCCACGATTCAGGCGGACTAGTCCCCCAGGGTACACGTCCCGCCAGTCTAACGTGGACAGCAGATTCACACCTAATTATCCATTGATATACATTCTATCATCCTACAATCTCATCTTATTCTCTCCCGAGAAGGAATCCATCCTTCCGTTTCGGTGCACTCTCATTGGCGAAGTAGGGCAAGTTCTCTCTACGACCATACCCCTCCGTTCACGCCCAATCTCGTCCGATCTTGGAAGCTAAACGGAGGTGGGCTGGGTCAGTACCTAGACGGGTGACTACTAGGGAATACCCGGTGAAGTAGGAAGATCTACCTATGGCAATAACGCCAACAGCAGTATCACTACTTTACTGATTCCAACTATTTTCCTAATCCTCTAAAGATTTACCTATCAAAGACAGTGGCAAACCACTAGATATCATTTCACAGTGTGTGGGCTCTCTCATTCACTAATCCAACCCTATTCAGGGCCGCATTAATACAAACAAAGTTTGTACAGATTCTTGGCAGACGGAGGTAGTTTGTGAAGTAGCTACCTTCCATTATGCAATTATCCAGGTATAATTAAGATCTGAACATTCCACACATTATTTTATAACATAGAATGGTGTTCCTTCCAGATACATTTTTCATTATATAAATAAGGTCATTCATGCAGTATATATCCTGTTTTGAGTTTTCTAATGTGGTGTAGAGTACAAGCCTTAGACGTCAATATCAAGCTTTAGGCTCATTTCTCATTTGATCATAATTTAAAATTAAATAATATTAAGAGTGCGCCCAAACCAGAGTCATACTTTTTCTCTCTGTAGATACATTTTTTGCTTGCTTTCTATGACCCTGGGCGCACCGCCATACGGACAGATAGGGATTTTCAATATATTATCGTCCATTCCTGGCTCCTATATAATTTTCTGTATCTTTGAATCTAGTTCTGTGCAGGATCAACAACCAGTGTTTTTTCACTTCTGGCAATTGCCAAAAGGGCCGATGGGCTGGTAGGCCGATCCGGTCCACAGAGAGCTGGGAAGGCCACGCGCAGCTCCTAGCTCTCTGGTTTGTCCCCTACTGCCGCCGCCAGTAGTGCCCATTGCTAAGCAATATGGGGGCATGCCACAAGTTTATGACCCCTTATTTGCAGCACGCACCATTTGCAGTGTCCACTCGCCCCTTTGTAGTCACTCGTGCCCCTTTGTAGTCACGCGCGCCCCTTCGGCGCGCGTACAGAGGCCAGAGCCGGAAAAGTCCGTCCCTGTTCCCAACCATTATAGAGGGTTCGGTGAGAGGTGCAAAAAGGTAGGTAGGGGTGTGGAGAGTGAGGGGACGGTAGGAGAGGAACACACATCAAGGATGGGGTCAGCCAACGGAAGCACAGTGAGGCTGAGGAAAAAAGTGTGAAAAATAGCAGACAACCCCCTGTATTCCAGTGCCACGTGCAGTAGCACTTGCTGCATTGCCTAGTTATGACTTCACCTTTAAGTGTAACACAATGGGGAGATAAGTGTAACACAATGGGGAGATAAGTGTACCACAATGGGGACACATTTTGTATTAAGACATAACTAGAAAACTTCACATCTTTTCATCCATTAGTTTCCAATTTAGAAATAGAAACATACTGTACTGTACCTAGAAGTTACCCAAGACCCACTCCCACACATGTGAGGTTGCCAAAGATGGACATTTAAGACACTGTTACAAAAATCACGTGTTGTAATTAAAATGTAAAACAAAAACAAAAAAACACTAAGCAACTCACTACACATACTGAAACTCTGAAACAAAGTACAATTTTTGTATCCAATTATATATTATAGTTTATAAACATATACAGTATGTGTACTGATCCCACAGCAGGACAATAACTCTGGGTTGTGGTTATAGTTTAATTTACACTACACTTTTTGGGGCTTAAATTAGTGATTGTGCCCATCATAGTCACGTGCCCTTCTGCTCTTAATCAAGGTTTCAAAAATAGACGTTATGGTAAGAACTTACCGTTAATAACGTGATTTCTCTTATGTCCACAGGTTTCCACAGGATAACATTGGGATATGGTTGAGCGACAGCGGAAATGGCACCAACATGGTCACAAGCTTTCTGGCCTCCCAGGATGCATCTGGGCTTCACCATATAGTCCCACCCACTGACTCAGTCAAATCAGTTCTTTCCACAGTAATTTAGGCAGGAGCATCAGGCGATAAGAACACACATGTACACCCTTCCATACAAGAGGGAAGAGGTTTAGTGATTGTCAAGATCCTCAAATCAGGTGCGTCAGGGTGGGATCCCTGTGGATACATGTGGACATAAGAGAAATCACGTTATCAATGGTAAGTTCTTACCATAACGTCTATTTCTCTGGCTGGGTCCACAGGATTATCCACAGGATAACATTGGAATTCCCAAAGCCAATTTTAGTGGTGGGGACGCTCCTGATTACACAGGAGGACCTTTTGCCCGAAGTCTGCATCATGAGAGGCAAAAGTATCCAAGGCATAATGTCTAATAACTGTGTTTATGGAAGACCATGTGGCTGCCTTACAAATCTGTTCTGCTGAAGCACCCTGTTGTGCTGCCCATGAAGGACCTACCTTACATGTAGAGTGTGCAGAGACATTAGCCGGAGTAGGGAGATCTGCATGAGAATAAGCTTCTGATATTACCATTCGGAGCCATCTCGCCAGTGTCTGTTTACTTGCAGGCCATCCTCTTCTATGAAATCCGTAGAGGATGAAGAGAGAATCTCTTTTCCTGATGGCACTAGTACGATCTATGTAGATTCTTAAAGCTCGGACTACGTCCAGCGACGCTTCTCCCGCAGATAGTCCCGATACCTGAAAAGCTGGGACTACAATCTCTTCATTCAGGTGAAATTTTGAAACCACCTTTGGAAGATAACCAGATCTCGTTCTGAGAACTGCTCTGTCTGGAAAAAAACTTAGAAAAGGAGGCTTACACGATAACGCTCCTAAATCTGACACTCTTCTGGCTGAAGCCATTGCCAGTAAAAAAAGCACTTTAGCCGTTAACCATTTAAGATCTGCTCTCTTAAGTGGTTCAAACAGAGGACCCTGGAGGAATTTAAGAACTAAATTCAAATCCCAGGGAGCTGCAGGAGGAACAAATGGAGGTTGAATATGTACCACTCCCTGAAAGAAAGTACGTACATTCTGTAAATCAGCAATCTTTCGCTGAAACCATACAGTTAACGGTGATACTTGAACTCTCAAGGAAGCAACTTTCAAACCTTTATCCAATCCTGCTTGAAGGAAATCCAAAATCCTGGATACTTTAAAAGATCTTGGATTCAAACTTTTTCCAGTACACCAATGAATATAGGCTTGCCATATTCTATGATACACACGAGCTGAAGAAGGCTTTCTTGCTCTAAGCATAGTTTGGATTACTTGTTTTGAAAATCCTCTAGCTTCTAAGATAGAGGTTTCAATAGCCACGCCGTCAAAGACAGACGATCCAGATGACTGTGGCAACAAGGACCCTGCATTAGCAGATCTGGACGTTGAGGGAGCAGTATCGGTGCTTCCATAGACATTCTCAGTAGATCTGTGTACCAATGCCTTCTTGGCCAAGCTGGAGCTATTAGAATTATGGCTCCCTTTGCTTGCTTTATTTTTCTCACTACTCTGGGTAACAGAGATATTGGAGGGAACAGATATGCCAGACGAAATTTCCATTCTACTGACAGCGCGTCTAAAAGGACCGCTCCGGGATCCTTTGTTCTCGATCCGTACCTCAGAACTTTGTTGTTTAGACGAGATGCCATGAGATCTATCTCTGGTAGACCCCATCTATTCACTAGTGTCTGAAACACTTCTGGGTGTAATGCCCATTCGGTTTCCTGAATAGTGTGTCGACTGAGAAAATCCGCTTCCCAGTTCAGAACCCCTGGGACAAACACTGCTGACAATGCTGGAAGATGGAGCTCTGCCCATCTTAGAATGGGAGTTACTTTCTCCATCAAACTTTTGCTGTGAGTTCCTCCTTGATGATTGAGGTACGCTACTGCTGTTGCATTGTCTGAGCGAATCTGGACCGGTCTTCCTTGCAGACTGTCCTTTGCCTGAACTAGAGCCATGTAAATGGCCCTTATTTCCAACAGATTTATTGGCAGGCGACTTTCCCTTGCGGTCCATTTTCCCTGGAACCAAAGGCTTCCGAGTACCGCACCCCAGCCTTGAAGGCTGGCATCTGTTGTCAGAACTTGTCATTCTTTTATCCAAAAGGGTCTCCACTTGTTTAAATGGTCTGTCTGTAGCCACCACGCTAGAGACCTTTTTACGTTTACTGGAAACTTTATCATCTGCTTTTTTATCGTCTGATGATTTCCATTCCATTTGGTAAGAATAAGGTGCTGCAATGGTCTGGAGATGAATTGCGCATATTCCACCATGTCGAAGGTTGATACCATCAGACCCAACAGCAGGGCCGTAACTAGGTATGGGCAAGAGGGGCACTGCACACAGCGCATTCGCTGTGAGGCGGAAAAATCTCCGCAGGCACCCGCTGGGCCACTCAACACTACCGCACACCAGCCAGCGCCGCCATTTACTGTAGCGGGATGGAGAAGGGGAAGGGTTCTCTCCTCTGGCGGACCGGACGGCCACCTCACCTCCTCCCAAATTGGAATGGCCAGTACCTGCCGTCTGCCAGCTCTGCCCGAGGAGAGGAGCGCCGACTCCCCCCCTCTCTCACTGAAGTTGTAGCTGGGTCGAGCGGACAGATGATTGGGTATGTGTGCAGCTGACGGGAGGACGGCGGCTCCGCTTTGGCTACCAGCTGTGATCAGAGCTCTCAGCTCAGCTCCGATCACGCTGCAGCACAGACAACAGGGGCAGAGCAAGCTGCAGTTAAGTCCCCGCAGCATTATACAAGGCAGCCAAGTACTAATGAGTCAGCCTGACTCATTTAGTACGCTCACGCTGGCAGGCCGACGGAACTTAATTAGTGAAGACGTGAAGTGGCCATCCGGTCCACCAGAGGAGAGGACCTTTCCCCTTCCCAATCCTCCCCTGGGTATGATTGGTCTCTGTGGGCTGTCTTGTCCCTCCCCTCTCTATACACGCAAGTCGGGGTGGGGGGGGGCGACTTCTATGCTGGAACCAATCCCCCCCCACACACACACAATGCCGCGATTCGCAGGTATTTAGGGGGCGGAGCCTAATGCCGTGAAGAGCCAGCCCCATCAGAGACTTGTGGCTGTGTGCTGTTGTTGGCAATGGTAACTGTCTAATGGTGGATCCTATCCCCCCCCCCTTCTCTCTCTGACTGACCTAGCCTTTCTCTCCATAATACTCTCTCTATCTTGCTCCTCTCTCTCTATTCTGACACTCTCTCTTGCTTCTCTCTCCCCTCTCATCCATTTCTCCCTGACACCCTCTCTCTCTTTCTCTAATTCCATCTTTTCCAATGAAACCCTCACTTTCTATCCCTGATTCCCTCCCTCCCCCTCTCTTTCTTCCTCTCTTTCTTGCTCCTCTCCCTCCTTCTCTCTCTCTTCCCCTGTTAACCTCGGTTTCTCACTTTCACTCTCCCCTAAGAAGAATTGTAGTGACAACAGAGAGAGGGGGGACGGGGGCCCTTTCAAGATCACACCTTCCTGATTCAGCCGCCTTGCCACTGCCAATCCTCCCCTCTTTCCCAGAGCCATAACTAGGTGTGTGCCGATGGTGCCTTGCCCATAGCGCAAATGCACTGAGGGCGCACCATCGAGCATCGCACCCGCACGGCCGCAGATTCACTGTTTTAGGTGGCGGCGCCGCCTGCGTCCCACTGACGGCGGCACTGCCTGCATCCGGCTGTAGCTGCTGCCACCCACACGACTGTGTCCTGCTGCTGAAGCTGCCACCCGCCCGTGTCCCGGTGAAGCCGCCCGCCTGTGTACAGTTTAAGCCGCCACCGCTGCTGCTGAGGTCCCGGCAGCGCTGCAGCTGAGTTCTGTGAAGTGGACAGGAGGAGTCAGGAGCCGGTAACAGCACGTAAGTGCCTACACAGACACTACACTACACTATACTACACTACACTATATTACATTACACTTCACTACAGTACACTACACTACAGTATATTACACTACACTTCACCACAGTACACTACACCACAGTACACTTCACTACACTACACTCTAAGGGTGGGGGGAGAATCTGCCTGCCGAACTGTGTTAAAGGGGGACTCTGCCTGCCATAATGTGTAAAAGGGGACCTATCCTGCTGTAACGTGTAAAAGGTGGACGCTGTCTGCCGTAATGTGTAAAAAAGGGGACTCTGTCTGCCGTAATATGTAAAAAAGGGGACTCTGTCTGCCGTAATGTGTAAAAAAGGGGATGCTGTCTGCTGTAATGTGTAAAAAGGGGGCGCTGTCTGCCGTAATGTGTAAAAAAGGGGGCGCTGTGTGCCGTAATGTGTAAAAAAGGGGACGCTGTCTGCCATAATGTGTAAAAAAGGGGACGCTGTCTGCCGTAATGTGTAAAAAAGGGGACGCTGTCTGCCGTTATGTGTAAAAAGGGGGACGCTGTTTGCCGTAATGTGTAAAAAGGGGATGCTGTCTGCCATAATGTGTAAAAAAGGGGATGCTGTCTGCTGTAATGTGTAAAAAAAGGGGACACTGTCTGTCGTAATGTGCAAAAAGGAGGCGCTGTCTGCTGTAATGTGTAAAAAGAGGATGCTGTCTGCCGTAATGTGTAAGAAGGGGACTCTACCTGGTGTAGCGGCGCTACTGTGCGGCGTAATTTGAATAATGGAGACTACTGTGCACCATTATATGAATTGGTATTATTTTGTGGCCACACCCCTTTCCCATGAAGCCACACCCTATATTTTTTGCGTGCGCCTACGGCGCGCAATGTTACCAGTTTACGTTGAGGGGGGGCGATGCCATTTCTTGCACACAGCGCTAAAATGTCTAGTTACGGCACTGCCCAACAGTCGCATTGCTTCCATGGACTGACATTGTCTGGGCGTGCAACGCTTCCTGAGCCATGACCTGCACCTTGACTATCTTTTTCTCTGGTAAGAGAACTTTCTGTAAGTCTGAATCCAATATGGCCCCCAAATGAACCATCCGCTGTGACGGATTCAGAGACGACTTTTCCCAATTTATGAGCCACCCGTGTCTCTGTAAACAAACTATTGTCTGTTGAAGATGGCTCAAAAGTAAATCCTGCGAATGTGCTAGGATTAACAGGTCGTCGAGGTATGGGAATATTCTTATCCCCTGTTTGCGCAGACAAGCTGCCATAACCACCATTATTTTGGTAAACACCCTGGGTGCTGTTGCTAGCCCGAAGGGCAAAGCTTGGAACTGAAAATGTTCCTGGAGGATGGCAAACCTGAGGTAACACTGATGAGACAGTGCTATAGGCACATGTAGGTAAGCATCCCGTACATTCAGAGATACCATGTAATCTCCCGGTTCCATAGCCAACATTATGGAGCGTAACGTCTCCATGTGGAACCTTGGGATCCAAATGTATTTGTTCAACATTTTCAGATTGAGACTTGGTCGAAATTACCCATTTGGCTTCTGGATCAGAAATAGATTGGAGTAAAACCCCTGTCCCCTCTGTGATGGCGGTACTGGGACAATCACACCTGACTGCAGTAATTTTTGGACTGCTTCTTGCAGGGCATTGGCCTTCGACTCTATACGAGACGGGCTGGTGCAAAAAAATCTTTGAGGAGGCTGCCTCCTGAATGGGAACCCATACCCCTGAGATACCACCTTCTGCACCCAAGCATCTGTTGTTGACTGTTGCCATAGGTGTGCAAAATGAAGGAGTCAACCCTGGAATCCTCCAGGTGGAGGCCCGTCTCTTCAGGCTGATGGTTTCTGTTCAGGCTTGGAAGCTGGCTTTTTGCTAGCCCACTGCTTCCTACCCCTGGTTTTGAACAGGGGTTGCTTAGATTCCTCTTTAGCTTCCGCTGTGCTTTGCCAGCGAAATGAGCGAAACTTTAAACCCCTAGACTTAGGGTTATAAGTAGCCGGAAATCTGACCTTCTTTGATTCAGCCTCTGATTATAGGATATCAGATAATGGTTTCCCAAACAATATATTACCAATGAAAGGCAATGCTTCCAATTCTTTCTTGGATTCCGCATCTGCCTTCCAGTTATGTAGCCAAACTGCTCTGCGAGCGGCTACTGTCAAGGCTGAAGCTTTAGAAGCAACTGTACCCATATCAATTGCTGCTTCTTCCAAGTATTGGGCAGATTGTCTTAAACGGCTTAAATGATACTCTTGCTCCCTATTAGGAGAAGAGATGTCATTCTCTAGTTCCTCTATCCATTCGCCCATTGCCTTTGCTTCCCAGGCCAAATCCATAGCAGGTCTTACCACTGCTCCTACTAGAGAAAATACATTTTTCAAGAAGCTATCTACCCTTCTGTCTGTGACATCATTTAGTGAGGTAGATGACAGTGGTAAAGCAGATTTATGCACAAGTCGCAGTACATGTGCATCTACTTTTGGAGGAACTTCTCTTTTCGAACAGTCCGCAACTGGAAATGGATAATAAGAATTCCATCTTTTCGGAATCTTATATTTCTTACTGGGCGTCGCCCAAGACTCATCCATCATTTCCGTCAGCTCAACTGACGCTGGGAATTCAGTTTTAACTGATTTTGTTCGTTTAAACACAGGTGCTTTAGATTTTAACACAGTCTTGGCTGACTCTTCCAAAGAGAGAACAGCCTTCACAGCATCAATAAGTTCAGCTACATCCTCTGAACTAAAACTCAGCGACTGATCATCATACGGAGTATTTGAATATACTGTATCATCATCTGTTGTATCATCTTGTGTAGTCTGCCACATAGATGCATCTATCTTGGTCTTACCTGTCCCTTGGTTGCTTGTAGAGGCTACTGGAACCAAGCCGTAGGAAGGGAGCTGCATGTATGGGTTGATAGTGTAACCTAACCCTTGAGGTGGTGCTACTGGAGTTAACCTGTCCGCTATTGAAGATAGAGTCTTTGCAAACATATTCCATGGTGGCTCTGTTGGTTGTTGAACCAAATCCCATTTTTTACTTTGTTGAAAAGCAAAACAGTTCGCACACAACCCCTCATAAGTGACAAATTGGTCCATATTAATTAACCCTGTCTAACAAGATAAGCATGTTAGGGATGTAGGAGTGCTTGATAAATTCTCCTCGTCACTTTTGCCGCTTACAGACATGGTAATAATCTGTTAAAGACTACACAATTTGTGACTTAAAATCACCTATATATGAGTATATAGAAGTGAGATCAATCTGACCACAGCCGTGCACCTGAATTGAGGGTCAGAACAGGACTGACAACATAGAAAAGTCAGCACACATACTAGCAGTCAGTCACATGTTAAGGCATTAGACATTGTCATATGAGAATACAACCCCCATAACAACTTACAAGTAAGTAGGAAAATGATACTTCTGTTTCAACTGGTTCTTTTTCAACATAACATGCAGAAAACACAGTAATATACAGATCTCATATGCAATATGTACTAAAAATTAACAATTCATACTAACAAGTAGAGAGAATTTTTAGTACTGTATACCCTTCCTCTGTAGAGCAGGATACAGGGAGACTCACCAAACTTCCATATCCAAGCAAATGCGCTCATAAGACGCTGAGTGGATTCAGACGCTACTGATGTACACTACCGCTCCCGATAACTGATAACGGACACAGTCGCTCACTGACGGACACGGACGCTCAGCGACTTCCACGTGTATGCAGACACTAAGGCCTGCGACTCGGTCTAGGCGGGATCTCTATTGTACACAACCGCAGCGTCTAAGCTGTGACCGAGTACCCTCGTGGTAGCGTCGGAGACGGAATTGAGGTCATTCAGTTCATGGACGGGAGACGCGTGGAAACTGGTCATGAACTCGGAGGAGGTGCGGCCAGGAGAGCGTCTGAATCCCCCTGTTGACTTAAACTCTAAGGATCGTGGCCTCTTCCTAGTCCTGGCGCCTATGATCCCTAGAGCATAGCGCTGTCGCACTCAAGATGTTCGGCGCATCAACACACTGTTTGTAGTCTCCACCAATACAGTGTAGCTGTGTCCGGACCCCCTAGTAAGAGGAAATCCCTAGACTTACCTTCCCCCCATGCTCCGGCCACAGCCTGGTTATGTCTGCTGAACCTGTTAGAACATCCGACACAGACGCCCGTCGAGACAGCACTGTACCGCGAAGGTAAGCGTTGTTGCGACCCGGTGAGGAGTTGTTGGAGCGACTCTTTCCAGTATGCGTTTAACACGCTGTTAAGAAAAGTCGCTCAAAAAATATAGTAAATCTATAAAAATAACATAATAAAAGCTTCAGGCTGCTTTATTCACAGCAGCCCTGTGACCATGCGGCTTCCTGCCGCACCAAGCAAAAAACTGATTTGACTGAGGCAGTGGGTGGGAGTATATGGTGAAGCCCCGATGCATCCTGGGAGGCCAGAAAGCTTGTGACCGTGTTGGTGCCATTTCCGCTGTCACTCAACCATATCCCAATGTTATCCTGTGGATAATCCTGTTGACCCAGCCAGAGAAATAAAGAGATTTACATTTCCATACAGTGGTTTATCTGATATCAAGAAATAGAAGGATAGTATACCCAAATGGCGCAATGCTGCTGTAGTACTTAAAGGTTTAGAAATAAATGTCACCACATTTAACATATACAATCGAAACAAAGCACATTGGTCCTTTTGTCTTGTTCTTTTTTTTTCATACCACACTGAGGTCATATGAGATCCATCTAACAATGTATGTCTATGGAAAGGGAAGAGCAACTAAAGATACCTTTATAGGATTTTTCCTACACCATCAAGTGTGAGTCTGGGTACGCTGTATATGAGAAATTGTATGCCTTAAAGATACCTTGATGTGTCCCGTACACCATTATCTTTTGTGAGTTTCGGGGTACACTCCACATTTAAATAACCATTCATCTGCATTCTGTACCGTTCACCTTGAGGTTTTTCTTTGAATGTGTCAGGATACCACATGAAAGACACCTTAATATGTTTACATCCGTCTATGAATGAGTGAGTGGGGGTACGCCAGATCTGGATCTATACGTATTTTGACGGGTCTGGGACTCCAGGTCGACAACAAAAAGGTTGACACACCTTAGGTCGACGCCAATTGGTCGACACACCTTAGGTCGACATGGACGAAAGGTCGACAGGGACAAGGTCGACATGGAAAAAGGTCGACATGAGTTTTTTATGTTTTTTTGGTGTCGTTTTCTTCGTAGAGCGACCGGGAACCCCAATTAGTGCACCGCGTCCGCTCGCCATGCTTCGGGCATGGTGCCTTCGCTCCGCTCCGCTTCGCTCGGCACAGATTACCATTCCAATCGTAGTCCACATGGATCGTTAAGTATGAAAAAGTTCCAAAAAATAAAAAAATTGTGAAAAACTCATGTCGACCTTTTTCCATGTCGACCTTGTTCCTGTCGACCTTTTGTCCATGGCGACTTTTTGTCCATGTCGACCTATGGTGTGTCGACCAATTGGCGTCGACCTAAGGTGTGTCGACCTTTTTGTTGTCGACCTGGAGTTCGGATACCATTTTGACACCTTGAGACTGTAACAAATTTTGTGTGAAATACTACACATTGGTTTTTGTGTCCTTTATTTTCATATTTCATATTGGGACACACAAATTGAACATCACTCATTTGAGGAATCCGAGAAAGGAGCATTCGACCCTACGTTTTCAAAACAGGGACGTATATGCGTTTTTTTTTCCTTGTTATATGCTCTTGCGCTGAATGTACTAAGGAGGTTTATATTCTTTGTTTCGAGTGGTTTATCTGATGTCTAAATTATATTGCTAGCGTAGGGCCTGATTCATGTTGGTAAAGCACAAAAGCAAGTAACTTTGTGTCTGGAAAAAACCATGCTGCAATGCAAGGGGAGCAAATACATTTATATTGTTTCATATGTTAGCTTTATTTTTACTCTGCAATTTAGATTTCAGTTTGAACACAAACCACCAAGATCTAAATCTCTCTGCACATGTTACATCAGGATGTTGTTAATCTACCGGCTGTCGGGATCCCGGTGTTCAGGATCCTGACACCAGAATCCCGACAGCCGGTAAAATGCCACTCCCCGGTATTCCTACTCAGGTGGTGGGTCCACACCGCCACCCTGAGGGAGAGTAGAACCTATGGTGAGCAAAGCTCGCAACCGGGCCTGAAGCGTAGCAAGCACAGCGAGCCCGCAAGGGGACTTACTGCGCTCACTGTCGGTGTTATGGCTGGCGGGATGCCGCTGTCGGGATACCGTCACCATCCCGTCACATGCCCCACCTGCAGTGCCACATGGTTTTGCTCATTTGCTTGCTTTTTTGCTGTATTTATAAGCATGAATCAGACCCATAGTCCTATGTAGTAAATACAGCTTTGTCACCGTTCCATTAAAACATATTGATTGATAGTGCTAACAAGTGAACCACTGTGCAGGGTTGCATTGAACAACATATGTTTGTCTTTCCATGTGATGCTGTCATTAGGTAAAGCTTTAAACTCTTTAATTCCAGTATAATGTCACTATCACTTCATTATCATTCGTCTTCTTCTTGTGCTCTCTTGCCCCCAGTTTGGAATCTGGATATAATGTGCAGCTCTCAGGTATACACAAAGTAATTGGGCTAATTCTGTCACTGTTACGTGAAATATGTTTGTGATCAAAGATAAATTGTGATTAGCATTTTATTTATCTTATCCCGAGTTTTCCACGGAATTATCTCTGATGTTTCCTACTTCTCTTTTGATCAGAATCAAACAGAAAAATGATCACTCACGTGTAATGCCTCTTATTATGTAACTACCATAGGTAAATTGCAGAGAAAATGTCAAGTCCTTTTGCCTCAAAGTCTAAAATGTGTATACTGAAATAATGATCACCAAAATTCATGTTGTACTATATGAAGGCAGATCTCTCAGTGTCCACAAATATTTATGTAGAACCTTTCCAAGTGACACAGAACTAGGTTATATATTTGAACAGTATCATTAACTTGATATCAAGTGTGGATTTCATATTAGCTGACAAGCTTACTGCTCCACTAACCAGGGGTATTTCCAATAGGAAGGAGAAACCAAGCACTTCACAGCTTCTGTTGATTTATGTCCCTCCTTTGCAAGGACCCAGTTAAAGGAATATTTTAGCATTTCTTTAAAAAAAAAAAAAAAAACATTATCCAATGACAATAAAATTATCTGGAATTATTTGAATTATTATTGGAATTATTTAAAAAAAAAATTCCCTGTCTTAAGTTGGGTACACACGCTCAGTGTCTGATCTGGTGGATCGGACTGACAAATCGCTCAATTCGGCACATATCAGGCAGTGTGCTTGCCCGATATGCGCATGCCAGCACTCACTAGCAACATCATGAATGCTAATTAAGGACAAAACAGTGATCATTCCATCCTTCATTAGCATCTCTCAATGTGTACCCAGGTTCCCATATGTCGGCCTGTTGGGATGACGCATCGGCTGGGTGCATATCGCTCCAGTGTGAACCCAACTTAAGTACTTATAGATATGGGCATTAAAACATCTGTGAAGAAACTTAGACAAAACTTTGTACTTTGCTCATGCTTTTAATAGAACATTCCAGGCAGAGCGCAGTATAACAATGCAATCCTAGGCAGTTGGATAGAGTACCGATGGTTAGGATGTACAGTACACTGCTAATCAGAATATAAAGTCCAGATAAACGGAGATAGGTTGATACACAGGTTATCAAAACAAGAGGTCAGTACACAAGTAATCTAAACACTGGGGCAGACATACGTGGCCATTAAGGGAAGTCAATGGTCAAGTATAGGAATTACTGCAGGTTGCCATAGTTCCTAGGAATGGAACATAATCACCGAGCACTAAGTACCGTGTGATTTCCCCTTTATAGGCAAAGGGATGTACAGGATCACCAATTTCCATACAGGTGACCTCTCCTTGCTAAGAACTAGTTCTCCATCCACAGTCCCAGGTAAGTATGTAAAAATACCTGGACCCATAATGCCTTGCCAATTTCTGATAATACAAACTCCTTTAAATGAACATATGCGTATCACTGAGCATAACGCCAGTTGCGACTCATTGCTGCATAGTGTTAGAGTATCATTAAAAGTTGGTTATTGCACATTTCCTCTCCAGCATACACAGAAAAAGTAGTATGCAAAGTGCAGTTGAATACTTATGTTGGGTCAGATGTAATTTAAAAATAGTAGCACTTCTGCCAGGTGTACATTACGGGTTGGGCACGATATCCCGGTAGTCACAACCCCAACTGTCACAATACTGGAAGCAGAATCCTGACAGTCAAACTCACAACAAATTTTGGTGAGTATTCAAACCCTTACCACCCCCTTCTCGCGGCCTAACCCTAACCATCCCCCTAAATGTAACCCTAATCTTAATGTCAGGGATTATTCAGTATTTTGACCATTGGGATTCCGCAGCCGGTATTCTGACCATCGGGATGCACCTCCTATATTGTTTGCCTGGAAATGTGTACATGTTCCATCTACATGATTATGCTCTTTCTGTCATTGTTTAGCTATCGGCAGATGCTCACCCACTAAACCACCACTGCAGTCGGTATAAGGGGATTCCAGTCAATGGTACGCAAAATTCTAGATAAAAGTGTATGTGTATTATTTGTGGTGTGCAAACACACCTGGTGTACAGTAAGTCCCAGAGCCAGCCCTAGGCATAGGCAAACTAGGCAAATGCCTAGGGGCACAAGCAGATTCTGTTGATTAAAATTATATGCAGCATGCCTATATTCTGTAGCTGTACCTGCATACGAAATATTACATTACAGTGTCCTCCTGGAAATTACTGTAATGTAGCATTTTGTATACAGATACAGCCGCAGTTGCACACATGATATAGGCATGCTAATTATAATTTTAATCAGTAGAAGCTGCTTGTGCATCCTAGTCACATAGCAATGAAAATAAGATGCATTTTCTGCAAAAAAAGGCGCCCAATGTTAGTAGAGCTGGATGAGAGCTGCATGGCATATTGAGGCAATATGTATGAGGTCACATCTGTATCCAAGCAGAGGTAGAGGTCACAGTGTTAGTGGCTGTGTGAGTGCTGTGTATGGGTAGTTTAGTTGTGCAATAGTGTTTGGCATACATGTAAGGGGCATTATGTGTGTTATGTGTATAAATGCATTAATAATGTGCGACTTATGTGTAAGGGGCATTATGTGTGTCATTATGTGTATAAAGGTATTAATAAAGGTTGGTATAATGTGTAAGGTGAAAAAACAGAAGACTGCTTCTACAGCGCCTCAATTGCAGGAGGCTAATAATCAAATTACCCTGATACATGCGCGGCTGAAAAACACTATGTGGGTGTTTGGTTGGAGAATATAGAAACAGACAAAATCAGCTGCGCAAAGTATCAGGGAAAGGACAGTACAATTTTAGGAGAACCGATGTATGTATATAAATTGATTTATTAATGAAAAAGCATAAAATAGCAGTAAAAGATGACATAAAATTGTTGGATATAAAAAGGCACACCTTGACTAAGTTTATCCGTTTAAACAGACACCAAATTGTGTCGGTTCTCTATATGGAAGTCCACAAAAGGAAATAAAGTCCAGCTGTTTGTTGGAAAGCAATAGATGGTAATAGCCGTAATGTTATTACTGGAAGTGAATGATCAGTGCAGTAGACATCCCATAATAATAAATTGGGGGAGTGATCCAGTGTTATTTATTGTTCAATTACCTCTCCTTAGGTGGGCTGGTCCAAAGCCGAGCGTCCTCGGCGATGTGTCCTGCAATGCCCACTGTGCGAATGCCGCAGGGGAGAGGGAGCCGTGGATTCACTGTAAAGTGTATGCCGTGTGCTGGTTTATCCGGCTGACGGGGAGCCGTATGTTGATACGGGCGGCTCGAGAATTCAGATCCGCGGCTATTCTGGGATCTCTGTGGAGATGAAGGACGGCTTGCGGGGAGAACAAACCCGCTAATGCTTTCAAATCGGATACCTCGGCAGGTGTGCAGACAGGAGGCGTGGCCTAACTAGTTTCATCCCGTGACTTTCTCAAAGGAATATACCAGCCTCAATCTGGATCCACTTTTAAAGCAGGATAATTAGTTAATTATGTACAGGTGTAAACATTCATTGGATTGCTCCTAGCTAATTACATACATCGGCTCTCAAGGGATACAAAGCTGATACAAATATCCAGCTGTGCTGAATTATAATCCCAACACTTTAAAAGTACTAAAAATGTGTCTACATTAATTCAATATAATATAAAAACGCTCAGAAAATTAATAAACTTAATAATAATAAAACATGATAAGTAATGATAAATAAATAAAATAAAACAACAAAGAATGAAGCCAAGGGGCGCAAAGTAAAAATAATATTGGTAATAATAATATTTTAACCAAGGGGTCTAAAATTATATTAATTATATTAATAGAACTATATAATAATATATGCAAATATGTGTTATGCAAATACGGATAGAAAATATATAATAAAAGAATGACAATAAAAAATAATAATAATAAACATTGCTCAAAATATTGGTCACAGTTAGAATCGAACCAGGATAACTTAAATTTACCAACGCATAGGATAATACCACTATGCCACAGAGGCTGGAATAGAGGATTATCAACATTTGAAACATTTAAAGAATATTATGATAGCATGTTTATAAATGGGTCATAGGTTATAATAGACCTCCCAAAGTTAAACAATAGCGTTAGCACGGTCATAGAGAACGAATAATAATAAAAAATAAAAATAATAACATAATAATATAAAGTAAACAATGATCGAAATATTAATCACGGTTCGAACGTGAAGTTGAACCGGAATAACTTAGGTTTACTAACACGACGGATAATACCACTGTGTCACGGAGACTAGGACAGAGGATTATCAATATTTAGAGTATGTTATAATGACGTGTTTATAAAGGAATCATAAAATGTGAAAATAAAATAAAGTAAGTTAAAATAAACCTCTCAAGAATGAATATTAACATTGGCACAAACATGGAGAGAGAGTAATAATAATAATAATAATAGGAATAGGAAGGGGGGGGGGGTTTGGAGGCAGGGCAATTGTTGAAAAATGGCTTAAGAATCTAATTCAATAGACTCATAGCTCATAAGATAACTTAAGGATCGAATTCAATAGACTCATTGAGCCCTTCGGGGACAAGGGTTCTGAGTTTGTGGATCCAATAATTCTCCCTGAGACAAAGTTTCTTATATCTGTCTCCCCCTCGTAAAGTGGGTAATGTGGTTTCAATGCCTATTAGATGGAGGTCATCAGGATTCTTCTGATGAAATTCAGAAAAATGCCGAGACACACTATGGAAAAGAAAGCCCTTTTGTATATTTCGTCGATGTTCTAGCAATCTGATCTTTAACTTACGAGTGGTTCTTCCCACATAATAAAGATTGCATTTACAAATCAAAATATATACTACATATGAACTGTTGCAGTTGATGAAGGACTTAATTTCAAACTGTGTCTGGTCCAAGGAGTTGAAATATTTGCAATTGTTCTGGATGAAAGAACACGTGATGCATTTATTAGCACCACATTTGAAGCACCCTTTGGTTCTTGTGAGCCACTGAGAGGTTTCTATCGAAGTAGCATGGGCAACCTGATCTCTTTTATCCGTGAAAAGACTGGGAGCTAAATGTTGTTGTAGGTTAGTAGATTTCTTGAAGATAACTAATGGTGTGTCTTTCAATTCTGTTCTGAGTGTTTGATCTGTCAGTAATATAGGATAATTAGTTCGTATAATGTTCCTAATTTTTGAAGAAGCAATATTGTATTGTGAAATGAAGGCTGGTTGGTTATCATCAAATTTATGAGGTCTTGTTTTATAGGCAAGAAGATCATTCCTATCCAATAAATCAGCCTTCTGTCTAGCCATTTGAATAAGGGCCATCGGGTAACCTCTATGTATAAATGATAGGGAAAGTTCATCTGCTTGTTGATGGTAATCAAAAAGATTACTACAATTGCATTTAATACGCCTAAACTGACCAAAAGGAATATTATCCAACCACGGTTTATGGTGCGAACTACTATAATATAAATAATTGAGGGTATCGACCTCTTTCCGAAAAGTCTTGGTGGAGATTTTGCCATCAATTATGGACAAGGTTATATCGAGGAAAGAAATAGAGGATCTATGTGAAGTGCTCGTGAAGGTTAAATTAAATTCATTAGTGTTAAGCATGGAAACAATATTAGAAGAAAGTGAAATATCACCGTCAAAGATGAAAAACATGTCATCTATATACCGGCCATAGAAGACGAGGCCCGCGCCAAAGTCGCGCCCCCACACATGGGAGTCCTCAAAGGCCCCCATGTAGAGGTTGGCGAAACTCGGCGCGAACCTCGTCCCCATGGCCGTACCGAGTATCTGTAAATAATAAATTTTATTAAATATAAAAAAATTATGAGATAATATAAAAGAAATAGAGTCCAATATAAATTGTTGTAACTCAAATTGAATGGAATTGGACTTCTTGAGGGACTCGGCTACAGATGACAGGCCCCTTTGATGTGGGATATTGGAATATAGAGCCTGTGCATCACAGGTCATAAAAAAGAATGAACTTTTCCAATTAATTTTGGAAATAGCATTAAGAAAAAAAGTGGTATCTTTTATATGTGATTGAAGAGATGAGGCAAGCGGCTGTAAAAAATAGTCAACAAAATGTGATAAATTAGAAGTGAGGGACCCTACACCAGAAATAATAGGTCTCCCAGGGGGTGCAGTGAGTGATTTATGAATCTTAGGAAGGTGATAATATGTAGGGGTGATAGGGTGAGCAGGTATCAGATATCTAGATTCTTCCCTCGTTATAGTGCCTTTGACAGCTGCTGCTTGTACTAATAGAGTCAAGGCCTTATGGAAATCCAGTGAGGGGTTTGAGGACAATTTAGTATAGACACTGGTGTCGTCCAGCTGTCTAAAAGCCTCAACTAAATAATCATCAGTGTCCTGAATGACAATGGCCCCTCCCTTGTCCGCAGGCTTGATGACAAGGGAGGGGGATAATTAGTTCGTATAATGTTCCTAATTTTTGAAGAAGCAATATTGTATTGTGAAATGAAGGCTGGTTGGTTATCATCAAATTTATGAGGTCTTGTTTTATAGGCAAGAAGATCATTCCTATCCAATAAGGTGTAAGGTGCATTATGTTTAAAGGACATTATTAATGTATGTCATATGTGTAAGGGGCATTATTGTGTGGTATTATGTATATAAATGCATTACTAATGTGTGGCATTATGTATATAATGTACTTTACTGTGTAATGTATAGAAAGGGCACTACTGTGTGGTCTAATGTGAATAAAGAGCAATATGGTATGGTGTAATGTGAATAAGGATCAATTCAGTGTGATGTAATGTGAATAAGGAGCACTACTGTGATTAGTAATGTATATAAGTTAAAGTGGTACTACTGTGTGATGTAACATGAATAAGGGACACTATCGCATGATATAATGTGAATAAAGTTGCACTACTGTGTGGCGTAATTTGAATTGGGAGTACTATTGTGTGGCCATGCCCCTTCCCAAAAGAACATGCTCCTTTTTGGGCAGTGCGCAGAATGTGCGCACTGTTGCTATTTAAAATATAGGGGGTAAGAGCACCAAAATGAGGACTGCTATGACTGAGGGGTGATGGTGATGGGAAAGGGGTACAGGGTCAGAGGCGGAACTAGCAGTGGTGCTAGGGGGCACCAGCCAAAGTCTTGCCGAGGGCATCATATTGATTAGGGCCGGCTCCGGTAAGTCCTACTCAAGTCAAAATGAGCCACTTCATTAGCATTTTCATAGCACTCCATTATACTGTATTGAGCATTAAGGCTTGTGGCAGTGTTAAAATATCTGTGAACACTTACCATTTCACAAGTAGATAGGTAAGGAACATATTTAATATGTTCCTATTTTACCAACAGTAAAAAGCAGAACCATAATTTGGAAATCATTTTGTTATGAAATTAGTGCATATTCATTTTTAATAAAAGCTTAACTCTACGTAAAGACCCCTGTTATAATCAGTACCCAGGGAAGGAATTGTATGATAACCCACATTCAGAAATCTAAGATTGTTAATCTGGTCCTTGCTTTGTCAACTTTAGTAATTTTTCATATTAAATGAATAAATTACATTTCCAGTTAATAATTATTATGCTGTAAATGCTGAATAAATGCATTTGCCTATAAGATCAGTCATCTGCATGGAACAAACATTAGTTTATGCACTGACTGCACATATCTAAAATTGGATCTGATTCTGCACATAATAAATCACTTACATGTCCATTTAAGGAAGGTAAAATAAAGCATTATTATAAATAGATATGTTTTAGCACAATTATAGTAATACCACATGTAATGCTCCATTATGGAAGTAGCAAGACAGCTTTTAGTAATCTCTTTCCCTTATATACATACTGCACTTTGTGTATATGCACAGAAAACATTAGTGATTCCCGAGGCACCTTCCTTGTATAGTGAGGATGTTTATATGTCGGATCGTCCCTGTTGTTTCATTTCTCCTTTCAGTTGTGTATTACACATAAATCATCATCCAGTTTTTCATGCAGCAGTTTTGACAGTTGAGATAATGAGAATAATATATATCTAAGCACTATAAGATCAAACAACCATACAGATAGAAAATGAGCTATAGCACAATTATATAATGTCAGATGATGAAATGATTTTCAAAATATCACCCACAGTCCTATGGAAAAGTAAATGTATTTGATACCATGTTCCCCTCTAAGATGAGAGAAGAACTTGTTAGGGGCCATCCATCGTGCAACGTCACACAAAAAGATTCTCTGCCCTCCCTGGTTCCTACTGCACAATGTAAGCATGATTGGGAGATCCAATACCTGCTGAGTGATATGATAAATATAGTAACAATGCAAATAGCTTATGGTATTGCATCACAGTTTCCATAGCAAGTGATTCCCCAGACGGAAAACCAATAGCATTGCATCTTAAGTGGGGTTATTACTGCAGTTATTATATAACTTATATGCATTATAGACATATAGCTGATGTGATATATTTTTATCTTTATTTCATGCAAGCATTGTTGTGAAGGGATCTACATATTATATAAAAAGAGTATATATCATATGATTTAGAAATATTGTTATACACGGTCATTGTCCATTTACGATACACCTTCATCACAGCAGCACGCGAACAGTTCACAAACTGCGCTGTTTCAGAAATACTGCTGCCCTTGGCCCAAAAGCCGATAATCATCCCTTTTTGAAACTCAGATTAATCGCCCCTTTTACCTTTTACGTATGACAGCAACGAGTGAGATGTGTCCACATACACCTTTCCTATATCCTGCCATGTATGTCACGGCTTGGCATGCCATAAATTTAGCCATGCTTTGTAATTTTTTATTTTATTTGCTACTTTAAACATATTCTATTATGGCAAACAAAAATGTTAAAATCCATCCACTCGCTGCTAGTAGAAAAAAGTTTAGCCGTGCTATGCATGATGTGCCAAATAGAAAACGTGTATGTGGACACATCTGTATGTGTGCAGATCGCCTATTGCATGCCTTATTTACCCACCAAGCCAGCGCACAACATGTGACGTACTTCATGGGCTACGCGTTGCCGGAGTCAAATGTGGGAGATTGTCATAATAATGTGAGTCGACTGTGTCTTATTCCGTAATATAGAGTGCATTAGTATTATGTTTTAATTAATCCACATTTTCAGAATTAGCATACATTATTGAATCTGTGAAATTTGTACACTGGCAGTTAATTTATATATTGAATTCCTCTTTCATTTACTCATCTCACTCTCTACAAAATGTCTGTTATGAACATTACTCTGCTCAGTTACTTAGTAGATGATACAAACTGTACATTCAATTCAGGATAGAAAACAATTATGCAGGACGTAGGTTCTAGTTATGTATCAAAGCACACTGCTAGTATAGACTTTCTGGCAATCACAGGCACTAGTCCTCACTGGTGGTCTCTCATGGTATCTGGATGATAGGTCAACAGTAATAAGGTTGACATGCATTAGGCTGACAGGTTCAAAAGGTCGACATGACTGGTGGACACACATATGGTCGACACAAGTTTTTTTTGTTTTTTTTTAAGTTTTGACTATTTCATACTTCACCATCCATATGGACTACTATTTGGGAGTAGTAACCTTGCCCAAAGCATGGTTAGCGGAGCAAGCCATATGAGAGGAAGCTGTACACTAATTGGGGTAATGTGGTTAAACATACAAAATGACATCCAAAAATGCCCCAAAAACTTTTTTGTGTCAACCATTTCCATATCGACCCTTTTTACAGTGTCAGCCTTTTTCTACCTGCTCACCTCTTCGGTTGTCTACATTTTCTCTGTCAACCTAGTGACCCTGTCGACCTTTTGACCATGTTGACCATGTGCATATCGACCATATGGGGTAAATGTCAACCTAATATTGGTTGACATAATGATCCACACCCGACTTCCCACACCACTATCTTCCAATTGCCAATTCAGAAAATCATTAGCCATGGGTGCCCACAGAAAAATCTGCTTTATTATTTAAAAAATAAATAAAAAATGTTTTCTTTCTTTTTTCAATTTTTTTTATATATTTTTTTATTCTAGTATCTCATTGAATCACTTCTGCTGCTGGACCTTATCTAGTTCATCCATGGCATTCTTGTACACCTAACTTCCTTTACAGGTAATCCTATTCTTATCATGCTGGCTAGCATCACCAGGGAGATGAGCATCTCTTGGCTATCCTGGTAACATACTGTAATCTTGACGATTTGTTGAAAAGAAGATTATCTGTAGCTGGGATGAGTAGTGAAATATAATTTTCATTTGGGATGGCTTTTAATAAGTATTCCGGATGAGCGGGTTCGGTTCCATGAGAACCGAAATCCACCCCCCCACCCCCCTGAACATCACATCCCGAGCCCGGCTCCGGGTTTCCTGCCAGACTCGGAAACCAGAACGAGGCAAAACATCATCATCCCGCTGTCAGATTTTCGCGGGTTTTAGATTCCATATAAGGAGCTGCATGTCGCAGCCATTTTCACTCCAGTCCAGGAGAGTGCTGCGAGAGGACGTGTCTCCTCAGTGTCTGTGCGGGAAAGAGGGGTGGTGCGTGGGGTGGCAACCTGCTCTTTTGTGTCATTCCAGTGCTGTCTTGTGCTACATCAGTCCACTGGTGGTGTCTTGTGCTGCATCAGTCCAGTCACAGTGGTGGTGTCCTGTGCTGCCATAAGTCCAGTGCTGCCATAAGTCCAGTCCAGTGCAGTGGTGCTGTCTTGTGCTGCATCAGTCCAGTGGTGGTGTCCTGTGATGCCATGAGTCCAGTGGTGGTGTCCTGTGCTGCCATAAGTCCAGTGGTGCTGCTCTATAAGTCAAGTCCAGTGGTGCTGTGTTGTGCTGAATTAGTCCAGAGGTGGTGTCCTGTGCTGTCATAAGTCCAGTGGGGCTGCCGTTTGTCCAGACCAGTGGTGATGCCATATCAGTCCAGGGGTACTGCCGTATAAGTCCAGGGGTACTGCTGTATAAGTCCAGTCCAGTGGTGCTGCCGTATAAATCCAGTGGTGCTGCCATATAAGTCCAGTGGTGCTGCAGTATAAGTCATGGGGAACTGCCGTATCAATCCAGTCCAGTGGTTCTGCTGTATAAGTCATGGGGTAATGCCATATAAGTCCAGGGGTACTGCTGTATAAGTCCAGTCCAGTGTTACTGCCGTATAAGTCCAGTGGTTCTGCCATATAAGTCCAGGGGTACTGCCGTATAAGTCCAGGGGTACTGCCGTATAAGTCCAGGGGTACTTCCATATAAGTCCAGTCCATTGGTACTGCCATATAAGTCCAGTGGTACGGCCGTATAAGTCCAGGGGTACTGCCGGTTAAGTCCAGTCCAGTGGTGCTGCCGTATTAGTCCAGTGGTGCTGCCATATAAGTCCAGGGGTACTGACTTATAAGTCATGGGGTACTGCCGTATAAGTCCTGTCCAGTGGTGCTGCCGTATAAGTCCAGTGGGGCTGCCATATAAGTACAAGGGTACTGCCAGATAAATCCAAGGATACTGCCGTATAAGTCCAGTCAAGTGGTGCTGCTGTATAAGTCCAGTGGTGCTGCCGTATAAGTCCAGGGGTACTGCCGTATAAGTCCAGTGGTACTGCCATATAAGTCCAGTCCAGTGGTGCTGCCATATAAGTCCAGTGGTGCTGCCGTATAAGTCCAGGGGTATTGCCATATAAGTCCAGTCTGGTGGTGCTGCCGTATAAGTCCAGTGGTGCTGCCATATAAGTCCAGGAGTACTGACGTATAAGTCATGGGGTACTGCCATATAAGTCCAGTCCAGTGGTGCTGCCGTATAAGTCCAGGGGTACTGCTGTATAAGTCCAGTCCAGTGGTGATGCCATATAAGTCATGGTGTACTGCCGTATAAGTCCAGTCCAGTGATGCTGCTGTAAAAGTCCAGTGGTGCTACCGTATAAGTCATGGGGTACTGCCATATAAGTCCAGTGGTACTGCCATATAAGTCCAGGGGTACTGCCATATAAGTCATGTTTTACGACCGTATAAGTCCAGTCCAGTGGTGCTGCCATATAAGTCCAGGGGTACTGCCGTATAAGTCCAGTCCAGTGGTGCTTCTGTATAAGTCCAGTGCTGCTGCTGTATAAGCCCAGTCCAGTGGTGCTGACATATAAGTCCAGGGGTACTGCCGTATAAGTCCAGTGGTACTGCCATATAAGTCCAGTCCAGTGTTGCTGCCGTATAAGTCCAGTGGTGCTGCCATATAAGTCCTGGGGTACTGCCATATAAGTCCAAGGGTACTGTTATATAAATCCAGTCCAGTGCCGTATAAGTCCAGTGGTACTGCCGTATAAGTCCAGTGGTGCTGCCGTATAAGTCATGGGGTACAGCCATATATGTCCAGGGGTACTGCCGTATAAGTCCAGGGGTATTGCCCTATAAGTCCAGTCCAGTGGTGCTGCCGTATAAATCCAGGGGTACTGCCATGTAAGTCCAGGGATACTGCCGTATAAGTCCAGAGGTACTGCTGTATAAGTACAGTCCAGTGGTGCTGCTGTGTAAGTCCAATGTTGCTACCATATAAGTCCAGGGGTACTGCCATATAAGTCCAGTCCAGTGGTGCTGCCGTATAAGTCCAGTGATGCTGCTGTATCAGTCCAGGGGTACTGCCGTATAAGTCCAGGGGTTCTGCTGTATAAGTTCAGTCCAGTGGTGCTGCAGTATAAGTCCAGGGGTACTGCCATATAAATCATGGTGTACTGCCATATAAGTCCAGTCCAGTGGTGCTGCCGTATAAGTCCAGTGATGCTGCTGTATCAGTCCAGGGGTACTGCCGTATAAGTCCAGGGGTTCAGCTGTATAAGTTCAGTCCAGTGGTACTGCCGTATAAGTCCAGGGGTACTGCCGTATAAATCATGGGGTACTGCCATATAAGTCTAGTCTAGTGGTGCTGCCGTATAAGTCCAGTGGTGCTGCCGTATGAATCCAGGGGTACTGCCGTATAAGTCCAGGGGTACTGCCGTATAAGTCCAGTCCAGTGGTGCTGCCATATAAGTCCAGGGAGATTGCCGTATGAGTCCAGGGGTACTGCTGTATAAGTCCACCAATATTGTGTGTGCATTACATATGGGCAAATTCCAGCACGGCCCATGTTTTGCACATACAATTAATTTGGGGGTGCAAACATTTTTTGAAAAATGACAGGGGCATGCAGGAGATGCTGTCGGTGGCCTGAAAAATTGCGGGCCACTCTCGACATTCAGCCACTGCATGCCACTCATTGCACCTCATTGCACCTCTTATTCTTCTTTGCATGATGTGCTGTTTGGGGCCTATTTTTTTAAATGTGCCATCCTGTCTGACACTGCAGTGCCACTCCTAGATGTTAGATGTTTGTGCTGCCCACTTTTGTCGCTTAGCTTAGTCATCCAGCGACCTCGGTACAACCTTTTGGCCTAAAAACAATATTGTGAGTTGTGAGGTGTTCAGAATAGACTGGAAATGAGTGGAAATTAATGTTATTGAGGCTAATAATACCATAGGATCAAAATTACCCCAAAATTCTGTGATTTTAGCTGTTTTTGTGTTTTTTTCAAAAATCATCCAGATCCAAAACCAAAACCCGATAGGGTTGTTTTTGCAAAACCAATCCAGATCCAAAGCACAAGCGGGGATCCAGATCCAAAACCAAAATACAAAACACGAAAAGTGCCCGCAGCACATCTCTAATAAATATAAAGATTAGACATTATAGGGGGTTACTTAGACTTGGCAGCCCTGAACTGATAGCTACCAGTAGGCAGGGCCGGATTAAGCCTTGGGGGTGCCTGGGGCACTTAAAACAGGGGGGCCCCGATGGAAGGTGGGGGATGTATATATAATTGTGCATACCTCCCAACATGTCCCATTCCATGAGGGACAAAATGCTCTCCCCCTGGACCTCCCACTTAATATATGATTGACGTCACCTGTGTTGAACTATTTAATTGATAAGAAAGGGGTTTCAACACAAGTGATTGCAATCATAAATTAAGAAGGAAGTCCAGGTAGAGACCATTTTTTCCCTCCTGGAATGGGTCATTGTTGGAGGGGTATCCGGACTCCAGGTCGACAACAAAAAGGTCGACACACCTTAGGTCGACGTCAATTGGTCGACATACCTTAGGTCGACATGGACAAAAGGTCGACAGGAACAAGGTCGACATGGAAAAAGGTCGACATGAGTTTTTCACAATTTTTTTCTTTTTTGGAACTTTTTCATACTTAACGATCCATGTGGACTACGATTGGAACGGTAAAGTGTGCCGAGTGAAGCTGAGCGGAGCGAAGCGGAGCGGAGCGAAGGCACCATGCCCGAAGCATGGCGAGCGAAGCGAGCCATGCGAGGGGACGCGGTGCACCTTTTTCCATGTCGACCTTGTTCCTGTCGACCTTTGTCCATGTCGACCTTTTGTCCATGTCGACCTAAGGTGTGTCGACCAATTGGCGTCGACCTAAGGTGTGTCGACCTTTTTGTTGTCGACCTGGAGTCCCAGACCCGTTGGAGGTATAGATTGTGTATATTAAATTTAAACCAATGGTGTATATTAGTTTTAACTAATAGTTTAATAATGCCTGGGTACTGTTTATAGCTTCACCTAATTAAAAGACAATTATTTTATAAACTTTTCTTGTAACAAATAATGCTTAACCTTAAAATACACAAAGAAAAATAAAATAATTTATCTCTACCTCTAGACCCAAATGGTTTAGTTGCATAACAGTTTACGCAGGACTCAGACACCCAGGCGGGGAGGAGGAGAAGCTGGGATCCCTGTGTCACTTTCAGCTCTCCCCACCCTCCTAGCTCTCCTCTGGTCAGAAAACTCTGCCGGTAGCTCATAAAACATGATATTCCAGTGTACCTACCTGTACTGCATATTGTCCTGCTCACATTCTGGCTGCTGGTTCTGCTGCTGCTTAAAAGGGAAAGCTAGTGATCTCAGTGTGCTCTGGCCGGGGGGACCCTTGAGAAAGGGGGCCCGGGGTACAGTATGCCCTGCATCCCTGCCTTAATCTTGCTATGCCAGTAGCAGGAGCATACAGTGGGGGGGGGACTTTTATGAAAACTGAGAGAAAAAAATGTGCTGTTGCACTTAGAAACCAATCAGATGTTTTGATTTTAGAAAAAGTTCTAAAACTCAATAGAAGTAGAACTTAATTGTCTAGCACTGTACTGTACTTTTTACTGAATTTCAAGGAGCATTACTTTTTATTAAATTGAATCTGCAGGAAGCACATAATGGGTGAGATTCAAATGACATATCACGCCCAATTTCCTTCTAAAATGATCTCCGTTATTGCGCATATTGCGCCCATAGTGATCAGGTTTAGCTGTGTAAAGGGTTGGGTGCCTCCCTACTCCGGAGGTAGCAAGCTGAAATAATGATACCACGCCCCTGAGGGCAGAAACAGAATGGGTGTGAAAAGGGGTGAAAAGAATTGAATCTCCCCCAATGACTTTATACTGTACAGTATGTTGGAATGGTAATCCCTATACATGTGTCCTTCATCCCATAGATTATTATTGCCATGTTTTTCATTAACTATAAAGTCTGAAAACTGCATACTGTCATTCTACCCAAGTGCAATAAAAGTCTACAGGCATCTTTCTATTTTCACACTAGTCTTATGTTCTACTCATATATTTCCCACCAAATAAAAGAAAATTGTTCATGAATGTTTGTCAAAAAATGTTCTAGGTCCCAAGAAAAGATTTGCCTGCAGCATGTAGCAGAAATGTCACTTCTGTAAATTGGGAACAATATATTCCATATACGTTTAAAACTAAAACAGTCAAGGTGCTCTTTGGAAGCCAAGGGATTTAGAGGAAGAGAATAATAACATAACCTATTAAATATATATTAGCAAGGTCACCTGAAAAAAAATATAAATATATACACACACATGTCAGATATTGTAAATATCTCAGTACAAATTGCTAATCATTTATTTTTTATTTCAATATATAAAATCATGCTATGGTAATCTCGGGATCCGGTCTGAAGATCGACAGTGTCTAGGTCGACAATGTTTAGGTCGACCACTATAGGTCGACAGTCACTAGGTCGACATGGATGGAAGGTCGACAGGGTTTCTAGGTCGACATGTGCTAGGTCGACAGGTCTAAAGGTCGACATGAGTTTTTCAAAAAAAAATTCTTTTTTTTAATTTTTTCATACTTAACGATCCACGTGGACTACGATTGGAACGGTAAAGTGTGCCGAGCGAAGCGGCAGCGGAGCGAAGGCACCATGCCCGAAGCATGGCGAGCGAAGCGAGCCATGCGAGGGGACGCGGTGCACTAATTTGGGATCCTGGTCACTCTTTACGAAGAAAACGACAAAAAAAAAATCCTCATGTCGACCTTTAGACCTGTCGACCTAGCACATGTCGACCTAGAAACCCTGTCGACCTTCCATCCATGTCGACCTAGTGACTGTCGACCTATAGTGGTCGACCTAAACATTGTCGACCTAGACACTGTCGATTTGATGAACCACACCCGGTAATCTCATATCATGTATCTGTGGAATAGTTGTAATGCATTTAGTACTGTACGTATTGCATTAATAGAATATAGTGACACAAGGGAACATATGCTGAGAACGTAATGACTCCTACTTTCTGAAGACTTTTAAACTATGGGTTGGTGGTCATACTTGGGTCATCATGATCCTCACTTTGGAATTATATAGTGTGCTACTAACTAACAAAACTGTATTTATCAGATTTTAATATTAGTACTTTATGAAAGCATTCATCAGATATTTTACTAGGGATGTACTTAATATCCCAGCAGTCCCCATCCCAATGGTCAGAATTCCTACAGATCCTAGTGGTAAGTACTGGGGTTAGGGTTAGGCACCAGAGGGAGGGTTAGGCTGCAGGGTGAGGAGGTGTTTAGGTTTTGGGCTGTGAGGGGGGGCGGTAAGGGTTAGGCTGTGGGAGGGGTGGGTTGGATAAGGGTTAAAATACTCCATCAGGACTTTGAACATTATGGTGCTGCTATCAACATCTGACTGTCCGAATGGTGACTTCCGAGATATCAATACCATCTCATTTTACTAGTATTAGCCCTGACCTTTATTATCACTGTAATTTGAGTAAAAAAGATTAAGGGGGAAATGTATCAAACAGTTTAGAGATAAAGCATGGCCATAACTAGAGGGGGCTAAGGGGTCATGTGCCCCAGGTGCTGGGTTTGAGGGGGCGCAGAGAACCGTGTCCGGCTCCCTTGACCAGCTGCTACTCTACTACTCCCGCCGCGATCTCCTCCTGTAGTCAGGGCCAACCGGCCTTTTAAATAGATATGTTAACAGCGCCGTCACAGTTCCGCGCCGCTGCACGTCAGCTCCTGTCACCTCCCGCGCGACCTCCCGCCAGAGCCTCCCTCTCACTGGCCACACGGCAAAGCTTCCTTCTCCCTGACCACCTCCAGAGCCTCCCTCTCCCTGACCTCCCGACAGACCCTCCCTCTCCCTGTCCACCAGGCAAAGCCTCCCTCTGCCTGACAGTCCGGCAACCTCTACTGCCAATCCACCTGCCTGGCTGCCTTTCCAGCGCCTTCCTGTACAGCAGACAGCCAGTGGCATGCAGCATCTGTAGAGAAGAGGGAGAAGACAGCCGGCAACAAAATCATCTCATCTCTCATCTCCCACTGTGGGGCTAAGGCAAGTGGGCAATGTGAGGGCGGAGGCTGGCCAGGAGTACAATATATGTGTTATATATATATATATATATATATATATATATATGTGTTATATAAATGATTGCCTTGTCCCGGGTGCCGAAAATCCTAGTTTCGGCCCTGGATAAAGAACCAACCAATCGGCTTCTAAATGTAATTTCTCATACGTCCTAGAGGATGCTGGGGATGACATCAAGACCATGGGGAATAGACGGGATCCGCAGGGGACATGGGCACTCTAAAGACTTTTCATTGGGTGTGAACTGGCTCCTCCCTCTATGCCCCTCCTCCAGACCTCAGTTTTAGAAATGTGCCCAGGTCGACTGGGTGCACTCTGAGAAACTCTACTGAGTTTCTCTGAAAAGACTTATGTTAGGTTTTTTATTTTCAGGGAGATCTGCTTGCATCAGACTCCCTGCTTTGTGGGACTGAGCGGGCAGAAGCAGAATCAACTTCCTCAGAGTTTCATGGCTCTGCTTCTGGCTGACAGGACACCATTAGCTCCTGAAGGGAACTGAACGCTAGCCATGTCTAGATGCTTACTCCCACAGCACGCCGTCACCCCCTCACAGAGCCAGAAGTCAGAAGACAGGTGAGTATGAGAAGAATGATCTTCAATCAAGTAAGTGACGGCTGAGGTGCAGCGCGGCTGGCGGGAGCGCAGCGCGCCATTGCTGCCCACACACACAGGCGCTACAGGGTGCAGGGCGCGGGGGGGGGGGGGCGCCCTGGGCAGCAAGAAAAATACCTCAAAACTGTCTAAGATGGGGCATAAGATGCCGCTGGCACAGCCCTACCCCCGCCAGTATAAATAATAAGTCAATATACTGAGTGTAAGGATGCACCATTGTGGGGACGGAGCTTCTTCCTCAGGCAGCCAGCACACTACTCAGCGCCATTTTCTCTCCTCAGGCAGCAGAGAACACGCTGGTCCTCTCCTCCACTTCTGACAAGTACAGGGTGCTATAAAGGGGGGGCACAAAGCGATTGTGGTGCATTTGATAGTGTATATTACTATTTAAAAGCGCTTTTGGGCTGTGGACATACTGTGTTCACAGGCAATACTGGCGCTGGGTTTGTGAACTGCCTGCTCCTATCCTGTGTCCCTCTGACAGATTTTACTTTGGGTCTGTCCCCAAAATAAGTCCCAGTGTGTCTGTGAGTATGGTGTACACGTGAGGCATGTCTGAGGCAGGGAGTCCCTCCCCGGAGGAAGCTATTTTAGGGACACAGAGTTGTAATGTGGTGGCGCTATCGGCACACCAAGAGCCTGCATGGGTGAAAGAGCTATGTGACAGTATGCATCTGATTAACCATAGATTGGATAAGTCTGAATCTAAGGCTGCATGCTGGAGAAAATCTGTGGAAAATGGGATTTTTCAGGATGCTGTTATTCCTTATGCGTGCGGCCCCTCTTGGTCACATAAGAGACCATTTGCAAATGTTGTAAACACTGATACCGACATGGATTCTGATTCTTGTGTTGACAATAGTGAATCCAGAGAGATAGATCATAAATTGGCAAAAAGTATACAATATATGATTGTGGCTATAAGGGACGTGTTGGTGGTTACAGAAAGCACTCCTGTACCTCAGGAGAAAGCTTATTTATGCAAGGAAAAGAAATCCAAAGTCACGTTCCCACCTCCACACGAACTAAATGCTCTGTTTGAAGGGATGTGGGTGAATCCTGATAAAAAAAAATTTCGTATTCCCAAAAGGATTCACATAGCTTATCCTTTCCCGGTTGAAGACAGGAAAAAATGGGAGTCACCCCCTGTGTTAGACAGTGCACTTTCCAGGTTTACAAAGAAGGTAATTCTCCCTGCTCCTGGCACGGCTTCTCTTAAAGAGCCGGCAGACCGCAAAATGGAAACGACATTGAAATCCATTTATGTTACCAATGGTACACTGCTCAGGCCCACTATTGCCTGCAAATGGGTGAGTCGCGCTATTGAAAAATAGTCAGAAAGCGTGTCATCAGAAATTGACACGATTGATAAAGATGAGATACTCCTTAAATTAGGGAATATCAAGGACGCTGCCGCCTACATGCTGGAAGCAATGAAGGATATTGGACTCTTGAGTTCACAGGCCGCTACCATGGCAGTATCTGCTAGGCGGGCGTTATGGATTCGCCAGTGGAACGCGGATGCAGATTCCAAAAGAAACATGGAGGCTCTCCCATATAAAGGTGAGGCCTTATTTGGCGATGGCCTGGATGCATTAGTCTCGGCGGCTACCGCAGGTAAGTCAACATTTTTGCTCTCTGCGCCTGCACCGGCAAAAAAGACCTATCACCCGCAAATGCAATCCTTTCGGCCCAATAAATACAAAAAGGCAAGAGGTTCCCCCTTCTTTGCAGGTAGGGGAAGGGGAAGGGGAAAGAAGCCCACACCGGCTCCAGGTGCCCAAGAGCAGAAGTCTACCAGTAATTCAGCCAAATCCCCAGCATGATGTTGGAACTCTCTTGCGGGAGGCCGCTCGGGTGGGGGCACATCTCAAACTCTTCAGCCAGGATTGGATTCTGTCTGGCCTGGATACCTGGGTGTTGCAAATAGTATCCCAGGGATACAAACTAGAGTTTCAAGACGTTCCCCCATGCCGATTTTTCAAATCGACCTTGCCAGAGAGAGAAGCAGTAACAGAGGCAATCCAAAAATTATGTCTAGACCAGGTTATAGTCCTGGTACCGTTGTCACAACAAGGGCGGGGTTTTTATTCAAGTATCTTTGTTGTTCCGAAGCCAGATGGCTCGGTCAGACTGATCCTAAATTTTAAAGATCTGAATTTCTTCCTGAAAAAGTTCAAGTTCAAGATGGAATCACTTCGGGCGGTGATTGGCAGTCTGGAGGAGGGGGGCAACTTAGTGTCGGTGGACATAAAGGATGCTTGCCTGCATGTTCCCATTTATCCTCACCAGGCTTATCTGAGATTCGCGATTCAGGATTGCCATTACCAATTCCAGACGTTACCTTTCGGTCTCTCCACGGCGCCGAGGGTATTCACCGAGGTGATGGCGGAGATGATGGTTCTCCTTTGTCAGAAAGGAGTCAATATAATCCCTTATCTGGACGACCTCCTGATAAAGGCGAGATCCAGGGAGCAGTTATTACAAAACATATCCCTCTCCCTGTCAATACTCCAACAAAATGGGTGGATCATAAATTACCCAAAGTCACAGTTGGAACAGACAACAAGGTTGTCTTTCCTCGGGATAATTCTGGACACAGAAGTTCAGAGAGTATTTCTTCCACTGGAAAAGGCTCTTGAAATCCAGAAAATGGTAAAACAGATATTGAAACCATCAAGTGTGTCAATCCATCAGTGTATTCGGTTGTTGGGGAAGATGGTGGCGGCCTACGAGGCCATACAGTTTGGCAGGTTCCATGCCAGAGTATTCCAGTGGGACCTGTTGGACAAGTGGTCGGGGTCATACCTACACATGCACAGAAAGATAATCCTGTCGTCAAAAACCATGATTTCGCTCCTGTGGTGGTTGCACAGTTCTCACCTGCTAGAGAGACGTAAGTTCGGGATTCAGGACTGGTTCCTAGTAACCACGGATGCAAGTCTTCGAGACTGGGGAGCAGTCTCTCAGGGAGAAAACTTCCAGGGACGTTGGTCACAACAGGAAGCCTGCCTTCACATAAACGTTCTGGAGCTAAGAGCCATTTACAACGGCTTTCAACAAGCGGTACATCTTCTTCAAGACCGTTCCGTGCAGATCCAGGCAGACAATGTAACAGCAGTCGCATACATAAACAGGCAGGGCGGAATGAAAAGCAGAGCGGCAATGGCAGAGGCGACAAAAATCCTCCGCTGGGCAGAAAAACATCTACAAGCTCTGTCGACAATATTCATTCTGGGAGTAGACAACTGGGAAGCAGACTTCCTCAGCAGACACGATCTCCATCCAGGAGAGTGGGGCCTCCACCGAGAAGTCTTCGCAGAGGTGACAAGTCTTTGGGGAGTTCCTCAAATAGACATGATGGCGTCTCGTCTCAACAAGAAGCTTCAGAGATACTTTTCCAGGTCGAGAGACCCTCAAGCAGTAGCAGTGGATGCACTGGTGACCCAGTGGGTGTTTCCGTCAGTGTATGTTTTCCCTCCACTTCCGCTGATCCCAAAAGTACTCAGGATCATAAGAAAGACAAGGGTTCGAGCAATCTTCATTGCCCCAGACTGGCCAAGAAGGGCTTGGTACCCAAATCTTCAGCAGTTACTCATAGGAAATCCTCGGCCTCTTCCTCCTCGGGAGGACCTGCTGTAGCAGGGGCCGTGTGTGTACCAAGACTTACCGCGGCTACGTTTGACGGCATGGCTGTTGAGCGCCTTATCCTAGCCAGGAAGGGTATTCCTAAGGAGGTCATCCCCACCCTTATTCAGGCCAGAAAGGGAGTAACGTCAAAACATTACCACCGTATTTGGAGAAAATATGTGTCTTGGTGTGAATCCAAGAAAGCTCCTACGGAAGAGTTTCACTTAGGATGTTTTCTCCATTTTTTGTAGGATAGTGTGGAGACGGGCCTACGATTGGGATCAATCAAGGTCCAGATTTCGGCCTTGTCAGTGTTCTTCCAAAAACAATTGGCCTCTCTTCCAGAGGTTCAGACCTTCGTGAAAGGGGTTCTGCACATCCAGCCTCCATTCGTGCCTCCAGTGGCACCATGGGACCTTAACGTGGTATTGCAGTTCTTTCAATCGGATTGGTTTGAGCCTTTACAAAAGATAGAGTTGAAGTTTCTCACTTGGAAAGTGGTGATGCTTTTGCATTGGCATCCGCAAGGCGGTGTCGGAATTGGGGGCCTTGTCTCACAAAAGCCCTTACCTGATTTTCCATGAAGATAGGGCAGAGTTGCGAACTCGCCAACATTTTATTTCAAAGGTGGTTACTGCTTTTCACATAAACCAACCTATTGTGGTGCCAGTAGTTACTGACACATTAAATGATTCAAAGTCTCTAGATGTGGTTAAAGCTTTGAAAACCTATGTTTGCTAGAACAGCTCGTATACGGAAAACAGAGGCTCTGTTTGTCCTGTATGATCACAACAAGATTGGCTGTCCTGCTTCCAAGCAGACTATTGCACGTTGGATTAGAAATACGATTCAGTAAGCTCATACTACGGCTGGATTGCCGTTACCGACGTCGGTAAAGGCCCACTCCACTAGGAAGGTGGGCTCATCCTGGGTGGCTGCCCGGGGGTTCTCGGCATTACAACTTTGCATAGCAGCTACTTGGTCAGGGTCAAATACATTTGCTAAGTTCTACAAGTTTGACACCTTGGCTGATGAGGACCTAAAGTTTGGTCAATCGGTGCTGCAGGGTCATCCGCACTCTCCCGCCCGTACTGGAGCTTTGGTATAGACCCCATGGTCTTGATATCGTCCCCAGCATCCTCTGGGGACGTATGAGAAAATAGAATTTTGATAACCTACCGGTAAATCCTTTTCTCCTAGTCCGTAGAGGATGCTGGGCGCCCGTCCCAGTGCGTACTATACCTGCAGTTTAGTTATTACAGTTACACAAGTTGTGTTATCTTGGTTTCAGCATGTTGCTGCAATTAGTTCATGCCTGTTGGTGTGTGTTATGTTGAATGCCATGTGTGCAGAATGGTTGAGGGTGTGAGTGGGTAGATATCTCACCACTAGTTAAGTAATTCCTTTCCTCTAAATGTCAGTCTCCCTGGGCACAGTTCCTACAACTGAGGTCTGGAGGAGGGGCATAGAGGGAGGAGCCAGTTCACACCCAATGAAAAGTCTTTAGAGTGCCCATGTCTCCTGCGGATCCCCTCTATACCCCATGGTCTTGATGTCATCCCCAGCATCCTCTACGGACTAGGAGAAAAGGATTTACCGGTAGGTTATCAAAATCCTAATTTTACAGGCTGTGTTTGAAAGAAAATGACAGGAACTGATTGATTGGTACTTGATATCTCTCCACTTTATCTCTCTCCAAGGTTTGATATATCTCCCCCCAAGGAACTCTGACCTGCAATAGATTAATGGGGCTGTTACAGACTTTGTATTTATATCTGGAATCAAGTGTGTGCAAGTACAGGCGATGTGAGTCAGTCTATGACTGAGTAGGTGGAAAAGGCGAAGGGGGGGTTTAAGTCCCTAAGGCTAATCTTCCTCGCTAGAAATTCATCAGCTGCAGACCCATTATGTCGGACCCTCCATTAGTTACCTGTATTCTACCGTATTCAATATAAAATATTTTTACTCACACACAAGGCTATTAACCATACTACACCAACATACATCTCTTTGCTTATCTCAAAATATCTCCCAACGCGGCCCCTTCGCTCTTGACAAAATCTAAGTCTCTCATCCACACTCATTATATGCTCTTATGCACGATTGCAGGACTTTCATGTGGCTGCACCCACTCTGTGGAGTGCCCTGCCATACAAAAAAAGACTCTCCTCTAGTCTCCAAACCTTCAAGCATCCCCTTAAAACTCACTTATTCAGACAAGCTTATGAAATTCCAGAACCTCTCTCATGACCTTCATAAGCTTTCCTATCCAATGATATCCCCACTGCACAGTCCACAGATATCCTCCACATATTTTCTCTTTCTTCACTTTCCCTTCCTCCTGACCCTGGTTCATCATTGCTGTGATGTGATATCATGCAGCCCACTAAGAACCTTTGCAATCTGGTGGACAACTATGCAATAGATAGCATCTATCCTTGTGTATCAATGTCAATTTCACTATAGATTGTAAGCTTGCGAGCAGGTCCTTCCTACCACTATGACTGTTTGTTATTATTATGCAGTTTTGTTTTATCTTTGTGTCCAGTTGTAAAGCGCAATGGAATTTGCTGCGCTATATAAGAAACGTATTAAATAATAAGTCTGTGACTGATTAGGTGGAATTGGGCTGCAGTGGGGCGTTCTGACATATGCTGAGTTCCCTGGGGGTGGCCTGTAATCAGTTAGGCATTAATAAGGCTGTTGTCAGATGCATCACTAGCAGCACATTAGGCAGTGACTGACTGTTGTGCTCCGGGGATGCGCTGCTATACAGGCACAGCCAGTGGAAATGGGCAGAGAGGTAGGGTGTACCCTGTAGCTGAACACCCCCCTCCACCCCCCCCATAACCCCCACCCACACACACACACACACACACACACACACACACACACTCCCCTGGAGCTGAAAGTACAGTAAAAGGTACACTAATGTTCTTAGCTTTTCTGCTACAATGCATGTATCGAATACCTAGAAAAGAAGTGATTGCTCTTCTTCTGGATTACCAGCTTAATATATCACTTAGACCAGCGGTCTATAGATGGTATTTGTGGAAACAGTACTGTAGGATTATGAAGGTGGATTGTGTTGACTGAAATGAAATACAGGAAAGCAGAACAGTTGAGGAATAAATAACATACTTTGTTATAAATGTAAAAAAATGCATTACTAACTAATGCTAAAACGAAAATAATAAAAATCTCATTCTCATTGAGCCCACTGAAGAAGCCATTGGAGGTGGGCGAATATGTTTGAAATGATCTCAGCATTCCATAACATATAGTATACTCTCATGTTCTTTTTACCATACTTTCATACTGATTAAAATGAAACTTAGTGTGTTTTCAGGGGTTGAGTATGGGATCCCAACAGTCAGGGTGCCGGCAGTCAAAATACCGACAGCGGCATCCGGACTGTCATAATCCCGACATATTTTGGTAAGTACTGTAAGTACTGTGGGGCAGATTTATTAAGCTCGGTGAAGTGATAAATTGGATAGTGATAAAGGACCAGTCAGTCAGCTCCTGTCATTTTTCAAACCCAGCCTGTGACATGGTAGTCAGGATCTGATTGGCTGATCCTTTATCACATTCTACTTTATCACTTCACCGAGCTTAGAAAACGTGCCCCTGTATTCCTTACCCTAACCCACCCCTACTCCAGCCTGAGCGTAACACTCCCCTTCCTCAGCTTAACCCTAACACTGGCTTCTCCACTCTTAGGACAGATATAACATAAGAGTTAAATTTGGGTGGGGTGTGTTCAAACTGAACTCTAAATTGCAGTATAAAAATGAAGCAGCCAGTATTTACTCTGCACAGAAACAATATAACCCACCCAAATCTAACTCTCTCTGCACATGTTACATCTGCCCCACCTGCAGTGCACATAGGGGGTCATTCAGACCCGATCGCACGCTGCCTTTTTTCATAGCCGTACAATCAGGTCTGAATTGCGCATGCGTGCGGCCCGCAATGCGCAGACGCATCGTTGGCCAGTGACGGGGGTCACCTAGCAGCGACGTAGCTAACGAAGAAAGCGATCACACCGGCGATGACTAGAAGATTGACAGGCAAAAGGCGTTCCTGGGCGCCAACTCACCGTTTTCAAGGAGTATCCGGCTGAAAGCAGGCGTGTCCAGCTGTTCCGGAGGAGGATTCGTGATGTCACCGCCAGCCCGGGTCGTTGCAGCGGCTGAGTAAGTCCTGGCCTGTGCAGAAACTGCACAAAGTTTTGTTTGTGCAGCTCACTGCACAGCCCATCGCACCCCTGCAAAGCCCCTGTAGGCGGCGATTACCTGGTTGCAGCAGTGCAAATAATAGCCTGTGTGTGATCAGGTCTGAATTAGGCCCATTCTTTTGCCCATTAGAGAACAAATTTGCTGCTGCAATCAGATCTGAATTAGGCCCTTAGTTATTTAATTTATCATTTCAAGATCCCCTATATCTATCTGCATTATCATTAAAATGATAAGTTGTATTTGGAATTATGTTTTTACATTTCTACACCTCTTGGGATTCCCATGTTGCAAACTTTTTCTTCAATTTTGCTACTTTTTCCTGCTACTTTTTCATTCGTTATGCTGTTTTTCCTCCTTTTGCAACTTTGTTCACAAATAAGGTGCTAGGAAGCTAGGATTAGTTTTTTGTTGCCAAGGATAAGATGTAAAGTATGGGTCTTCAACCTGTGGCCCTCCAGCTGCTGTGGAATTACACATCCGAGCATGCCCTTCCACAGTTTTGCTATTAAGGCATGCTAAAACTGAGTCAGAGCATGCTGGGATGTGTAGTTCCACAACAGCTGGAGGACCGCAGGTTGAAGACCCATGGTGCAAAAGTCACAGATTAAGCTTAAAGATACATGGCATTGGTCGGACCGGTCTTTTGCCTGTTTAACATGCATTGTATATTTTTCTTGAACTTTGATAACTTTTCCACTACTTTCCTATTTTTACCTACAGTTTCCGTCATTAAGCAACCTTTTCCTCAATGCTGCATCTTATTTTGCTTAGTGTACCAGATATTTACGATTAGTGTTCCAATCATTTGGCATGATTTGAAAATAGGTGTATGTGGACACCTGCATATAGCTCTTTCTTTTAATATTTAACCAAATTATTAATTTGTATTGTACGTTCTATATTTAATAAAACACTTTTATATATTAATATTTACTTATATGGTGCCAGTATATTGTGTAGCGATTTACCATTGGGAGCAAACCATTAATAAAACAAGACTAGGTAATAACAGACAGACATAGAGGTATGAAGGCCCTGCATGCAAGTTTATAATCTTTGGGGACATAGGCATTGATAGACAAGCATAAGTGCTACATCAGTGTCCCCCAATCTCAGTCTTCAAGGCACACTTGGTTTTAGTCCAGGTTTCAGTGCTTGAGCACAGATAGTTAAATCAAATAAGTAGATTCTGATTGGCTTTGGCTCCTATGTGCAACAGCACTACACTTTAGTAAATATAACCCTTGGAGTCTACAGGAAATTCTTATTATGCACAGGATGGCATTCCACAGAGTGGGTGCAGCTCAAATAAAGTCCTGTAACCGTGATTGAGAGCAGGTAACATGTGGATGAGAGATGCAGATATTGCGCAGTGAAGAGGTCGAGTTGAGAGATATTTTAACATAAGCAAAGAGATGTACGAGGGGTGTGCAATAAGTTTCTGGATGCACAAAAAATATTGTATTTACAAATATATTTACAAACAAAGTGAACATTACATTTTTTGTAAGTATTCACCAGAGGAGTCTATGCAAAGTTGTATGCGCACAAACCACTTGGTAACCAGGTGGACCAGCCCGAAGCAGGTTTGTCTTCTACATGCTCGATGAAGGTCTCCACTGCAGCTTCCGGTGACTCAAAACGAATCCCACACATCTAGCACGTGATTTGTGGGAACATAGAGAAGTCACAGGGGGCCTGGTCTGGACTATATCAAGCTCCTGGATGCATTCATGGGCTAGAAAATCCACCACTTTCCTGGACTTGTAGGCAGGTGCATTGGCATACCACTCCCCAGTGATGGTACACTGCTGCATGAGTGGTACGGTAGTGATATGGTAGCTACATGACCAGTCTTGGCCATAGAATAGTGTGACGAGCTCGTCACTGCGCAGCTCACGGCCAGGCCCAAAGCATGGCGAGCGCAGAGATCCCACAAGTGACTTGCTGCACTCACCGCCGGGATTTCGTTGTCAGTATCCTGACCGCTGGGATCCCTTGCGCCAGTATTACGTACCGGACCCAATTCAAGTACCTTCCAGAAGTTCTGAGAAGGTGCATAATTTAAGCTCTTTTGCAGAGTGGAAATTCTCCACCCTCTCCACTATTTAAACAGTTTTAGTAATCAAAATGAAGAATACCAGTGCACTGGTGTTATAATTTACTAGAAATGCTCACACTCCATCCAACTGCTCCCCGTAGCCTATGAATGCTTTTACTCTTATACTGTACAAGCAACCACATATTGCTCCCCAAATCAATGAGTGCTATTGGTAATCTAGGCACACTTGTGCACATTAAGGTGCAGAGCGTAACCAAAGTTGATTTTACACACACAACAGAAAATTTGCACTCCATAAATGACCACCATAGTGTTTTAACATTACATTTTTTTTTCAGTATCATAAGATTTTTATGAATATATTCAAAACCATACAGGATTTTTCAAAACTAATCTATGAATGTACTTGGGATATTCCTCATCTATCTAACAACTATGGCCTATTTTAATGGCAGAAATTGACCTCAAGTGCTCAATCTAACAACACCACATTGTAGAATTAATGAACCATCTTCATAACAGCTTTACCGAAGGACTCCATTTTACACTAGTTTTTCAGTGGGGTGACATGTAAAGTTTGTTACTACAGCTGTAAAAGCCAACTGTTTACAAGCAGGAGTTGGGAGCTGTAAGTTCACAGAGGAGCACAGGAGTGATGAAATGTCACTTTGCTGCAAAGGATATTGAGGAATATACTGTAAATTCTGCAAAATCCAAATTCACAAATACAGGGCAGGATGACATTGATTGGAAGGGTGAAACAAAAGTGAAATTATATCGTCAGGAGTTTATACATCAAGAAAAGGCCTGTTCCACCATAAATCTAGATTCTGTTGTCATTTCATAAATCTCTGATGTACACTTTATGTTAAGGAGAAAAAGTTAAGTACAGTATATACTGTAGTTTTTGGTGTAACATAAAAGTATATAAAATATATATTATTGGCTAATCAAATGAATTGGTAACAATACTCACTTTGAACATCAGAAGAGTAATAATGGGAGATAATAGTCTTTATTGCAGCTTTTTATTTATTTCCTTTAGTACAGCAGGCAAAAGACAATAAAATGGTGAGTAAAAGGCAGCACAGTGACAGTAATCTCCACTGAATGTCAAGCACTAAAATGAGCAAATGAATGGTTGGAACTTTTTCTGCCTTTGCAGACTATAAAAACAATGATCCTTATTAGTTGCATGGAAAAAATCAGAAGATTTTATCTAGAATAAATACTACATAGTTGTTTTTTTATCTAAACTTCAAGAAAAAGTCAAAACTGTATTTTATTCAGAACTCCACACTAAACAGCAGCATTCAAATTCTGCCTTTAAGTGCAGTTCTAGGTAGTGGTCCTAACAAGCTCAAATGTAGCACATGTCCATAGCATACAGCTTTGAAGCAACAGTGCAACAGCTAAACAGAGGTCAGGTGTAAAGATAAATGTTATTGCTGATCATATGTGCTGTTGATAATGCTACATGTTGATGATGATGATGAGGATGAGATACATGTTGATACATAATGTTGGTTATGATATGCACTGCTGATGAAGGTGATACATGAAGTTGATGATGATATGTGTTGTTGATGAGAGTTGTAGTAAATGGAGTGAATTCACAGGACGGAGAGGTTACCAGTGTAATACCCAATAGATCTGTATTTGGACCAGTGCAAATGGTATTGAAGGGAAAGTATGCCTTTTTTCAGATGACACAAAGATATGCAACAGGAGGGGTAAAACAAATGATTGATGATCTATGTAGGCTTGAGAAATTGTCAAGAATGTGGCAACTACAGTTTAATGCTAAAAAATGCAAAATCATGCACTTGGGTCTAAAAAACTTAAAGGCTAAATATAGTAACAAGGGTACTATATTGGAAACTACTGAGAAGGAAAGGGGCTATTTCAATTGACTTAAAGGCAGGAAAGCAATGCAACAAAGCAATGAGAAAGGCAAGATAGATGCTTGGTTGCATAGGGAAAGAAATCAGCAGCAGAAAAATAGAAGTAATAATGCCACTGTATAGGTCATTGGTACAGCTTCATCTGGAATACTGTGTCCAGTTCGGGAGACCATATCTCCAGAAGGATATTAATACATTAGAGATGGTACAAAGAAGGGCAACTCAAATTTTGAATGGCCTACATCACAAAACTTACCTGGTAAGACTAAAATATCTTAATATGTATAGTTTGGAGCAAAGAAGGAAAAGGGGGGGGGGGGGACATAATAGAAACTTTAAAATTTATCAAGGGTTTTAACAAGGTAGAGGAGGGAAACATTCTTCAAAGGAAGAGAAGCATTAGAACACAAGGACATGCACTCAAACTGGAAGGAGGTTTGTTTAGAGGAAATTTTAGGAAAAATTACTCCACAGAAAGGCTAGTGGACAAGTGGAATAGTTTTCCAGCAGAAGTGGTAGAGGCTGATACAGTGTAGTAATTTAAACATGCTATGGTTAAAAAAGTGGCAGACTGTACTGTATGGGCCAAGTGGGTCTTATCTGACATTAAATTATATGTTTATATGTTTACATGATGATAAAATACCTGGGGCCTGATGTAATGCAGTGCAAGATGGCCGGAACTTTGAGATCACAGTCAAACCCATATGTATTTTGAAAGCAGCAATCATTTACTAGGCAAAACCAGGTTAATTTTGCCTTGTAAATGATTGCCACTTTAATAAAACGTATGAGTTTGGCCGGAATCTTGGAGCTCCGGCCATCTCACTCTGCATTACATCAGGCCTCTGGTCTTGACAATGATTTTACATTTTGTTGATGATGAGATACATGCGTTTGATAATATGTGCTGATGATGATGATGTTACATGCTTTTGATGAAATACATGTTGATGATGATACATGCTGTTAATGATATTGATACGTGCTGTTGATGACATACATGTTGATGATAAAACATGCTGTTGATTCAGAGATATGTATTGTTGAACATGATACATATTGTTGATGATGTTTGTGCTGTTAATTTTGAGAGATGTGTTGATGATACATGCTGTTGTTGATGAGATACATGTTCTTGATTATAATACATACTGTTGAAGATGATGATATGTGTTGTTGATGATGATGATGATGATGATGATGATGATACATACTGTTAATGGTGATATGTGTTGATGATGAGATATATGCTCTTGATGATGATAATACATGCTGTTGAAGTTGCGGTTGAAGATGATACATCCTGTTGATGATGATGATGATGATGATGATGATGATGGTGATAATATGTGCTTTGGCTGACAATGATGATTTGGGCAGTTGATTATGAGAGATGTGTTGTTGGGATGATGATGATGATGATGATGATGATATGTGCTGTTGATGATTACAGCATCACCATCTGCTATCATGTATATTATTTTAATACCTATTTGGAGAAAAGTGATATGTAAATAAAGAATTGTAGTCAAATATGATTTCCTATATATATGGCTCTAACAAAGAGGTAAAAAAAACTCAGAGTTTTTATTATAATTAAAAGACTTTTAGAATCTATGGCTGGGATGTAATGATGTCTGAGTTCAGCGGACATGCAGGATGCAGGCTGAACTCTGACTTTGTTATAAAGAGGCAATCATTTACAAGGCATGGTTTGGCATGTTAAATGATTGCCACTTTAAAAAAAAAGGACCGCGTTCAGCAGGCATCATGCATGGCCGCTGATCTCAGACTTCATTACAACTTATCGATGCATCGTAGCACTTCTTGTACAGTCACACACATATATACAAGTATTGCAATCAAATTAATAAGTGCAGTCTCGTGAAGTGGTTTGTCGCATCCATTTATGACTTAGATATATTTTCGTTGTAAGAGATGCTCAGTACAAGCAGAGTTACATGGGACCTGATGCATCCTGAGAAGGGTTGTTTGGTGTGACTGCAGCCAGTGTCGGACTGGTGCATGAAGGGCCCACCGGGGAATGCAGTGGCAGGGGCCCATGTTTACAGGTGTGGTCAGTCTCCAGAGGGGTGTGGCCAGCCACTACATTGGATTGCCTAACCATTAGTGTTAGGTTCCTGGTGCTCAGAACAAGGGAGATGTTATGAAGCGAGTCCAGAGCACCAGGACGTAATGCTGGGAAAGGGGAATGGAAAGGGAATAGCCCCTGGCGCCCTATCTCCGTTGTCTCACCCGTGCTGTCAGTACACTCTTGCGAGACTATGGTTGCTTGAGCCCATGGCAGCCGCGTTTGAAGGGCGGATTACGTCTGCCCAACTTCGATGCCCCCTCAGGTCTTAATGAGAGACAAAGAGTGAACCGAGACAGGGTGATAACAAGGGGCCCTCTGACTAAACAACAAGGCCAGGGGCTACTAACAAACCTAAAACCAAAGTATGTGCGGCTTGCCGCCAAAGGAAAAGAACAACAAAGGAAATGCTGACCACACGCCGACACAATACTCTTGTGTACCGGCGGTGACAGCATAAGCAGAACCCTCTGCAAAACACCAGTGACAGAAATAATAAGGGAATACAGCGGCCTAAGCCAACGGACGCGGCCGTGCCGCTACTCACGGAACCGGTACAAATACTGGCAAACGGACAGGAACTCCCAATGCTGCTGACACAGACTCTCAGAACTGGAGGACAGGCAGAATCCCAAACGACAGACCGGTGGACACCAAGAAGCCAGAAACTTGCACAGGCAAAGGTACTGGACCTCAGGACAGGAACGCCTCACGGCAGGACACGGGATCAGACATAGGAATCAACACAGGGACTGACACAGGAATCGACACAGGAAGCTCAGGAACTAGCAGGAACCAAGCTCAGAACTCAAGCAGACTGAAAACCCAGGAATATCACCAGCATCTGTGAATTGCAAACAGCCAGCATATAACAGAGAGGCCTAATTAATAATCCCATGCAGCTGCCTTGTTGCATGATTCCAAACTGACCAGATGCAATTAGCAGCCAGGTGAGGCTGAACACAAGGGAACAAGCTGCAATTACACAGACTCACCAGCGGCAGCAGACAAGAGTATTCTAAAACAGAGCAACAGGAAATCCAGGCATGCAAGACAACTTTATAAACATAAAATAGGAATGAACCACTACCTGTGGTTCATAACAGTATCCCCTCCTTAAGGGTGAGCTCCGAGCACCCCATGACACCCACGGGGAACATAAACAGAAGTATAACATGAAATACAGAACAAAACTGCAAAACAGGAATGAGCCACAGCCGTGGCTCATAACATTACCCCCCCCCTTGAGGAGGGGTCAAAAGACCCCAAAATTCAGACTATCCAGAACAAGGGATACAAAAAAAAAAAAAAACCTGACACACTGGTCTAACAGACAAGAAAACAAAAAACAAGTTGTAACAACAACTTGTAACAGTGCCCTCCCCTTGATGGTGGCCACTGGACACAAGACAAGGAAAAAAAATCTTTTTTTTTTTTATCAAGGCAAGAGTCAAAAATTATTTCTTTTTCTTCTTCTTCTTTTTACAAAGCTCTTTAGGTCTGACCAAGGTAATTCCCCAAAAATTGTCTGAACTGATGGTACCACCCAGCAAGGCTGCGTTCAAATCAGAGACAGGTCTCTTACCCTTGGGAGCTGAACTTTCTGGTAAAGTACTATTATTAGAAGAAGAAGAAGTCAAAAAAGCACATCCTGCAGTCAAAACATCGGGCTGGGACTCTTGTGCAGAGTTTACAGTATTTGGTGGACTCTCAGCAGACAAGACGGGTGACTTAGAGGAACCTGAACCAATTTCTTTGGAACCGTATCTTTTAACAATTGCATCACAGAATGCTAGGGGATCCTGAAGAATGGGATCTTCAGCTTTCATTAGGCTGGTTGCCCACTCAGAAGGCTCTCCTCTAAAAGAATAAATCAGATAGAGCCCAAGGTTTTCTGAAGTGATGCCCAGAAATGGTCTAGACAACATAATAGTGTAATAGTGTTTGAAAAGCGCCAGAAATTGGGCGAAGTCCCCATCAAAGGTTATGGATGTTGAGATATCAGAGTCAGGATCTGTTTCCTTCTCATCTGACTGACTGGAGTGCTTTGCTAGGACCTGGTCACTATTGACCTTACTCGAGGCTGAGACTCTCTGAACCCCACCTGGGGCTGAGACTTTCTGAACCCCACCCGGGGCAGTGACTTTCTGTACCCCACCCGGGGCAGTGACTTTCTGTACCCCACCCGGGGCAGTGGCTTTCTGAACCCCACCCGGGGCAGTGACTTTCTGAACCCCACCCGGGGCAGTGGCCTCCGGGGACCCCGCTGGGGCAGTGGCCTCCGGGAACCCCGCTGGGGCAGTGGCCTCCGGGAACCCCGCTGGGGCAGTGGCCTCCGGGAACCTCGCTGGGGCAGTGGCCTCCGAGAACCCCGCTGGGGCAGTGGCCTCCGAGAACCCCGCTGGGGCCAGCACCTCGGATTCTTTTACTGGGACCGGGCCGTTGGCCTCCCTGACTGGGATCGGGCCATCGGCCTCCCTCTCTGAGTCGATAATTATCGAAAGTTCTCCCGGGACTATGACTTCCGGGACTTTTGCTGAAGCAATAACGTTCAGATCCTCCACTAATGCTATGCTTCTTAAGTTCTTTCCTGGGGAAGCGACTTCTAGACCCTTCTTTGGGGCTGCGTCTCTCGAGACCCCACTTGGGGATATTACTTCAAAGATCCCTTCTGGGGTTTTGCTTCTCGAGTTCCCCTCAAGAACTATGGTTTTAGAGACCCTTTCTTGGGTTGCGCTTTTCTAGTCCCTACCTGGGGTGACAGCTTCTGAGACCCCTTCCGGTATGGACACCTGAACTATAATATTTGATGTCCCTCTATAAGCTAGGGCATCGGGTACCGCTCCAGCACTCTGGGCATCGGGTACCGCTCCAGCACTCTGGGCATCAGGTACCGCTCCAGCACTCTGGGCATCGGGTACCGCTCCAGCACTCTGGGCATCGGGTACCGCTCCAGCACTCTGGGCATCGGGTACCGCTCCAGCACTCTGGGCATCGGGTACCGCTCCAGCACTCTGGGCATCGGGTACCGCACCAAGAACCTGAGCATCGGGCACCACTCCAGGACCCTGGGCTACGGGCACCACTCCAGGACCCTGGGCTACGGGCACCACTCCAGGACCCTGGGCTACGGGCACCACTCCAGGACCCTGGGCTACGGGCACCACTCCAGGACCCTGGGCTACGGGCACCACTCCAGGGACTTGCAACTCCGCTTCCACAGGAACCTCAAGAGAGGAGAGAAACATTCTCTTTTGATTCCTGAATCTATAATGGGGCTCCCTTGCCCAAGGACCCCAATTATAAGACAGAGAGCTTTTTTGTGTGGGTTGTGTGACAAGTACCTCTGCCACAGTAGAGACAGGAGTAGGTCTTGTATCATGACTCAACTTGGCCAGAGGGCAAGACTCGTCACCACACTTTGGCTTGCGCAACTCACAGGTCTGCAGATAATGGCCTAAACCCCCACAATATAGGCATAAGTTTAAGTTTCTGCGACGCAGACGCTCCTCTTCTGAGAGCCTGGGCCGCAGAAAACTTTTAAACCTTTTCTCTTCAATTAAACCAGAGGATTCTCTTGTCACCATACTGTGAGCAAGAGTCTCTTTAGAGATAGATGTACTCTCAACGACTTCTGGCAAAATGAGCAAGATTTTAGTCAGAAGGTTTTGCAGTTGCTTTAGGGATTGCTGCAAAACTTCTAGTCGCTCTGGTCTCAAAGCACTGAATACAGAGTTCAGGGCTGCAAGAGATGCCTGCAGGGCTTGCATAGTAGACATAGGAGGATTTAAAACTAGACAAGACAAGACAAGGCAAGACAAGGCAAGGCAAGACAAGGCAAGACAAGGCAAGACAAGGCAAGACTAAATTTTGCTAAACAAAACAAGACTTTTTTTTTTTTTTTTTTTTAAACACCGGACTGGATTCTAAACACCGGACTGGATTCTAAACACCGGACTGGATTCTAAACTAGACACTGGACTGGGCCAAAAAAGAAAAAAAAAAGTTTTAATTTCTTTTTTGTGGTATGGCTGGTGATAATGTTAGGTTCCTGGTGCTCAGAACAAGGGAGATGTTATGAAGCGAGTCCAGAGCACCAGGACGTAATGCTGGGAAAGGGGAATGGAAAGGGAATAGCCCCTGGCGCCCTATCTCCGTTGTCTCACCCGTGCTGTCAGTACACTCTTGCGAGACTATGGTTGCTTGAGCCCATGGCAGCCGCGTTTGAAGGGCGGATTACGTCTGCCCAACTTCGATGCCCCCTCAGGTCTTAATGAGAGACAAAGAGTGAACCGAGACAGGGTGATAACAAGGGGCCCTCTGACTAAACAACAAGGCCAGGGGCTACTAACAAACCTAAAACCAAAGTATGTGCGGCTTGCCGCCAAAGGAAAAGAACAACAAAGGAAATGCTGACCACACGCCGACACAATACTCTTGTGTACCGGCGGTGACAGCATAAGCAGAACCCTCTGCAAAACACCAGTGACAGAAATAATAAGGGAATACAGCGGCCTAAGCCAACGGACGCGGCCGTGCCGCTACTCACGGAACCGGTACGAATACTGGCAAACGGACAGGAACTCCCAATGCTGCTGACACAGACTCTCAGAACTGGAGGACAGGCAGAATCCCAAACGACAGACCGGTGGACACCAAGAAGCCAGAAACTTGCACAGGCAAAGGTACTGGACCTCAGGACAGGAACGCCTCACGGCAGGACACGGGATCAGACATAGGAATCGACACAGGGACTGACACAGGAATCGACACAGGAAGCTCAGGAACTAGCAGGAACCAAGCTCAGAACTCAAGCAGACTGAAAACCCAGGAATATCACCAGCATCTGTGAATTGCAAACAGCCAGCATATAACAGAGAGGCCTAATTAATAATCCCATGCAGCTGCCTTGTTGCATGATTCCAAACTGACCAGATGCAATTAGCAGCCAGGTGAGGCTGAACACAAGGGAACAAGCTGCAATTACACAGACTCACCAGCGGCAGCAGACAAGAGTATTCTAAAACAGAGCAACAGGAAATCCTGGCATGCAAGACAACTTTATAAACATAAAATAGGAATGAACCACTACCTGTGGTTCATAACAATTAGTGAGTGCATGGGCTGGGCCCCTTCACAGATATATAAATACTGCTAGTGCGTGCATGATAATGTACCAGATAAATATTGGCAATGCACTGTAGAGAATACATCATAGTCCTGTGCAGTATAAGGTAACATATGTATAATGTATAATTCAAGAACACAGTCTGGAACCTGATCACTAGAGGAGGAGGAGGGCCCCCAGGCAGTGGGGCCCACCGGTGGTTTCCCCTGTACCCCTGTGGGCCAGTCTGACCCTGACTGCAGCAATAGTGTA